>NW_026555333.1:26136842-26541580 GCF_029017545.1 Prosopis cineraria | reverse complement strand
ATAGCATCCAACAATTATTCGAGTTGGAATTAATTCTTTCTACTCATTGGTGACCACTATTAGTCCGCTTTCTTTAGAACACATTACAACACCAAGCTCACCTATGAACTATCATAAATTGGATAGAATAGCCGAATAGCTAACCGCTTGATTATGTCCTTTTTTGAATACTTATTTTATTATAGGGTTCAACCTTGATTATTTTGGAATGGATTCTTATGGTCTTCTTCTGACAAATTTGTATGCAACACAATCAAAGAGATTAGTGTAATGTCTATCATGACATTACCAAGACTCACAGCATAAAATGGTAATTATGAGCTATAGATTACTCTTAAAAACTTGCAAAAACACAAAAGGGTTAAAATATTAAACATTTGAAAATAATTTGGAACTTATTTAGTGTAATGCCATTCCTGACATTACTATTCAATCTTGCACACAATCAACATACAATTTAAAATCTTTTTAAAGGGTTAGGATTCCAACTTAAAGCATTTGAAAACTATTTTAAAGGTACTTATGATATAAATTATTACAAAGCGAAAGCACTCAAGTTATGTGCATAAAAATCTTAAGGAAACTTATTCCAAATAACTCAATTTGGCAAAAATACAAGCCATGCATTGTGGCATAGAAGCAGGCATTGGCTTTGTGCCTGTGTCATAGTACACATATCAAATTCTATTGTTGAAACTACAATTCTAATGCAAACTTCAGACGTGCACTGTTTGTCACGTCAAATGTTCATTGGGGTGAATCAAGTGTCTATATGAAGCTTGTTTCAAAATCTAACTAATGACATTAGTTTTATTTAAGTTGATATCTTATTTAAAAGTTAGACACGTAAGTGTATTTTAACTAATGCTAGTCAAAATCTTCTACTTGGGCATCACCTTTTAAAACCATAAGTCAGTGGCCACTTGTAGGGCTTTGACCACATCTAATGGGACAATTTACACCTAATTGACCATTCATATACACATTATCATACACACATACAAGTTTGGCTTGTAAACCACCCTTTTCACATATTCTTGGCATAACTGTATCATTTTTACATAAATTTACATAATTGGCCAAACTTCTCATTCATCATACTTTCTGATGGCCCCATGGCAAACAGATGATATGGCATTAATGGAAACAAAGCTTAAGATGGTAATCATGAGTAATGTGACATGAAAGGAGCCTAATGCAAGGAAGACTATAAGTTAAGCTTCTTGTAAGCAAGAAAGCATGAAACCTAGTGAAAGAAATCAAGGTGGTGTGGATTTTTGAATCTTTATGATCGTTTGGAATCTCCTTAATTGTTTTTCTATTTTAGTGGTCTGTTGACTTGACTCTTTTTTTTAAGGAGCAAGACTGGTCTTCATTTCCTATTTTGAGTCTAGTCAAAGATTAGGATTAATTATAAGTTTTGTAATCCTATAATTTTAGGATCACATCTCCTAAATTATATGGCTGAATATTTTCTCATTATTTTATATATTATTTTCTTTCTCCTTTTAGTATTGGGGAATTAGGGTTTTTAATTTTAGGAAATAGTCTTCTCTATGAGCTTATATATATTAGGCATGCTCCTCTTATAAACAGAATAAAAGTTGCATAAATTATTTATTTTTAGATTTTATAACTCTTGTGGAGCCTTAATGCTTTGTGGTGGCATCCTGTGTGAGCCCCAATGTGATCAGAGCATATCAACTCTTGTGGTATCTTTAAAGGTTGAGCTTCCTAGATGCAGGTGCTCTAGAGGACTCTCCTCCTTGATCATTATCCCATTATTTATTTCATATCTTTATTTTCATCATAAATTTCATCACTTTCTTTTCGTTCTTGTGTTTTTATTGTGTTTCAAGGTTCTATCTCTAAACTAGCACGATTTGCTTCCCCGCATCCCCTATCACATTTAGCAAGTATTTCAAAATCACTTTACATGCCAAAAACCCTTTATATTGCAAAATCAATGCATAGAAAACTCACAAATGTTTGAAATCATAATCTATACATTTACTTCCACAGTATAATAGTTACTAAATATAATAAAATATATGGTTACCCTCAACTCTTTTATTCCTGAGAAGGTTACCATTGGTACCACTTCTTTATTTCATATTTTAGCTTGATTCACACGCTACTAATAACAATCCATATAAAATTGGCACCCAAAGTCAATTGCCACACTGACTAAGTGTAACTAATTATAACAATTAAACACATAAATGCTATCATTTTCCCTATCTAAGTCCATTCATACATACTACACAACCCAATCACACCCCGTATTACAGCATTAACATGCTTATTCCCAAATTTTCACCTATTTTGTCTCTCTAAATTTGACTAATTTGAGCCTATAGCTTGAAGCTTTATTGTTTTAAGCTCAAATGAGTGATAACGTCCTAATTTAACTCTGAAGAGCTTATATTACTATAGGGTAAAGAAATCAACCCTTAAAACTTTCATATTTATTTTCTCAATTATTTAAACTAAGAGAAATTAATGAAATGGAATGTTAAGGTGGTATGAGACTTACCCGATAAGTAACAAGTTCAAAACATTATCCTTACTCCTAAAATATCATGCCTTAATAGAGCTCCCTCTTCCTTCTCCCTCTCTCGTGCTTCTTTTCCTTTATTTCTATTCTTTTCTCCACAAGTTAGCCTGTCCTTATCTATCAAATTTTGAACAACGTACTGGTTGCATTCAGTACTAGACCTGCGGCACATGGCACACGGAGGAAACGCCTTACAACGCTCACATGCTTTGCCTCGCAATGATATTCTCCTACTCTAAACTACCATGTAATGCCCTAAAGTGTCAAAACAATATTCTATCATCCAAAACCCTATTCACATAATGAATGGCTAACTCACACACTTAATTAATAAAATTCTAGAACTAAGAATTCAGGATATTACATTTAGGATCTATAAAACCCTTCACATAAGTAGTTTGAGCTCAAAGTAATGGTTTTTAACATATGGCAACATGGACAAGTTTGAGAAGTAAAACACCTAAAAAACAAGGCTAAAAATGTCATTTTAGCACATTTTGGACACCTATGCCGCAGCCTATAGTCCTATGTGTCATGACATCAGCATAAAGAGAGCAATCTGGCCTTTAGTGTTATGTGCTGCGCTGTGTGCAACATGCCGCGGCGCACGTGACCCTGTCATAATAGGTTTTTTAAGGAAAACTTTTGATGCATGCCATTTTCACATCCAGTATTCGATTGGAGTGATTTAAGTACCCTGCAAAGCTTATTCGATAATCTAACTAATGATATGAGTTTTCATTATGATCCAACACCATATGTAAAACTTAGATAGCTGAATGCAAAAAATCATATTTTTAAACTAAGATAGGCATTTAAGTGCTCAAATATCAAAACTGATAACATTAACTTAATTTAGGGCTTAAACTAAGTCCAATGGATCAATACACCTAATTAAGTTTTGGTTGAATACATGATAACATACCAAACCCACAATTAGCTTCTTAATGCCTAGTTTCATCACCCAATATGATCAAAACAAAAATCATAAACCAAAAACTACTTGGCCTCATCATTACACCAAAATACACTAAATTTACAATATCACCACATATATAGAACAATTCTTACATTTATATAGCATTTTAGCTCTTCACCACAAAAATGAATACAGGTACGAACACCAAGTCATGCATTTCTAGTTGGCAACTTATATTATCATATATTTAAGTTTTATGTACACAACCTAAAACAAAATCATGCATTACAATTGTATCATAGCGAATAGGCTAGTTTTTGCTTGATTCCTTCCCTTTGCTCAATTCAGTGGTAGAACTAATAAAAAAATAACTATGGGGTGACATAAAACCAATGAATTTACACTACGATTAACATGCCAAGTTATAAACAAGCATTAAAATATGGATAGTAAAGCACACACATATATACAAAGTGCTATCACCATGATACAATGCATGATACTTATTCATCCAATCCTCGGATATTCTTGACCAAACTAGTAGGCTATTTCCGTAGAACCAAAACCATATGTCTAGTCTCCAAGCTCACCATTCATGGTAGGACTACCCGACTAAGACATCCTAAACTACTGTTAGACTACAGGTTGCCCTTATTATGAGTAATCGGTGTGTCGTTACTCTAACACGGCATTTTATGGACACTAAAAAGTTTAGTTTTCCAAATTTTGCATCCTTTTGTGTAACCTCCTCTTATATATTCACTTATACTAAAGAAGACTATGTGTTACCACTACCTCTTTTATATTATCATAATAAAGTTTCATTTCAAAACTTCACCGAAGACTTATTTTACAAAATGATTAGTTCACACCACACAATCAGAGGAAAACACAGTAAAAGTAAATCAAACACACCTTAATTACATAGGAATATAATCCACCAGCATTCCTACTAATTGCATGCAACTTAACACAACAAAAAAAACTGAATTTTTGGTCCGTGTACTGTGGCAAACGGTTAGTGTGCCGCAGCATGTGGCACAGAGCCACACACCATCCTATCTTGGTCATGTGCTATGACATGTGCCCCCCATGCACTGTGGTGTGACTATCCAGATTTCTGCTATCATTTTGATAGCAAAAATGATAAACTTCCAACGTGCGCCAATTTCTCATACGACATCCGATTGGAGTGATTCGAGCACCCATATGAAGCTTAGCTCATATACTAACTAATGAGATAGTTTTGGATATGATCTAACGGTCTAATAAAAATGTGGACACCCGAGTGTAAAAAATCACGTTTTTCTGAAAATCTTGTGCACCCAAGCGCTCAAATCGATCTCTTTCTCTCATTAACTATATTAGGCCTTAAACCAAGTTCAAAAGGATTTAATACACCTGATTGAACACAATTATCACAATCATATTCATATATCAAAATTTAACCCCCTACGGCCAATTTTTCACAATTCACTAACTTAACATATTATGCCATTTCTTGCATAACTTAACCCACTTGGCCAGTTCTCAACTCATACAATATGCAATTATAATTCATAATATCTGAGTCCCTCAAATTACTCATTTTCATCATAATTGTCCTTTGGCTTAAGATTCACCAATAATAATATCACAATACATTGAAGCCCCTAAATTACTCATTTGATCATAATTTTTTTTACTTTGGCTTAAGATTCAATTAACAATAACAACCATTTTACATATATAGTCCAAGTCATAGCCCTTTTTTGTTTCATTTCATTATATATACAAGAATCATCAGGCTGGACTTCACTAAAAACTCAATTTAGTACATGCATGCAACCCTATAGCAACTCATACACACTTATATATACAATCTTTCAGTTCAGTTCATTACACAATCTCAAAGTACAAACAAACGGCTTCACAACTCAGCCGGTCCGAACTCTCTCTTCTCCCTTACCTGATAACTTCTCGGTCCTATAAAACATGTAACCATGGGAGTGAGATAGAATTTGTCAGTAATAGAATAACTTATTCTAGTTGACTATCACATGCAATATATGAAAGTCATATAGTATATCTTTAAACCTTAGAAGTAGTAGTTACATTGCATATCTCATTTCTTTTCTCATGTTTTCATCAAGCCCAAGGGATTTTGTGTTACCTCAAGATTTTTCATCATATCACATAAAATACTAGCATGATCTCTACCAACCAAACCTCTAAAATTATCCCGACAGAAATCAAAAGCTCATCTCAGACCAATGTACACTCTCATTAGTCTTGAGCTCACCTGCAGTGGTAGAATCACCTAGCTAAAGATGTTCTAATGCACAATACGGACTATAGTTTTTTCCCAATACACATAATGGGCCGTTGTTGGACCCAACCGTATCAAAAGATACTAAGGAGACTCTCATCTCCAACACAGTACCCTTAATAGGCACTCAGGAGATCTTTTCTAACATAGCACCTTTCAAGGCTCTAAGGAGAATTGTTTCCAATGTGCACACCTAACAGGATACTAAGGAAACCTTGCCATATGGTCTTTATCACCTCCTATACTCTCAGGTGAACTCCCAACCTCAGATTATGCTTTCTCGAACCATTTAAAGTTCCTTTTTCATAATTTAACACTTTCTTATACTTACTATATAATACTTTTCATTACAAAACACATTCCATGCTTATTTCAATCAAAAATAGTTTCACACATAACATCACTCAATGCTATAAATCATGCTCAATTCAAAACCTTTCATGCATTACATAGCATACTAACTATAGTTGATAATAACAGTCAAACAAAGGAAGTTATTTGGTTACCTCAATCCTTTGTCACTAGAAAGGTTCCTATGGAATTCTACTATTGCACAAGCTTATCTTAAGCTTCCTTTCTCTACTCACACGTCCAATATATTAATCTGAACACATTTGGCACATTTTAGACATTTGGTTCATTTTGACCAAAAACTCATTTTTTTTTACTATTTAGGGCTATATCTATAAACTCTTTTCTATTCAGCTATTCTAAGTCCATAACTACCCATTACTACTTTAACATCACCTCAATTAGTCTTATTTCATTCAAGACAGATTTTTGCCCTACCTTTCTCCTCTCTAAAAGCTAAAATTGAGCCTCTGAGTTAAAAGCTCTATCGTTTAGCTCTAAACCAGTACAAAGCTCTAATTTAACTTTCGAGAACCTTTTTATTACTATTGAGAAGAACAAACCCCTCAAATTCCATCGATTCAATTTTCTTATAACTCATTTTCAAAGAAATTTGTGTAGAATGGAAGGTTTCCCTATAACTGATTTTCAAAGAAATTTGTGTAGAATAGAATTTAAGAGTTATACATAGCTTACTTGGCAAGTTACCAATCTGAATCACCTTCCACCGCTCCAAAATGACTTTTCTTAGCTATTCAAACCCTTCTCCTCTCTCGTTTCGTGTGTTTCTCAAATTCTCTCCTCTAAAATTTTTAAAATTTCACAACTCATGAAGGTAAATTCTGATCCATGTGCCACAGTGCACGCAGCACAAGTCGCGGTGCGTGGTACAGTGAGATTCATTCTCACCACACGCACTTGCTTTAACTCGAAACACACTCCTATCACCCATATTTGTTCATACAACACACAAACAAGTCAAAATACTATTAATCATTCGAATCTCTAATCCCACGTTAATTCCTCTTTACCCTTAATTAACCTCAAAACTTAGGATAAGAAATTTAGGATGTTACATTTTGGGTACTAAGCAGTGAAATTCTTTAACACCGTACCTTTTTTAGGCACTAAGAAGAAATATAAGTTGCATCTGGCATCCTATGGTGCTAGCAATGCCATATGAACTTTCTCCATTAGGGTGAACTTCCACCCATTAACGTGCCACTTTTCACTACATATCTTTACTAGACTATACATTTCAAATTCTAAGCAAGTATAATGAACACCCTTACCACTTATTTCAAAGAATAAAGTTTCACAAATAACTACTCTACCCTTTTTCTAAAATACTTAGCTTTTGCAGCACACATTAATACACACGTACCCCTAATTATTCAAAATTGACTTACGAATAACTTTTACAAGCTAATAAATATTGTAAATTATCTAATTACTTCAACCCTTTTGTTATTAAAGGGTTACTCATGGAACTAAATTTTCTCTATTACTACTTGAACCTTTAACAAGGTTCCACACACCTCAATCTACAAAAATAGATATCATATGCTAACTTTTCAAATTAACATAAACAATTTTTAACTTAATTTAATTATTCACAACTTGTAACTTTTATCATTAAGCTAGTAATAGCTCAAACCAACTCTTAATAACTTCATATAGCATTTTAAGAGTTGTTGCATGCTTTAACATTGCTCAAAATGACTCCAACAAATCCCAAATTCATATAGGGTTTATCCAAACCTAATGTTCTACACTCAAGCTTCAAATTAACACTTATTCAAGGTTAAGAAACTTAAATCAAATTTTTGAGTCATAAGAAATATTTAAAACATAAACTCATTGCTTCATCAATTTAGATCAAATCTACCCACTTCCAAATTCTACGAAAAATGAGATGGAAAGGTAGAGGAGAGAAGTAAGAAGCTTACCCAAGAGTTTGAAGGTCTATTTTAGCTTTCAATATCACCTAAGTCAAAGTCCTAGTAGAGGTTAAATTCTTCTCCTTTGAGCTCTGTGTTTTCCCTAAATAAATTTTGGTTTTCTTTTGATTTCTATGTTTTTATTCTATTTGTTATGCCATGTACCGCAACATGTAATGTCCACCTTGACATTACCAAAACTCACCATACATTTACAATAAATAATCATAATTAGGAGCAAGGATTGCTCCTAAGCTAACATTATTTATATAAGGTTAAAACTAATAATATTTTAGAAATTATTATTGAATATTTAGGATCCCATAAAACTCTTTAAATTTATAGTTTAAGCTGAAACTTAATGATTTATAAGGGTATTAGAAGCATGAAAAAATTTTAGGAAGCAAAACATTTAAAAATAGGGCCAAAAATGTTATTTTTAAGTATTTTGGTGCATATGTGGCACAAAAAGAAAATTTTACTGTTATACCATGCATCACAGCTCGCGCACAATGTGCTGTGATGCACGTGTCCATGACATCAAAATGCTGTCATGACAGCTTTTTAGTACTAACTTCAAACGTGTGTCATTTTCGCATCTAATGTTTGATTGTAATGATTCAAGTATCCATGTGAAGCTTATTCAATAAGCTAACTAATGGTATAAGTTTTGTTATGATCTAACATCGTATGAGAAATTTAGACACTTAGATGCAAAATTCAATTTTTAAAGTGATTTTCAAGCATCCAGGTATCTAAAATTCAACACTTATACCATTAACCCATTTTCAGGCTTGAACCAAGTCCAATGGACTAAAATACACCTAATTAAGCATTCAAATACATAAAAATATACCAAACATAAAATTTAGCCACTTAATGCCAATTTCACCCAATATGGCCAAAATACAAAATCAACATCACATACACTATTTGGCCTCTATTGCCATATAATGCACTACATATACATTGTCACCACATATATAAAATAGTCCTTGCACTTGTATTAGTATTTTAGTCCATTACCATAAAAAATCACCACATATTCACATCATATACAATATTGAGCTAAAATACAAAAAAACATAGTATAATACAAATGCAACCAATCAAGATGATATGCATTCCTAGTTGGCAACATATAATATCATATCACAAGTTTATGTACACCACTCAAGCCAAAATCAGGCATTACTACTCATAATGTAGCAAATCTGCTAGTCCTTACCTGATTTCTTTCCTTCCTCAAACTCAGTAGTTGAACTTATAAAATGATAACCATAGGGTGAGATAAAAATCTCAATAATTAAGATAATCTATATTGTTGATTAACATGCCAAGTTATAAACAAGCCTTAAAATAAGCATAATAAACACACCCTATGCAATTACCACAATTCAAATGCATGATCACTAATCATCCAGTCCTCCAGTACTCTTGATCGAACTAGTAGGCTATTTCATAGAACCAACCCACATGTATGGTCCCTAAGCTCACCATCCATGGTAGGACTACCCGACCAAGGTGTCTTAAATCACTTCTAGACTATAGGTTCTCTCTATTACAAGTAATTGGGGTGTCGTTACTAAGGAGCATATTCTCTAACTCTGCACCCTTTTGGGTATTAAGGAGAGTAAGTCTCCAACACCGCATCATTTTCAGGCACTAAGGAGAAATATGAGCTGTACCTAGTATCCCGAGGTGCCAACAGTGCCATATGAAATTAATCTTTACTAACTCCACTAGGGTGACCTCCCACCATCTAATATGCCATATTTCACCATATATCTCCACTTGACCATGCATAAACTATTTTCTAAACAAATATAACAAATCTTACTACTTAATTCACAAATATGGAATTTCACAAATCAATACTCCACTCATTTTTTAAAATAGTTAACTTTTATAAAATTTATACATATATACATAAGAAATCATAGAAAAATAATTTGAGAATAACTTATACAAGGTAATAAATAATACAAATTATCTAGTTACCTCAACCCTTTTTGTTACTAAAAGGGTTACCAGTGGTATTAAATCTCTTCTTGTGTTAAGAAAAGTCTTCCTACACCACAATCTACATCAACGAGTACTATATGTTAATTTTCAATTAACACAAGCACTATTAGCAATTAATAACATCCTAATTCTCCCACTTCTCACTCATATTCTCAACAAATAGGTATGTCAAGATTACACTTTTCTCACATGATCCCTTCAAGCCTCTCTCTAACTCTATCACAACATAACACTTGACATTTCAACTTGTCACACCTCAAAACCCTATAATCAAGCTAGGGCTTGATCCAACTTTTACCAAACAACAATTTAACTTCATATTACCACTTATCCAAGGTTAAGAAACTTAAACCAAACCTTTAGAGTCAATAAAAACCTTTAAAACATAGACTCATAGCTTAATTTATTTAGAGCAAATTCTCCCACTTTCAAATCCCATAGAAAATGAGATGAAAAGGTAAAGGAGAAGGGTAGGAAACTTACTCAAGAGTTTAAAGGCCTAATTTATCTTTAAAATCCTCCCAAAATGATGCCCTAATAGTGCCCAAATCTTCCTCCTTTGAGTTCTAAGCTTTCACCAACGAAAAATGACTTTTTAAGATCATTTTCATGATTTATGCCTGTGTTGTATCGGCGCACAACATGCAAGCTACAACTCACAATGCAGAGAGTAAAAACTCACTTTTGCTCCCCTCGATGCCAGCCGATTTGATCTAACTTCCATCTTAACTCAATTTGGAGCCAAATCTGACCTAAAAAGCCAATTAGCAATCCAAAAACATAATTAAACATAATTAAATTAATTAATTATCTTTCTAACTAATTCATCCCTTAATTAGTCAATTTATTCCATATTTAAAATTTTTGGATGTTATACAGAACATGGTACACATGCCATGGCACACAATGTAGAGAGTAAAATTTCACTTTTGCTTCTCTTAATCTAACCTGATCTGATCCAATGTTCACCGTAGCCTAATCTAGAGCCATATATGATCTAAAAATTAGTTAAAAACCTGAAAATATGATTAAATTGATTAATATTTTAAACTAATCTATCTTTTAATTAGAAATTAATTCCAAATTAAAAACTCTAGATGTTACACTTATAACATTGATGCCTGTAATTGTCCATCTTAAAGCTTTCTTGTGACCTTGTAGAACTCTAAGTACCTCTCTTTTTAAACTTTAGACAAAACAGGAGAGATTATAATAATCAATGTCTCAAATTCACCTAAATAAGCATACGTCAAGTGTAATGGAAATAACTCAAGCTCTAATCTTGGTGCTTGTTCATTTGAAGGCTTTAAAGAATGAACTTGCCTAGATTCTAGTTTTAGATATTCAAATACTCTTCTTGAATTGAGAAACTATGGAGATTCTTGAAGTAATTTCTTACATTCAGCACTATTAACATTTTCAATCTCATTAGTTTCAAGTAGTATAGCATGTAATGAGTCTCTTATCATAATGGACCCTAAAGTCGCTTGAACTACCTCATCTAGAACATGAATTCTGAAATAATTTTTAGATTCTCCAAGATATTTTATTGCTTTATAGATGTTAGATATTGAAATACCACCCTTATTACCCTCACAGATAAACAAAAACTACTATGGTGTTACAAGATTATCCTAATCTAATCACCACACCATAATTAGAAATTTTTAGTTGTAGTTATAAAAGAAACTAACCATAATAGAAAGTAAAAGAATTTATTCAAGGTCTACTATGGTTAAATTACTTTAAACAAATAAACATAATTTTTAGCACAACCTACGACAGTAGAATAGATTCTACAATGGCATTGTATATTTTTATATATTGTTATTGAGTGGACTTGTTACTAATTTACTATGATTATTCTTGAAGACCATGTATATGTGCTTACGAATGATGTTATAACATTTAGAAAATGATACCATGACTACTTGCATATGTTATAAGTCATATTGATGGGAGGTTATCTTTTTCCTAAGTTTCCATGATTATAGTCAAGTGATTTATCATCACCTAGTGCACTATGATTGGCAATTCTTAGGGCCTTTCAGTTTCAATCCAAGGAGTAATAAGGGAGAGTTGAGGATGGAATTTTATACATGCATACATAATTTTTATTCACATGTTGAATTAAATTGCATTTGTGAAATTGCTTCACCCAATTGAATTTAACCTACGTAGTATATTCTATAAACATCTTGTGGTTACTGAGACTTTTAAGTGTCATTATGTAGTTAGAAATATTTTTAAGGAAGCCTAGCAAAGCAAAAGTGAAGCATCTGAAAGCTTGAGGCTCAGCTAAAGTAAGCCTTAGGCCCTATTTTAGTTTGTAAAATAATGTTATATGCCAGTTTAGGATTTATGCTTATTATTGAAATTTATTTTATTTATTTGATTCTTGAGTCATTGATTTGGAAATAAATAATTGGGTAATTAATTGGAGTTATGACATGAATATCTATTTTGTTAAGCTCATATTTTGTGTAATCAAATAATTATTTTTAATTATTTTTATTTACCATGATAGACTTTTTTCTACTATGGTAGGTGTGTTTATTATTTTTAAATATGAAGCTCATACATTTGTAAATTTGGTGGCCAATTAATTAGTTCAATCTTTTTGTTCCAAAGTTAGTTTTCAATTACTTGATTTATCAATAGAAAAATTTTATACCTATAGTCTTTCTAAAATTTATTCTAATTCTTTTCTATCATGGTTACCTTTTAAATAAATTTGAGAAAACTAGTTTTAAACATTTTAACCATGGTAACTATTTTAATTGGTTTAAATTTTTTCTATTACCATGATATATGGTTAAGTTTACAATTAGTGAGGTGATGGTGTTATAGTAAAGCTAACTTCTTCATTACTTACTCTAAGTTTGATCTTGTAATGTTCACCTTGATATTACCAAAACAATCATAATCATCCAATTTAAGATTTAACAAATTTAAAATTGGGTTCTCATTTTAAAATTTTTTTAGAAGTTGTTGAGATCAACACTTTAAAATTAGAGGATTGAAACACAGCAAACCAACCATTGGAACTAGATTAAAAATTCAATTAAGACAAGTAGTGATTTAATTTTCATGGCATTTTTGCCATAGCCAACATGTCATTCACTATGAAAAATAATATAGAAAGCATGTGTCATGGCCAATACACCCCTACTTGTAGCCAAGTGCCATAGTGCCATTTGTTATGATGCATAACACTTTCTACTATGATGAACAGAGCATTTTATGATAGCACATATACTATCATGACAACACCTAAAGGTGAACCTCTGGAGTGTGTCATTGCTTTGTCCTTTGTCTGATTAGAGTGATTTAAGCACCCATACAAAGCTTATCTAGCTAATGGCATTGGTTTTACCTAAAATGACATCATTTAAAATCTAGACACCTAGATGCAAAATGGTTACTTTTCAAAATTAAAATGCAATCAAGTATCCTAAAACCTAACCATTTGCCATTAATCTCAATTGAGGCTCGAATCATGTCTATTGGACTAACAAACACCTAATTGAATAATTATATACAATGATACAATTCAAACAAGATCTCTGGCCATGTAAAAATCCACCAATCACACAAAATGGGATCAAAAGCTTGACATTATATACTATTCAAGCCATTTCACAACCTAACTAAAGCAAACATAAATCAACACATACTTGCACTAGCATTTTGACCTACAAACCTAACAATATCTCATAATATAATACAGGTTGAAATGTGAGCTCATCAAACTCTTCAGACAAGTACACACAAAACTATATGCAAATCTTAATTAGCAATGTAGACATATATATATATATATATATATTTATGTGTGTGTATTCATTCACACATTACATGCAGTCAGGGCATTACAAAAGGTAGTATGACTAATCTTGGCCGGCTCTTTCCCTTTACTCCTATAAGCACTATCACATGTATAATAGTAATCATAAGCTGAGACAACATCCCAGTGACAAAATAATCTAAACTACCTACCTATAAATCGAATTATTAACAAGTAGGTAAAGAGGCATAGCATAACATATGTATATATTAAAGAAATATATATATATATATATATATATCCCAATGTAATGTACATTCATAATTACATATCCAATCTATTGAACCCTTGTTTTGATGATTTCAAAGAAATGAGTTTTATGAGAATATATATATATATATGAAATATGTGATTATACAATTATATATATATATATATATATGGATTTAAATACAAACAAATGGTTTATATGTGAGCATGATCATCATAGGGGGTGGAAGTTTACCTATAGGGAGAAGCAGTGAAGTTCATATGGCATTTATCTCCTTAGTGCCTATGTGGAGTATCGTGTTAGAGATCTATGTTTCTTAGCATCTATATGATGTGGTGTTAGAGTAATGAGGACCTGGTCATTGTGTGATAAGGGAAAACTATAGTTTAAAAGTGGGACAAAGTACCTTTGGTTGAGTAATTCTATAATTAAAGATGTGCATAAGTTAATGAGTATATGATTGATCTAATTGAGTTTATGGCTTCGGTCGAGGTGATACAAAGGTTTGGATGATAGATGATCATGCTAGTGGTGATAAATTGATGTGAAAATAGGTCTTTTTTTATAAAATAGTATTTGTGTTATATGAATTTACTTGTTTATGTTTAAGTTGTACTTATTTACAGTTACTTGTGATAATTAGTAGTGGCAAGTTATTCTATTATTGAAATTATTATCTCACTTCATAGTTATACTTACACAGGTTTAGAGTGTAAGCTAGGTAAAGATAAAGACTTTAGATCGGCATAGTAGTGCTATTACTGAGTGTTCAAAGAGATTGTGTAATGAATATTGCTTTAGTTGTAAATTTGTAAATGATTAGGTTGCGATAGGATGCAAATGCATGTTTCAATTATCGTATGTGATGATTTTGAGAATTTTAGCCTAGTGTTTATGAAATTTGCTACATGCAGTGAATTATATGATAATGGCTAAGATTTTGTTGTGAATATGTAAGTGGTAATTATGTGGTAAATGTATAAGAATTTGGCCAATAGTACATATAATTGTGGCAAAGAGAGACCCTATATTTTATAAAATGAGCAGTTTAATATGATCAAATATATGTGCATGTGCGTATGTCATGATATTGTTAATCAATCAAGTGTAAATTATCTCTTTACAGTTAATTCTAGGCTGAAAGTGATTTAATGAGATAAAGCATGAGATTTGAACATTTTGGTACATGTATTTTAAGGAAAGTAATTTTTTACACTTGAGTGTTCAAATTTAGATCAGACTGTTGGATTGTATCCAAACTTATCTCATTAGTTAGCTTATCAAATATGTTTTGTGTGGGTGCTGAATCACTCTGATCAAACATCGTATGTGAAAATAGTGTACACTAGTAGTTCACATCTATAAACTATCATATGATAGTAAATATTGTCATATGCACCACGGTGCATGATAGTCATGCCATGATGTATGGTACAGATAGGGAGCCCGTGGCACATGTGGTATGTGTCATGACGCACTGCCCCTTTTTTGAAGTGACTTGTTTGTTTTATGATCATGTGTTAAGGAATATGAATGTAAATTTTTTGCTTCTGTTATGCATAATTTGGTATGTGATTGTTGTGGGATGATTTTATAATAAATTTTCAATATCCCAAAGCTTTTTATAACAAATATTTTCTTTGGACTCAATGATGTCATGTGGTGATTGTGTTAATCCCTCCTAATATTGTGTGAGAATTAGGAGAAGTTATAATTTGGTATCAGTTTCTCGAGTTTTAAGATCTAGTGTTCTTGTTTTTTGCATTCATCCTTTGATATGACAACTTATTATCATTCATTCCATAACTCTTTTCCTTATCCTTACTTTATTTTATCCTTTTCATCCTTAGGAGGGGAGAAAGAGTAATATATGATAAGGAGATGTGCTCGTGCTAGAGATGCTCGTACTAGATATGTATTGGTAAATAAGGAGAAGCAAGTACCGGAAGTTTAGCCAGTTGAGTCACCACCAAGAGATAGGTGTGATGAGTTCTTAAAGGAATTATAGAACATGATAATAGATATAAGATAATTTGTTTGGGATCATGATGAGATGTTGAGAGGTAGAGAATAAGGAGAAAGGGTTTTGTATTAGGATAAGCCAATGTAAGAGAAAGCACATAGTAGACTTGGACAATCTCAGGGTTTAGGTAGCAAACCAAAGGTTGGAGGCAGTACTGATTCATCTATAGACTAGGTTTGGAAGACTTTTGTTAGATTTAGCTTGCTTATCTTTAACGGTAGCATGAAAGAAGGAGATGCTAAGCAGTGGATTGAACAACTGGAGATAATTTTTAAGGTGGTGTTATATACTTCTGAACATAAAGTGACCTTAGCAATTGTACAGTTGACTAACATTGTCGCTACCCTAGCAAAATAATACTAAGTTGCACTAATATAGTACTATGATGAACCTAGGTCGATCTCTATGAGGAAGCTTACTTGGATAAGTGTGAGTGAGATGTGTTATAAGTTATAGAGTGGTTAGGACAGATTTGGACTCAAATCTAAGTGAATAAATAAACCTAATTACTAGAGTGAATGAAATGGGTGAGTGAAAACCTATTTAGAATTAAGAACTCCTATGTGGATTAGGTCATCTATTCTTGAAGGATCACTCTCTAGCTACTTTAGTCCCCTCCCTTCCCTCTTTGGTTTTAGTCACTTAGTTTTATTAACTAAGATTTAGCTAACACCTTGACCAACCCTAATTCAATATTATGATCTTAGAGTGAGCTATAGCCTAACTAGCAATAAGCCTGACCAAGGTGTTACAAGCATGAGTCAATTTGGTCAAACACATTCCAATGAAATCAACATGCTCAAAATTATGACACATGAAGATATTCACATGCATTCAAGTTGGCAAGATTATGACAAGTAAGAAGATATGTTATACTCATCAAGCTACACCAAGATTATGGCTAAGCATGAAGAGGTCAAAATTCATGTGCCAACATAACAAAACTCAAGTTGCAACAAGTATCTCTCAATCGCGTGAATCTTTACTTGAAATTTCAAGATCAAAAAGTCATACAAATTTATAATTCTAGAGAGAGAAAAGTACGGAGAGAAATTTAAATCTAACTAGAAAGTAATACAAACTCAAGGTTTCTTCTTCCATATAGTAACTCCTTTAAGAACCTAGCCTTGCATCTTTAAGTTGACATTAAGATGAAGCTCTATGATCATGGCCATACTTCACATAGAAGTTGCCTAATGATGCAAGTCCTTGATCCTTATGAAGGCTTTAGGTTATGGAGAGGAAGGTGAGTGGAAGAGATTGATGTGATTTTTGTGAGTTTGGATGGTTAGAATAAGAGATATAGAGGAGAGAGAATGAAAGTGTAGAGAGAGAAGTGAGAGAATTAAGATGAACTTAGAAGATGAAACTTATGCAAATGAATTGGTTGATCTAAAAAATGAACCAAAGACCCTTAAATAACGTGTTTGGAAAAAATTCCTAAGGGAGACTTGGTTAGCAAGTTACAGGTAGTCTAGGTTGCAAGTCAATTAGGGTGATAATTCTAAAGTTGATCATGCTTATTCTCCTAATCTCATATGTGTATGACCATTGAAAGCTCTTGTGTTCCCTTTTAGCCTTAGAAATCATGCCACCCTCCTTTAAGCTCTTGACCAAGTTTGCAACCTTCTTGAACTAACATTAAACAAGTCAATTTGATGTTAACTTTGATTCCTTGTGTGCAAGTACATGGTAAACCTCTTATACTCTTCATTTAACCTTGTAATTCATGCCCCAAATGTCTCATTCCAGATCTGAATGTCACAAAGCTCCTCATATGCTTGGCTAAGTCTTGAACTGCAAGTCTCTTCCGTGAAAAGTGTCACCTAAGACAACACTGTGAAATTTAACTAAGGTATTTGCACATGTGATAAAATATGAAAATATTCAAACTCTAATATCTTTTTGCATGTGTCTTCAAATTCATTCAAAACTTCACACATACACATGAGAAATATAAGGTATATATGCAACCAAAATGTTGACTTTTAACTCTAGGTCCAAATGAAACTTTTATGACCAAATATTTTAACCCAAATGGACCTAATATCAATACACACATAAAATTTCATATTTATCCATCAATTCCTAACAAAGTGTAAAATGACCAAAATACTCCTAATTTAACAAGAAGAATGTACATTCTAGAGTTTCTTACTATAAAATGTAGTCCCTGTAACATCTTGGATTTTAACTTTTAGAATTTTTGCTATTTATAAGGTATTTTAGTCAAATTAAGTGAATTTTTGTTAATAATGTTTTAAGGAGACTAATGTAGCTAATGAATTCTTGGACAGCCTTAAAAGAGGGCTAGATCAAAGTATGAGTGAGCCATGGCATAGAGAGAGATTCAAATTGAGCCTGGGGATATTTGTGCCATATTCCGCAGCGAACAAGCCAATGCGCCATGGCATATATGTAAAACCTACACTTATCAAATCACAAAATCAAACAAAAAATTAAAGAAAGAAAGAGAGATACTGAGAGGGCATCAGAGGGAGCTCGTGGTCAGCTAGGGCACAATCATTAGATCACATTCAAAGAATTTAGAGCAAGATTTAGCTTTGGGTAAGCTTCCTTCACTTCTCCCTTTCCCTTTATATGAATTTTTTGATGATTTAGGTATTTTGGGGCTTTGATTTCATGTTTTTTTAGGTAATGGCCGAACCTATTGCCTTAGTTAAGGTTTTTAGGAGTTAAATCAAGCCTCTAAACCAATATTTATGGATTTCATAAAGATTTAGAGTTGTTAATTAGGGTTTGGACAAGCCTTATATAAAAATTTGATGACTAAGAGCAATGTGGGTAATGTAATAGTGTTGTTTATGTGTTAGAATGTTAAATAGAGTTAATGTAGTGTGTTGGAAGGATTGTTAGGGCTAAATTGAGGTTTTGAGCATAATGGGTACCCTAGTTGTTTTATAAATGGGGTGATTAGTGAGAGAACTTGATAATTAAGGGTTTAATTGTGTAGATTAACCTTGATTGGGCATTTGGTGCTAGTGGACACATGTGGAGCTGTTGGTTGACCATGATAACCCTTTTAGTGGTAAAAGGGTTAAGGTAACCGAATTATCTAATCTCCCTTTTTGTGTGTTTGGATAGTAGTATGTTTGATTTAGAAGTTATGTTTTGATTTAATATTAGCCTATTATTAATATGAAATTATAATTGTAAAGTTATGTGAAGTGGAATGAAAACTTGTTTTTATGCTTTTGTATTTGAAAAGCTAAATGCTATTTTTATGTATAATTACTTGCAAAATTCTATGGTTTAAGTGAAAATGAGAAATTTTGCTAAATGATATGTTATGGATATAGGTTAGATTTATTAACCATATTTAGGATGATCACTGTGAGAGGGTGAAAGTTCACCCTAGTATGTTATCACGACATTGTTTAGAAATCCATATGATATACTGGCACCATGGAGGCCCTGATGCTCGGTATTATTTTTCTCAAAAATCCTAGTACTATAAGTGGTAGATTAGGTATCGACACCCTGAGTAATTGTGGACAAGGGGAATATGTCGTTTATAATGGGTGAAGGTGCTCTTGGCTGGGGCTGCCTCTTACTAATGGTGATTTGGGCCAGTTCAGTTACATAGACTTAGTCTTATCGAATTATTAGCCTAAAGATTCAGTCAAAAGACAGGAGGGTATAAGGTGGTGTGTTGATCATGTATATCATTCTATAACCATATATGTGGATCTACAAGACATGTTATTCATTTTGCTATGCTACTTCACATATGCACTAATTGTTCTCACATACAAGTAATTGATTAGACTATTTGGTTACTGAGTCCTTAACTTACTTCGTAGATATATTTTACAAGTGAAGACTTCAATAGCGATAAGGGAATGGAAGGTGCAACTAAGCATTAAGGGAACTAGCTTTAAGTTGTATAGTCCTTACATCAATTTTTGGTTTGTAATGAATTTTGAATGCATATGCCAACTTAGGACATATATATAATTTTGGGATGCACTTACATGATTTCTGTTGTGATTGTGGGTATTGTGAACACTGTATTTTGTCCAGGCATTTTTTTAATTTAATAATAAATAACCAAAAAATATAATAAAAATACAAAATTGAAATTTAATCCTTTTTAGGATTATATTTTCAAAACAAAAAAATCTTTAATTAATAGGTTTAATTTTAGTTTAACCTGGATAATCTTTTATGGCTTAGGATCTTATTTCTTTTAATTCATTAAAAATAACTAAAAAATAAAAAATACAAAAATAAAATTTAATCCTTTTTAGGATTATATTTTTAAATAATAATAATAATAATAATAATAATAATTTAACATAATTAAAAAAATAATCTTGCTTTAATCTTTAAAAATCTCTCTTAAATTATCCCAATCATCTAAATATATTAGGAATCAACTTTTAAGACCCAACTATTTTTCTCTCCTTAAATCTTACTTTTCACTTAGACATAGATATATATGTGTTAACAAAAAAATAATAAAAAAAATAAAAAATAATAATAATAAAATATTTGAGGACTGAATTAAATGCTAAGTATCAATGTTTCATCACAGCCCTCAAGAGGGTTCCTTTTACGTGTAGAAGAAAGAAGGGCAAGGCACCGAAAAACACAGCAGAGAAAGCCAAAAAAGCAAAAGGGAAAAGCATTCTTGATTAAACGCTCACACGGCCACACACGAAACCAGAGTCACAGAGGTAGAGAAGAAGATCAGTAGCGTGCATAGAGATAGGGAGAAATAGAGATGTGTATGCACATAGGTTTTCACCGGACATGAGGAAGGAAACACACATAAAAAGAGCATAGCAAACTTTTGGCCACACGCATTTAAATCTCACACGAAAGGTAATTTGCTTTCTTTTTCTTTCTTTTGGCCTTCAATATAAGGGAGAGCGAGAGAGAGACAAAGAGGGAGAGGGAGAGAGACTAGTTATAGAAAAAAATAGAGCATGGAGGGGGAGCAAAAAAAATGGATGATGAAGTGGAAAAGGAGATGAGAGAGGGTGAGAGACGAGAAGGAGATCGAGAGTGAGAGAGCATGAAAAAAAGAAAAAACAAAGCATGAAAAGAAAAAAAAAAGAGAGCACAAAGAGAGACTGAAAAAAGAGAGCCAAAAACACGAGAGCACAAAGAAAATGAGAAAAGAGAGATGGAGAGATGGATTACATGGTGGATGCTTAGGGGACTGATTTGATGACAATCACTCAGTTCGTTCTAAACAAACAGTCGAAGCACAAGGAATCATATGACAATTTCACCATTCTACTTAATCACATCATCCTTGGCTGCAAATTTGTCTGCTCTTCAATTAGTAAGGCAGGGCTAGCAAAATGGCTTGGACTTGCTGGGGAGATCAATGTTCAAGGAAGGAGAATGAGCGAGGAGGAGATAGAGCAAAAGTTGGAGGATGACTGAACAGAGACTGGAACCGAGAGAGCGAGAAGGAGAAAATGCATAAACAGTAGCATGCATGCACACGTGGGTTTTCAGACTGAACGGGATCATCATTTTCTTATTCCCTCAGTCATACGAGTTTGGGATGTTTTACAACAATAAAGAACCAAAAACATGTTTAAAACTTAAGGTTGAGGTGATGAAAGCATTGTCTTGGGAGGAAAAAGAATGCATAACTGGAATCACAGGCTGCTCGGGTAATATTTAAATCATATCATCTCCCTTAATCTGGATTCATTGATGAACATTATATATATATATATATATATTGACAGATATTATGAGTGTAGACTGATCCAGATGCATGTTTAGGCATTAAAAAATTTAGGAATCAAATGTTTTTATGTAGAATTTTGAATATATCTGAGAGGTATTTGACAAAAAAAAGGAGAGAGAGCCTGTGAGAATATTGTTGATAATTTGTGGGGTGATTGTCGTTTGAAGCCACGCCTATCATAGTTGTGATCTTGCTAAAAGTTTATGCCAAATCTGGATTTTTTTTTTAGAATATATCCTCAAGTCAAAAGAATAGTGAATTGTCAAAATAGTTTATTTCTCTATTCTTTCCATTGCCTTTATTGCATGAATTATTTAGCCGACCATAATATTATGCACTGACGACAAATGTAAATATCTTGATTATCTATTTGATGTGTGAGATTTTAAAAATCTCTATAGGCATTTAGAATGATTTCATATCGTGTAAATCAATAAGATTTTATAAGTATGAGGATCAATCTTGTAGATATTTATATGAGTTCCTAAGGCCCATTATTAAAATTAATTTTCTTTTTATAATAAATATTTAAGTCTCATGTGAGATTTCAAGAATTTTTATAGAGAATTAAATTAATTGCCTTATTGTGTAGGATAATAAATCCTCACAGATATCATAATTCACAATTATGGTAAATAAATAAACAAATTTTTGTAAATAAAATAATAAACATTTTTATAATATTAATTAAATAACTTAATACATTTAAATTATAATTATGTTGTCTAATAAGATCTTTTGGTCATATGAGATTTTTGAAACTTTATAGACCTTTAGGATAATCGTACTACCGCGTAAGTCAATAAGGCTTTGCAAGTATAACAATTAACATTTCTATATTAAAAAAAAGTGTTATATAGTTACACATTAAAATATTCAAAGTGAATATTATTTAATTCTTTTATCGTGTGAGACTTTGAATCTCTACAGATATCTCATATCATATGAATCAATAAAGTTTTGCAAATATGAGAGCAAAACTTATATGTTAATATGGGTTCCAAAGGCCCATCATAAAAATTAACTCTTTTTTATAATCTAAATTAATAATTTATTTAAGTCCTCTCTGAGATTTCAAGAATCTTCATAGAAACTTAAATTAATCACATAATCGTGTGGGATAATAAGTCCTTGTAGATGTAGTGACCTTCAATTTTTATAATAAATAAATGATTTTTTTGTAAATAATCATATAATACATAATTTAGAAAATTAATTAACTAAATTAATATATTTAAATTGTAATTACATTTACTGACTATATTTTTTAGTCACGTGAGGTTTTTGAATCTCCGTAGACTTCTAATATCATCGTATTATCGTATAAGTCAATAAGATCATGCAGATATAACGATTAAGTTTTTAAAAAAATATATATAAATTGTATATTAAATTAATTAAATTAAAAATTTATTTAAATAAATTTAATTTTTTTATTATGTGAGATTTTGAAATCTCTGTAGATATTTAGGATAATCATATTATCATATAAGCTAATAAGGCTTTGCAGGTATGATGATTAAGACTCTTTAAAAATATGTACATACATGCTTAAAAAATTATTATTATTACTTAAAAATATATATAAGAATATAAATAAATAAATAAATTAAGTTGTTAAATTCTTTTATCGTGTGAGATTTTGAAATCTCCACAGATATATAGAATAATTGTATTACCTTATGAGCCAATAAAGCTCTGTAGGTATTGCAATTAAATTCTCGATCATAAAATATAAAAATAAAAATAAAAATAATTTTTAAACTCTTTTCTTTTCTTTATTCCAAAAATTCAAAAATTGAGAAAATAATTAAAATTAAATCACTTTTTGCAATTTAAAACACACATATCAAATTTTAAAAATTATTTTATTTGCAAAATGGTGAATTATTTCTAATTCATTTCTCTTTGAAAAAATATTTTCACCAACAACTTTCAAGCCCGAACTACGTGGACTTTGATCCCCATCACAGGGTATGTAGGCCTCAAGTCAGATTCTGAGTCGAGTCCTCCCTCATAAATAAATAAATATTTCTCACTTAATTCTTATCATTTTTATATCAAACACATGAATATAAAAGGGATAATTAAAATAATTTTAAAACTATATTAATATAGCACAACAAACTTTAGGTAACTGTTCTGACGGACGGGTGTTGTATAGCCTAACACCTTCCCCACACTTAACCAACTCCTGATCCTATTTTCTATTTTTGAAGACCATCTTTATCTTCCTTTAAATGTTTTCTAAGATTTACCTCAAAATCTTGATGGCGACTCCCGTTCCATCTGGTTCCCACCACAAAGGCCAGAACCTCTGCTTGCGTATCATCCGCGTCGCTCCTTGTTTAGTCAATTCCTGCCCCAAAGGCCGGGACCTCTGCTCGTGCACCGTCCGCGTCGTATTTTTTGGGTGTGACAAGTATCTTGACCTAGGTTGGTTATATCTGTGTTGTAAATGTTATGAGAGGTTGAGATATTAGTACAAGTATTAGCTTTGTAATGTTTTATGTGTTTGATTGGCCATTAGAGTACTTTTGTGAAATTGTAATTTATATTAAAATTGGGGTTTTTGGTGGCCAATTCTTGTCTGGAATGTTATGGTTGTGATTTGAATGCTTGAACAGATTGTTTGTAGTTCATTTAAGTTGGGTCAAGTGGTTCCATGACTATTGACATTTAGTTTGGGAGTTTGGGCACCTTAGTAGTGTTTTTGAAAGAAAATAAGCCATTTTGGATTCGGGTGTCTAAATCTCATTTGACTTAGTATTTAGGTGTGGGACTATGCCAATAGCTAAGTAGCTCTAAGAGCTATGTGTGGATGCTTGAACCACTCGAATCAGACGTCGGATGATAAAATAGCATGCTTCGAAAGTTGATTCAGAGAGCTATCATGACAGCAATTTGCTATCATGACAGTGATCACGTGTCGTGGCGCATTGTCTATCGCGCCGCGGCATGAGGCACAAAGAGGGTGGCATTCCCCTTTATGCATCTGTCGTGGTGAATGGTACCCATGTAGTTAAAAATTGTTCATTGTATTATTTTACAACATGATGAGTTTGTTATGCTTCCGTTGGCTTATTTAATTAGTTTTAAGCTATAGTTTGAGTTCAAATGATCTTTTAAAAGGGTTTTTCTTAGGATCCAATTTTCTTAAACATTTTCTAACTACTGTGTTATAATGACTATTTGTCTTGGGATTAAACTAATCCCAGTTATCATAACAGTGTTCTATATTTGGTATTTTATGTCTTTGGTAATGTCAAGGATGACGTTACAGCCCCAAATGCCTAAGAAAAGTGTGTAACAAATATAATCTATCAGCAATTAGTAGGAGCTATGAAGGGATGGTGGAAAGTCTATGGTTGTTTCAGTCAAGGTGGTATAGAGGTTTTGATAGGAGATGATTATGCTAGTGGTGATAAATTAATATGAAAGTGGTTTTTTTATAAAATGGTATTTGTGCTATATAACTTTACTTGTTTATGTTTAAGCTGTACTTATTTATAGGTACTTGTGATAATTAGTAGTGGCAAGTTATTCTGTTACTGAGATTACTATCTCATCTCATGATTACATTTACACAGGTTCAAAGTGTGAACTAGGTAAAGGGAAAAACTATGGACCAGTATAGTGGTGATATTATTGAGTGTTCAAAGAGACTGTGTAATGAATACTACTTTTACTATAAATTTATAAATGATTAAGTTGCCAAAGAATGCATATGCATGTTTCAATTGTGGTATGTGATGATTTCGAGAATCTTAGCCCAGTGTCTATGAAATGTGTTACACATGGTGAATTATGTGATAATGGCTAAGATTTGGTTATGAATGTATTGTGAATATGTAAGTGGTGATTATGTGGTAAATGTATAAGAATTTGGCCAGTAGTATAGATAATTGTGACAAAGTGAAAACAAACCTTATATTATGTAAAATGGGCAACTTAATGACCAAATATATGTGTATGTGTATATTATGATATTATTGGTCAATCAGGTGTAAATTTTCCTTTTGGACTTTGTTTTAGACCTAAAGTGATTTAATGAGACAAAGTGTGAGATTTGAACACTTTGGTGCATGTATTTTAAGAAAAGTAACTTTTTATACTTGAGTATTCAAATTTAGATCAAACTGTTGGATTATATCCAAACTTATCTCTTTAGTTAACTTATTAAATAAGCTTTATGTGGGTATTGAATTAGTCCGATCGGACGTCATATGTTAAAATAGTGCACGCCGGTAGTTCACATTTGTGAACTGTCATATGACAGTAAAGACTTGTCATGTGCACTACTATGCATAGTGGTCATGCTTTGGCTTATGGTACAAACAAGGAGCCCGTGGCTTTGTACCACATGCTGTGGCATATGTGGTATATGTTGCGGTGCATTGCCCCTTTTTTTTGAAGTAACTTGTTTGTTTTCTAATCATGTGTTAAGGAACTTGAATGCAATTTTTTTTGATTTCATTGTGCATTACTTGGTATGTGATTATTGAGGGATGATTTTATAATAAATTTTGGTATCCCAAACCTTTTTATAATAAATATTTTCTTTGGTTTCAATGACATGATGTGGTAATTATGTTAACCCCTCCTAATATCATGCAAGAATTGGGAGCAGTTACAACTTCATCCCTTTCATTATTGAAAAGGTTACCTATGAAAATTATTTCTCTACATGCTTCTAATTGCTCAAATGCACTTGAGCCACAACAATCTATAAAATTAAGCACTACATGTCAATTTCTATATAAATAAACTAACTTAAACTCCTAATTTTTATCATTGGACAATTCTAAGCTAGTTAACCTCTACAAGCCTTATACCACTTCTACTTGATCAATTAACACCAATATAGGGCTCTCACAACTTCAAACCTTTGGTTTGAGGCTAGCATTTAGTCAAAACCCCAAAGCTTAATCAATAAACACCAATCTTAGATGCAAAGACTCAACTTAATTCTCAACAACCTTATAATAGTCATCAGGCTTGACAAAAGGCCTTTATTAACTTAGAATTCAATTTTAGCAAATCTCAACCTAAGAGAAAATAAGGTAGATAAGGAGAAGAAGAAAATACAAAGCTTACCCAAAGAACCAACTCTTAGTTGCCCGAAATCCTTTGCCCTTGTGAAGCAAATCCTTCTTCTCCACATTCTGCCATCCCCCCTCTTTTTCCTATAAAGTGCCATTGATACACTGCAGGATTTACTTACACGCACCACAACACAACATATTAAAAAGTCATAACATACAATATAGTTGTTTGAAAATACGGGATCTTGACTTTAAGTTAAAAGTCATTATCACAAATGTTTATGTGCAAAGAGAGCATTTAGAAAGACATAAATAGCCTAGCATTGAAAACAAAACCAAAAATAAATATTCTGCCTAAAATGTACCATGCACTATAGCATGCCACCATGTGTCATAGCACATGTATTAGATTTTGCTGTCATGATAGCACTTTGACACAAACTTCTGCCATGAACCATTTTCACATATAAAGTCTAATTAGAGTGATTCAAGTGCACATGAAGCTCATAAGACAAGCTAACTAATGAGACAAGTTTAGATACAATCTAACAATACGATCTTAATTTGAACACTCAGTGCAAAAAGTCACCTTTATTTAAAACCAAGCCACCCTAAGTTTTCAAATTTACCATTTTTCCTCATTAGACGACTTTAGGCTTGGAACCAAGTCTAAAAGGACTATACAAACCTAGATGACACGTAATAACACATACCGCAGAGCACACACACAATATGATCACTCATTACCACTTTTCACACAAGTTGACTTATATAAGACTTGCACATCATTGAGCTTAATCACAACATTAACAATTATACACAAGCACACTTATTCCACCTACATATAGTTGACTTGCACAAATGGGGCTAAGCCTCACCATTTAGTTAAGATTTACAATCTACATGATTCACACATACACACGTATCATATATTCACACGATTCACACACATATCTACATTATCCTTGTTTTGTTTTCTTTCTTCTTTCATTTTTTTTCTTTGAAAAACAAGTTACCAGGTCAATATGTGCAATGTTAAAAGAAAAATTATTCCTTAATTGCATCACATAATTATTATTAAGATGTCCTTTTGTACATTTTATTTATGATATAAGAGTTAGGCAGGAATAAAGAAAATAGGATAGCAAACTTCAAATCTCTTTGTAAATAGTAGAGGATAGATTCAGTCAATAAGGAGAAGAGAATGGTGGGGAATCATGTGGATTTGATGGATAAAAATGGAGGGATATGGTGCTAGACGTGTAGAAGAAAGAAGAGAAAAATGAAGAACAATGAGAACAAGTTAGAGAAAATGGAATAGATGAATGAGTTGGTATGTGTGAATGAGTGAATTATCTAAATTCTCTCTCTCATGTGTGTGTAAATTGGTTTGCTCAACTGATCCAATAATTAAGAATAAAAGAAAACAAAATTAAAAAGAAATTGACACCAAGTCACATGAAAGAGGCTTGCTAAGTTACACTTTCATATTGGCTTATAGATGATTTCAATGTGTGTCAAGTTAATCCCATATTTCATCCACATTTTAATTAGATCTATTCCTCCTAATGACAGCCCATGCACGTCCCAAACAAGTTAGATTTGGCTCCTTGGTTGTTTTACAACATTTTCCCAATTGATGCACAAGTTACATGTCACCTATATCACAAAATACACATAATTCAATTTAATAACATGTGATATCATAAAATCTAATTAAAGTGCAGATTTGTATTCATATTTAGAAGGAAGAATTTACTAATATATTCAAGTCTTTCGGTGCACAAAATCATATAAAAATTCTCACACAAATGCAAACTCAAAATTAAGTCAAAGAAGCACGTTTAAAAAAGTCAATGAAAAGTGTTGACTTTTATTTAATTATTTTTAAACTAAAATGAATTTGTAAACTTTGAGTTCACCACTCTTCTTTTGTATTTAAAATACTCTTTGAATGAATTTTTTTTACATTTTTTCAAAAGTATAATTTTTAGACTAAAATATCTCTATTGTACAAAACCTAGACACTTAGACAAAATTTCAATTCTAATGCAATATGTTGCACTTTGAGTTAATAAAACATTATAAATGATTCTAATTGACATAGAAAAGTGTACAATAAATATGTTCTATCACTTTGCCAACCATTATGCACAAACTCAATGGAGGTAACACCACGTGGAATTTGGAAACGATACCCTCTACTAAACTAAGGTGAATTCACCCCCTTTATGATCATGTAAGTTCATCAAACATATGCATAGATATAATTTATAGCTCACTCATGATCTTGCATGCCTTTACTCATAATCCAACACACTGAATTTAAACTTTCAATTAACATGAGTACTAAAATCAATACATGGACATATTCCTATCAAGTATAACTTCCACACCAATAGGCAATTTTCACATTTCACGTATAACCAATAAGGCAATATAATCTTTTTCATGATTCCCACATCATACCATGGTTTTGATAACATCATAGAACTACAAATAATAAACATAATCATATACTAAAATTCAATTCTTGATTACCTCCATTCTTAGGTTTACTAACCCCAAGAGTGCAATTTGGATTTCCCAAGGGAGCTTTCCACCAATACAAGCTCTAAATATAATCATTCTACAATCAATAATCAACAAGTAGCATTAATGACTAATCGTCATTGATTAACCCTTAATCATAATTAAGACCTAAGACCCTCATTAAGCATGATTAAGCATAACTAACCCAAACTCACTTCCAATAACTTATTTAACTTCTACTAAGCTTAATGAACACTATTAACTAGTTTCATTAACTTAAACTTGATTATTTCACATTAAGGTTAACTCTAAACCCCTCATTAATAGCCACAAAAACCCATGATTAAAAGCATTTAATACCATCCCTAGACTCCATTGAAGTCATTAGGATGTCTACAACTTGGCTGTAAGTTCGAACCCCCTCTCTTACAACCAAAAGAAAGGGAAGAAAACGCATAAGAGGGTAGAAGGAGATTAGGGAAGACTTACCCACAAGGTTACAATCTCCAAAAGGTCTTAAATAACCTCCTTGAATAAACCCTAGTAGAGCTTCCACACCTCATTCTTGGTCTTTATTAAAAAAATTTGCTTTTGAAACAGCTGGAAAGTGTTTTGCGAAATTTAAAAATAATAGCGTTTACCAAGGGGCATAGCATCTTCCGTCATGACAAATGGCACGTGCTATGGGTTCTTACTTTAACCTATTGTATTTGGCCCAAAACTACCCAATAGTCCCTTTAGCCCTCCTCTAAGCCTCACCTATGGCCATCCAAACCCTCTAATTAACCTCTAGCTAAAATCATTAACTCATTAAATCTCTCAATTAATTTAATTTAATCCTTGGAGTAAATTTTGGAATGTTACACTCTATAAACATCAAATTATTTGGTATTGCATGCCATACTCAAGGAATAAAGCCATATTCTTCTTCTAGATGGCTAAGTTGGCACTTAAGTATAAAGAAGAGATAGAAATCTACATGTCATAACATCTAATGATAAATCAGCAATAATAGGAGTGTTAATCATTCCTTTTAGGGAAAAAGAGAAAGTAAACAAGATTCATTCATACCAAACTTCATTCAAGTTGATGGAGATCGGAGTTTTCCCGTTTTCTCTTGTATTGACAATGGAAGTTACTCAACAATGATATAATAGTTGAGAATAACTAGTAGTATCTGAGAAAGATGAAAGTGATAGAACTTATTAACCATTGTTGCATGAGTAGGCAATGGATCTCACAAGAATCTTGCTTCAATTATCTGTCAAAGAATGGTATTACCATTTTTGTGTAACACACACACACACACACACTTGTTTTTCCAAAAAAAAAAAAATTACTAATGTAAGCCTGGATGAAAAAACTACTTGACAATTGGAAGATTTTTAGGGTGACCTTATACAAAACACAAGATTAACATTGTTCCTCAAACCCATGTGTCTTTGGATCTGGCCCAAGAAAATTTTACACAGCCGGATCCTATATCAACTAACCCTTCGACCTATGCTTTACTTGCCTCTGGCGCTATCCCAATGTCAAAACCTGATATTCAGCCTGACCCTATCCTTGCTGTTGATGATATCCCTGATCGTATTTCTGACGACCCTTCGGTGTCCTTTTACGATTCACCAAGTCCAAACCTATCCTCTGCCCCATCCGATCTTTGAGGCCCAAATAATGATGTGGACCTGGTTACACCGATCCCTCTGCCAATCACTCAAAACTCATCAATGCCTTTCACAATAGTGGGTTCAGGAGTGTCTAAAAGGCGAAGGCTGTATATTGAACTTGAAAACCTGGGAGCAAAGGTTGATAGCTTTGTGCTCGAATGTTTCAAGATCTTGGGTAAGCTGGCAATAGGTAACTTGAATTCCTCAAACCGCTTTTTCCCTCCTGATGATGTTGATGTCCTACGTAAATATTTACGGCTTGCAGCGAAATTTGCTCAGGAGACACCTTTTTGTTTGATTAATTGGTGGTCTGCAAATTGTGATACCTATAATTGGCGGAATGACTACTTTAGTTTGTTCTTTCATAGTCTGAATGATAATTTCTACAATTGGCAAATGTGCCTCATTTTGGTGAGGTTGTTCAGAGCCGTAATGTGTTATACTTCTTTGTTCCAAATGATGGCCTCCGCCTTGCTTACACTCCGGCATCCAGCTCTCCAAGTCCAAGATGGTTTATTTTTCTAGTTCTCTTTTCAACTCTGCTACATTCAATCCTCTGGAAGTCATTTCATTATCTTTTATTCCTTCAAAGCTCAAAGAATCTTTGGACCTGAACTCTTCAGATTTTACCAAAGATTTTCTAAAATTTCCTATTTCAAGAAAACGGCAACTGTCAGTGATAGCCCTAAGTTAGAACTGCTGTTGTTTCAGGAAGTCAACAGCAGTTCAAAGAATTAAGCAACTAGTGTAGTCAATCGTCCCTGATTTTGTTGTTGTTTAAACAAAACTTCCTATCTTTTTTTCTAGTTCTTTGTTAATGTCTTTCGCTTATGATGCTTTTGTTGGCACTGGTGCCTTTAAGAAAGGTGGAGGAACCATTGTTGCTTGAAATTTATCTTGGCAAGTTGAAATTTTAGAGTGCAACTATTTTGTAACCCACCTGAAAGATTGGATTAATGAGAAGTCATGTTTCTGTTGCTTATCTTTTGTGTATGGCCCCCCAAGGTTTCTGATTGACACATTTTGTGGTTATGGTCAACTGACACTGCACGTTTTTATTTTGTCCCCATGGCTGGTTGTGGGTGACTTTAATCAAGTCAATTCCCAAGATGAAAAGTTTGGTAGCAACTCATGAACTATTGGAAGTGCTTCCTTTGTTGATTGCTTAGACTCAGCTAATATCTTTGAATTAACTCAGCATGGACCAAATTTCACTTGGACCAAGAATAGATCTGAGGGCTCCCTTGGAACAATTCTTCAATTGGAAATTTTCACATCAGAATTCAAGAGCTAGAAAAGAAACTCCAGGCTTTGTCTTCACAACTCCTCGGGGAGGATCAGAGGTATCTTTATTATATCAATCCATATCCTCTTGTAAACATGAATTAGAATTTATGCATGATTGTCAGAACAGCTTATGGGAACAAAGAGCAAGATTGAAATGGAAAGTGGAGCGAGAACACAGCACTAAATATTTTCATGTTGTAGTTTCCAAGAGACATGTACGGAATTAGATTAAATGTTTCCAGGAGCTTCATCATTTACTATGGTCACATTATTCAAATCTATTTGGCTCCCCAGATTCTGAGCACACAAGAAATTCTATCTGAGATGAACTTTCTCACTATGCCTGAAATTTCTGAAGCTCAATCTTATGATCTTACATCATCACCAAGTTCTGAGGAAGTTCGTCTAGCGGTTTTTTTATCACCCAAAAGATAGTGCACTTGGCCCAAAAGGATATCATGCTCATTTTTTCCCTAAAATACTGGAATATAGTTGGTACTGATGTCTTTGAAATGATTATTCACTTCTCGAACCTTGAAAGCCTCTAGGAGATTCATATCATTCTAATTCCCAAGGGCCTACAAGTTCAATGCATCAGTGATCTGCGCCCCATACGCTTATGCAACGTCACTTGTAAAATCATTTCAAAGATCCTTTGCCTCTGTCTTAAGGTAATCCTCCCATCTATTACCTCTATGCATGAAAGTGTTCCTTTTTTTTTTTTTTTTTGCCAAATTGATTGATCTCGGACAACATCTTGCTTTTCTCAGAATTAATGCATATTATTGTCTCTTCCACAAATAAAAGGAAAAAAAAGGTTGCTTCTCTAAAAGTTGATTTTTCAAAGGCCTTTGATCGCCTATCCTGGAATTTCATCGAGGCAATTCTGATTAAAATGAAGTTTCCTCAAAAAATGGATCAACCTTGTTCTGCAGTGTATATCAACAGTTCAATACCATCTCAGATTCAATTGCAACTTACATGCTCCTATTTACCCTTGTCAAGGGATAAGACAAGGTGATCTCTTCTCTCCTTACCTCTACATCCTTGCATCAAATGTTTGATCTGCTCTCATTTCGCATTCTGAGGATATAGAATTGCTCAAGGGAGTTAAAAATTGTGCCAGTGCCTCTCCAATATCTCATTTGCTTTACGTAGATGATTCTCTGTTTTTCTTTGAAGTAGATCATTTCCTGGGTCCCAAAGATGCCCTTGACACATGTTGCAAAAGGTCTGGTCAATTAATTAATGCCAGTAAATCTTCCTTGATATGTGGTCCTAATGTTGCTCATGATTACAAGAAAGGAATTGCTGATACTCTAGGAGTCAAACTCTCTTCTAATCTGGGAAATATCTTGGTTCTTGGTTGATTCTAAACGAAATAAATCTGTCATTTTTTCCCCATGTTCTGAATTTGATTAAAAGCAGAATCAATTCATGGAGAACTAAGCCCTTGTCTCAGGCTTCAAGATTGACCTTAATAAAATCAGTTTTATCAGCTTCTTGCATCTATATTCTCCACGTGTACGGCTACCGAAGTCTGTATGCAATGCAATTAATTCGTTATGTTTAAATTTCTTCTGGGGAGATTCGGGTCGATCTCAAAGAATTCATCTCAAGAGCAAGAGATTTTTTTCCCCCCAAATAGTCAAGGAGGTTTGGATCTTCGACCGGCTACAAAAGTCAAGGAGTCTCTCCCTGCAAACAACTCTGTAGAGTGATGTCTGCGGAATCCAATTCTATTCTCGCATCAACCCTCAAGGTGAAATATGTGGGATTCATGATCTCATCCTTTTATCAGAACTTCTTACCCATTATCATGGATGTGGAAAGATATTTGCTCCTCTGCCGATTTAATCATGTCAAACCTCTCTTGGAGAGTCGGTTCTAGACATGACACACCTCTTCATCACCCGTTATGGTTCAAGCCATCTATTCCTGTGGTTTCATATAATCAGAGCATTCACCACACTTCTCAACTATCTCTCATCAATCTGGTGAATGGTTGCGAAAGGAGTGGTACAATCAGTTGGTAGCCTCCATTTATGATCAACGTGTTTCTGGTCTCATTCTGAAAATCCCACTCTCCTGTGATAAGATAGTTTTGTCAGCTTCGGGCATAAATTTTAGACATTACTTAGTCAAACAAGGTTACAAATTTTAACTTCCAGTTCCCCATCCATTTCCCCATTACCTAGCTTTCCTTCTTGGAAAGATTTTTGGAAGTAGCAATTGCCTCTCAAACACATTTTGCTTGTGTGGAAAATTGTACATGGAGCTCTCCTAACAGCTGATATCTTAAGAGAGCATCACTTGAAAGTTGACAATCAGTGCCCTTTCGGTTATTGTACCGAAGATTCACTAGATCATATTTTTGCAAGCTGCCATCTGACAAGATCTTTTCGGTTTGGAGCACTTGGTTTTCAGACAACCTTCTACCAAGAATTCTCGGTTAATGTATGGCTTCTTCGGCTTTTTTCTCAACTTTTCAAGGAGAATCAGATTGATGTTTTGAGGAAGGTTTTCATCCTCCTTAATTTACTCTGGTTGCACAGGAATCATGCCACACATCATGGTTTCCCACCAGATGCTACGAAAATGCCAAGTGAATTCCAGAGCAATTGCCATTACCTCTCTAATGTCTGTCACTAGTTGAGCACATCAGAATCCAGACCTAAGCAAAGACCAATTTCTTTTCTCTCTCATCATTATTTTGATGATTGGTCTATCTGGCTCTACAAATTGAAGCATCGAAAACAGATTTTCTGCCGAAGTATTATCTGTCATAAATCATCTTTCTTGAACGGTTTTCTTTTTCAGAAATCATCCAGTGATAGATGCTTTCTCCTTGCTGAGTTTGAGTGGATTCACACACTGTCTGCATTCTGGCATACCAATGATGAGTCTACATATTAGCTGTGTCAAAAAGAACTTCATCTCCTTCAACTCATTGACTAAGGAATCAGAAATTGCAATTTGCCTGGACATCAATGTTGTCAAGACTTCACAAAGATTTCCTCCAGTGTAGCGGATGATAACATGTTTTATTATGTCTGCAGCTTTTCGCCTTGGTTTCCATTTAGTAGGTTTAAAATATGACTCCAAATATTTTATCTTTCCTCAACACACACACACACACACACAACTTTCAATTTAGTTCCTTACAAATAAAATTATCAATGATGACCCTTCATCAAATCGAGAACTATTCACGTGCGAAAGATCATTATCATAACTTACAAGACCAATCTCTATAACAATTTTATATGAGAAACCTAAATTAAAAAAAAAAAAATACTCACATGTGAAAAATCAAATCAAAAAGACAATTTAATGACAGATCGACTTGAAAAATATTTCACTTGTAGAGGCCTAAATTTAATAGAAAATTAAATTTCTTAAAAAAATCATAGGAGAGATATAAAACTAGACTTTTACCTTATTCATCAATTACAACCATCATATTGTTGAGGTCAAAAACTTTTTCTCTTTGGTCTAGAGGGAATTCACACTCCTGATGCAGCAACACTGTCTTGCCACGATCAGTGGAGGTGCCACATGGCCAAAGGAATTTAACATTTAAAAGAGTGAGCTTCCAAAGGAAACTTTAAATGTCGAAGACCAACTTTCACATTAAAAGGTCTAAATCCAGAATGAAATGAGCCTAATCAACAGTCTATTTTGTCATGGCTTCTAAAATTCAGGAATCGGCCATTACTAATTCATCAAGCAGCTCAAATACATACAACAACTTCCTGTCTCTGCAGATTAGTTCAATCAGAAATCCCCATGAATCATGCCTTGGCTGGAATCCCTTCTCTACCAATCCAAATAGTGCCATAACAGCAGCATCAACCATTCCAGCCTTACATAGATGTACTAGCAGTTCATTTGAAGTAGCATAATGAGGTAGAAAACCCCTATCTAGCATTAGCCCTAATAATCTTATTGCCTCTTTCAACTCACACTTTTGGGTTAAAAAGTTTAGCACAATCCTGTAGCTAGCTTTGTTCAGATAGACACCCTCATGGGGAAGTTTTTTGAGCATCTCAAGTGCCTCCCCAACCCTTTCTACTCTGCACAGCCCTCCAAGTATCACATTGAAGGTTACAATGTCGGCTTTGCATTCATTCTCCTTCATTTCTTTAAGAAACTCTATAGCCTCATCAATTTGTCCACTCCTACATAAGAAATTGATCAAAATAGTATAGCTTACAATGTCAGGTTTCAAACCAGAGCTCTTCATCTCATCAAATACTTCCTTTGCCTCCCGTAATTTCCCCTCCTTACATAAGCCATTCAACAAGGTTGAGTAATTAATTACATTTGGACTGCATCCATTGCTTTTCATGAATTCAATTATGTTTCTTGCACGATCAGCTTTGCCTCCACAACACAATCCTTTAATCAAAACATTATAAGTTAGGGGATCAGGCAAGATTTGATCTTTAGATACCATTACCTCGAAGAGTTCAAAAGCTTCTTTGAGTCTTCCATTTTGACAGAGGCCGTCCATCAGGGTTGAGTATGTAATTAAATTAGGGTAAGACAATTTAGAACTTCTCATTTCCTTGACAATTTCAAAGGCAGAGTCAAGATCTCCACTTTTGCAGTGGTACTTCACTAAGATATTAAATATGCAGGTGTTTGGCTTATGAATTAGACTCCTCTTGGCATGCAAGAGCAACTGTTGAGCCAAATCAATCTGCTTTGATTCCACCAGGAGATTCAAGCAAGTGCTGATGGCTTTAGCAGAGGGCCTTTCACGAACAATTGGTTGGATGGAGAAAAACATTTGGAGCACTTTTTCATGCAGAGAGAAGTGTGAAAAATGCTTCATGAGGTTAATAAATATACCTTCATGAAATTTGCAAGTTTCATAGTTCATTTGATGCAGAACAAGATCAATAGCTTGAAATTTTTTGCACTGTGCAAGTTTTTGGAGAATTGTCGCATATGTAGCATTATTGTGGTTGAAGCCCTTTTGCTCTGCTACCATATTAAATATCTTCAAGGCATGTTGCGGATCTTTCTCTCGTTTGATCAAGCTGATGGCAGACTCATGAGAGATATACTTGTATTTCCTCCCAGTTTCGGTGGGACTGATGCTGAATTCAGGGGGAGGATCTGGCTTACGAGCAGCAGCTTTTGTAAATTGAAGGGGAGATATCCATGGCAGAGAAGATCTTGAGGATGGGAAGGAGGGCACATGTTTGTGGCTGGCAAAAGATGTTTGCGAAGATTTCATAAAATTTAATGATTTTTTACTGACCCCTGCCAGTTCGAAGATGTGCATTAGTAATCAATTAAAAAAAAAAAACACACACACACACACAGTCGAAACAACTTAAGCAAAATTACTTCAAACACAAGAACATCATATGCTCCAATGTCATAATAAAAATGAAAAAACAAAAAAACAAAGAAAATTGCTTTATCAGATGCACAAGGAAAAAAAGGAGAAAAAGATACTGTTGTGACTTTGAGAAGGCTCATACAAGATCCAAATAGAGTCATGGGACATAGTGTATAATAGCTTTGCATAATTTCATCAACAAATAATATTAAAATCTTCGACTAATTGGTGGAACTGAATAGTTTAAGTATCAATATTCACTCAGACAGCTAGCTAATGGCTCCCAGGGATATTATAGCTAACAAGAGATAGTAACAGTGAAGATAACTGAAGTAAAAGAACTACGACCAATTGCCTAGACGTTTGAGAGGTCAGGAACTTTCCAGCACACAATGTCTGAATGCTTGAATCACACTAGGTTACCGTAGAGGCGTAGAACATAAATGATATTAAATTAATTAATCTATTAAAGCAACTGAATGTCTCTATGCAATTGATTCTTCAATTTCAAAGTCTCAATTTTAAATTCACAAAATTGAACACCAAATTGATAGAATTCCACTATAATTCCCTTTGAACACTTTATAAAGATTAATGAGGAAGATAAAATAATATATATGCCAGCACGTTGTCAGTTAATCACGTACAGTTAAAGATTAAGTCACAATGCTAAATTGAACCACGGTCCGTAGATGAACAAAATTTTCACCACTAGTGAGAAAAGTTGAGACAGCAGAGACACAGATGGCTAGATTGAACTCTAAATCTCAGTAATTACGGTCAACTCAAAAACCTTAAGGGCAGGACAAGAATAGGAAATCCTCACTTGTGTCTCCCCGCAATACAAGAGCTATCAGCTATCTATCTACCACTGGACGGAACGCGACGAGAGAAGATGAAGATGAATAGATCGAGCGAGCTACAGTACAGAGAATTTCAAAATCAGAGGGAGCGAGCTACAGAGACGCGTCGGCCGTATTAGTTGAAATGGAGGGTGGAAGCGTTAACTGGAGATGGGGAGTGCTGGCCTCAAGCTCAAGGGAGGCAGGGTCGGAATCAATCCAGGGAGCTACAGCGTGTCGCGAGGCGGCACGACAAGGGAGTGGCTCAATGGGAGCAAGCCAGTGAGTGACAGCCACGATTTCGAGGGGGTTGAGAACTTGAGAGAATAAGGGCTATTTAGAAATTTGCTTGGAGAATAGTTTTCTATTTTTTTAAATAAGAGAATAAAAAAAATATATTTGATAACATATTTTTAAAAAATACAATAAAAAATAGAACAATAAAATATTATTTTAAAAAAATAAAAAAATAAAAATAACTTTTAAATATTCAGGGATTATTGTTTTAAAAATTAAAAAAAATAAAAAAAATATTTATTTTTATTATTTTTTTATTCTCAAAACATGTTCTATAAAATATCAATTTTTAGAAGAATAAAATAAAAATAATTTTAAATAGAATTTTTGAGAAGGGATGTCTATCTCAGTAAAGTATTGGATTAGGTGATAACAAATCTTATAATCATATACGCTCCCTCCATAATATAATATAATATACTCTTTCTTGTTTTTATTATAAAATATTTTATAATTATTTTACACATTTTAAAAAATTAATTTTTTCTCTTGATATCATAAAAAAGTGAGAGGTACTTTTATTTTTAATGTTAACTTTAAATAATAATACAACTATATTAAATATTTTTATGCTAATCAAGAAGTGGTAAAATTAAAAAAAATAGTTTAATTATTACAAAGTATCCTATATTTTGGATAAAAAATTACCCATAAAAAATGTCTTATAAATTGAACTAGAGGGAATATGTCATACTTAATTAATTCATGATTTACGATAATATAGGTAGTCGAAACTTTAAATTCAAAAAAATATTCACATTTTTCATTTATATTCTCACTAAATACTCTATATAAGAGCATCAATGCCAGAAATTAAAATTTTAGTATGTGATTTTTTTTAAAAAAAGTAATAAATAAAGTAGGGTATAGTTGAAAAAATAAATATAAAAATTATTTAATATCATATGTTTTGAACCAAGCATGGTTTTTAGAAAATACTTTATATTGTAGTCTGGAGAGAGTAAAATTTGACACAAAACATTAAAACCTAATTATAATAAATCTATGACAACCTCCAACAATATTCAACAACAAATCCATGACAATCTTCAACAAACTTTAATAAGTCTAAACTACAATACATGCCAACAACAAACTTCAACCAATTTTCATGCGATCATCTACTTTAATATCAATTACACTTCATTTATCTGTCAAAAACAAATTGCACACACATATTTGAAGAAGTTATTAGAAACAATGCAATATATATTTTTCCCTTTCATAAAAAAAACAATGCAATATATAAAATTAGATTAGGAAGCATAAAATTGAAAACATTATTTGTAATATTGACCACATCATGAGTCTCTTGGAAGTTTTTAAATTCATGAACCATAAAGGCAAATTCAAATAGAGATTTCCCTGTACTTAGCTAATTTTGGATATAAATGAGAACCTTAGTCATCATGGGAAATAAAGAATTCCTATAATCAACAACACATCCTCAAAAGTAATTGTAGATATTAGTATAGCCAATAAATCATGAGTTATCAAGGAAAGTACTCTATATTTGATAGAATTGACCTTCTATTATGTCAAAAATCAAAATCATTATCATCATCCGTGAGGGTGTCTTTAGATGAATTATTGCAAATGGTATCTATCCAATTCCAATTTTATTGATGAGTTTGTTTGTTTGTTTGTCTTTTTTTTTTTTTTTTTTTTTTTTTTTGTTTCTGGGATGCTAACCACGTAACACTCTTCGGGGAAAAATATATATATATATATATATATATAGATATACACATACATGCATACATGCGTATATAATGTAGGATTCCTCTTAGAATTTTGGAATATTCACATGTTTTCTTGTATTTTGCATAATATTGACCAAAATGCTAAGCATTTAATTCCTATTGTAATGACCCTAAATTTAAAATAAAAAATAAATACATAAATTAATAATTTTTTTAAATAATATTTTATTTAAATTAATTTTATAGCAAGTGGAGAGAGATAATTTAATAAAACTTATGTTAATAACTTTCTTAAAGTTTTATAGTTTAAATTTTTTATTCGGTAAAAATTTGATTTTATTTTGTTTTCAATTATAGAGAAATCTTGTGTTTTTTGTTGTAATTTTCATTGTGCTCTGTTCTGTAATTTTTTTCAATTATTTATTAGTGTCAGATTTTTCTTCCTGCAGGGTGAGAAATTACACATGTGCCCTTGTTTCTATGGCAACTCAGCAAAAATATCTAAGGAGGTTATTGTAATTTTACTTTTTATGATTTAAAAAATTTGTCTTCCCTTTCTCGGTCAGCATCAGAGAGAGACAAGGAGTTCTTTGATTTTCTTTCCTTCTCCATCTTCTTCCGTCTTCGGCGTCATCAAGTGAGAGTGTGCCAAAGCTTCATCCGTCACTGCTTGTCAGATCATCAACGTCTTTCTCCTTCCTCTGTGCGAGTGATGATGTGAATGTTCAAGTCTCTCTTCCCTTTCATTTTCCTTACCGTTCGTCGCTGCTGAAGACCATGGAAGCTCTGTCGAAGCTCTTCCTCTGTTAGCATTTAAGACTCTTCTTCCTTCTCGCCGTCCGCTGCTGGTGACTGGAGAAAAACACTGAAACCCCTTCCTTTGACAGTGCTGTGGCGCGCGTTCTCATTGGGCTTCTTCCTCCCCTGTTTTTTTTTACTGTGAACTCCTCTCCTCTCCTCCCTCTGTTTGAGCAGCTGTGACAGGTTGAGCTCCAGGTTTTTCCTCGTCACCTTCCAATTTTGATGCGTCATCTCTCTTTTCTATTGTGTTTTAGCATGGATTCAAACATTCCTCTCCTTTTTGCTGCTCTGTTCTGCTGTTTCTATTGAGGCGAGGAACCACGATTTCCTATTTTCGTTGAAAAATCTGTGCGTGTAAGTGTAAGCTGTGATAGAATTGAAGTTGCCAATTTTCTCTTGAATTTCGGCTGCTGTTGTTCATGACTGTTGAGAGAGAGAGAGAGAGAAAAGAGTTTAAGCTGAAACTTTTGTGCTGAGAGCAAGATTATGATAAATTTAGGTTAGAATTTTTGAATTAAATTAGTTTGTTTGGATTGGTTGATATTGAAGAATTAGTTAAGATAAGATTTGGATAAAAGAACTTAGACTTGAAGCTTGTTGAGTGGTGCCCATAAGATTTTTGATAAAATGCTAGCTAGATGGACTTGATTGTGTATTTTATAAAATTTCATTAAATTCTTTGAGAGACCTAAGTGGATCAGATGCTATTGACTTGTGAATTAAGTTTGATATTCTCTAAAAATTTGCTCACAAATACAATGTAGATATGATTGTAAAGAAATTGTCAAACAAAACATTTGAAAGTTGAAAAGCCTTACGGAGGGATTTGGAATTTATGTGCATTTGGTGTTTTAATAAAAAGTTATAAATATGGAAGACACTTATTTTCTACACAGGAATATTTGAAATTAGAGATTTTAGAAAAAGAGACTTTGTTGGTAATTCAAGACCAAATTATTTATATATATTCATCTTTGGAATATTGTGAAGTGTTTGGTGTAATGTCTGAGAAAGTTTAAAGTTGAGGGTTTTATCTTTTATTTTTAATCATTTTTGGACTGAAGATTTTGAATGATGAGGCACGTATAAGAAAATGATAATGATATTAATTGGATATTAGGAACTTAGAGATCAAGCATTGACGTAAGAGTGCCAAGTAGAAGTAAATTTTACGTTTGAGAACTTGTCAGGTAAGTGGATAGCGTCCCAATTGTTTTTTTTTTTATCAAAATTTCCTTTACTAAAATATTTCATTTTTCTAGAAATCATTTTAATAGCATTAATGCCATTATTGGATATTTGTTGATTAACATTACTTTATTTTGAAAAATTAGCTTTACCAAATTTGAAATGTTATTCGATTAATTAAATCAAGTTTGAATTTTGATTATAAGATTTTTATTTTATCAAATATTGGATTGATACAAAGAATAATTTATGCGAATTTGATGTTAAAATTTTTTTTTTATTCAATAAATGCAAGCATGAGCATTGGATATGAAAATTTTATTCTAATAAGTTTTAATGCTTAAAAATATTCATGCGAGTTTAATTTTAAGAATGAGAACTGTATCTTGAAAGTGATGATTTTCTTGCATGTTTGAAAATGGTTTTAAAAAGAAACTTTATACAGAATACTAGTTGTTAACGGCAGTTCCGTTAACCCTTGGCACGCCATGGTACACCTAGTTAGCAGGGTGTTTATAGGAAGTGCTAGCCCCGTGCGATGGCCAACGCACATGAAACGAAGGGATGGTTATTCATGAGCATTGTACTCACGTTTGTTTCGTGGCTTTTGCTGCGTTTGGTTACTGGCCCTCGTGGACTGTGTGTCCATGTTTGTCTTCGTGACAAGAGTCGCGTTTGGTTATTTACCCTCGTGGACTGTGTCCACATTTGTTACTTGTTTTGAAAAGCTCCCGCAATAAGAAATATAAATTTCCCTATTACCTCAACCCTTTGGTACCAAAAAGGTTACTCTTGTATAAAATAGGACTCGGCTTGTTCCTTAACTTCTAAACAAATTCCACCAACAATCCCTACAACATATAAGTGATCCACATCACTTATCATGACAAATAGCATTAATGAAGATTATAACTCATACCACACAACTTAGGTCAATGAGTTATAATCCATTCTAATGGCCATATATTAAACCAACTATTCACATAGTATCACTTAACCACCAAAATCATTTATTATCCATCACTAGGCTAATTTTCAATTTATATAATTTTTAATCAATTAAAAACCTTCACTTAGTGTCACCAACTTTCACCATTAGCCCTTATAATGAAAACTAAACCTTAATTTAAATCTCATTGGGCTCAAATGGTAAAATCATAACTAAATCAATAGACTTAAATTATTGAAGAGCAAAACCCAACCTCTGGGGTTTTAATTTGTGCTCAAAATACCTCTTTTCATCCAATTATCCACTCAAAACATTAGAATACCATATAAAAACTCAAAACATCCTCTCTAAGATCCAAAAAAACAAAAGCTTACAAGAATAAAGCCTTTGGGATCAAAATTTAGAAATTACCTCTTTCAAAAATTGAAGAAAATCAAGAGAAAGGGAAGAGGATTAAAGTAAGAAGTTTACCTATCGTGTAGCCGAACTCGCAATGATCGTAAAGCCTCCTAGATTCAAGCCTAACTCCCTCTCTTTCTCCTCTCTTCTTCCTCTTCCTCTCTCTCGTGCATTTTGTTTTTTTTTCCTTTCCAATTCAGTTTCTGCGTTCTTTGTCCTTCTTAAATTACTGATATTAGACTTTGGAGAAAATTACAATAAAGGGCCTATAATTTTTTATTATAGCACACAAGCCTGGGTCAACTTTAGTAATTTTTCCCATAGTTAAAAATTAAATAAAACCAAACTTTTGCTGAGAAAAATTCAAACTGTGGACCTCTATCAAATTATTCTAAATTTTAATTTAATTATAGTTATTTTATTTTATTATTATTTTTAAAATAAATTTGAGTCTTTAAATTTTTGGGATGTTAAAAACTCACTCCTATTGACTATCACATACAACTATATGAAAGTAAATCATATTATGTGAAATTTATCACCTATCCTTGTTTGATTATAACTTAGCTAGTTTGGCTTCGTCTCTCTTTTCTTTAGTTTTAGTGGCTTAGTTATATTAATCAAGACTTAGCTAATATCTTGACCAACTCCAATCCAAGATTATGGCCTTAGAGTGAGCCAAAGCAAAGCTAGCATTAAGTCTAACTAAAGTGTTACAAACATGATTCAATTAGGTCAAGTAAATATGAAGAAATCAACATGCTCAAGATTGTGATTCATAATGGTATTCACATGCATTTAAGTTGGCAAGATTATAACAAGCAAGAAAACATATTAAATTCATCAAGCTATATCAAGATTATGACACAACTCAAAGAAGCCAAAATTATGCACTAGACATAGTAAAACTAAACTTGCAACAAGCTTCTCTCAATCAAATGAATCATCACTTGAGATTACAAGATTAAAGAGTCATACAAATTTATAATTCTAAAGAGAGAAGCAAAGAGAAAAAATTTAGATTCAACTAGAAAATAATACAAACTCAAGGTTTTCTTCTTCACATAGTAGCTCCTTAAAGAATCTGACCTTGCATCTTCAAGTGATGAATGAGATGAAGCTTCAAGATTATGGTCTTCTTTGCCATGATTTCGCCTAAATAAATCTTGACTTGATCCTTAAGAAATCTATTAGGTCATTTAAAGGAAGAAAAGACGAAGAGAATGGTGGTGGTTTTGTGAAATTTGAATGGTTAGATTGAGAGATATAGAGGAGAGAAAGTAGAAGTGTAGAGAAAGAAATGAGAGGATTTGATGAACTTAAAGTTTGAAATATGAAAATATGAGTGAATGATCTAAAAAATTCATACAATCCTAGTTAATAAGTGTTATTGGACGAAAATATGATGGTGACCTACTAAAGAAGTTGTCATAAAACTCAAAATAAGTCATTAGGTCAAGTGAGATTAAAGGTAGTCTAGGTTGCAATTTAATTTGGGTGATAATTCCAATATTGCTCTTCTAATCCCATATGTGCATAGACATGATAAGCTCTTATGTTCCCTTAATTTCCTTGGAATTTACTCCTCTAATGCCATTCAAATTCAGATTTGAAATTTACTTCCAAGCTTCTTAAACACATTGCAATTATCTTGAACTTTGACAAGTCAACTTGATCCCATGTGTGCAAGTGCATGAAAACTTCATGTGTACCTCATTAGACTTGATAAATCACACCATTTTGAAGCCTATTTAGGTCTGAAATTTCGTGCTCCTTAGCTCTCCCTTATGCCAAACCAAGTCTTAAACTAAAGCCTCTTCTATGCAAAGTGTCACTTTGAGTTATATCTTTATTTGTCACACTAATTCACTTAAATCACAATTAAATCAAATAATCAAATAACTATAGTGTAACATTTATTTAATTAACTAAGATATAAAATATTTAATTCATCCAAGGTATTAAAATAACTAAAGGAAAAGAGCCTCACAAGACACAAGTATAGACAAGCACACACTTGAACTAAAATCAAGGGAAGATAACCTTGAAATATTATCTTTTTCTAATAACTCTTAACCTAAGATGAATCAATGAAAATTAATTAGACCAATTATCTTAGCTTATTAAAATACATAAATCTCTAGCTTAACCCTCATTTGGTGAAAAAGTACATTTTATGACCAAATTACCCCTAATGCAAGTATTTGAACACTAAAGCAAAATTGCACTAAGAATGTGATATCAATGCATATGGAGACTCTTAACCTATAAAAATGGTCCTAATTAGCAATGAAAAGTATCTAATGGACCTAAATCTAATGCACGCATCAAATTTCAAATTTATCCTTGAATTCTTAATAAAGTACAAAATGACCAAAATATCTCTAATATGCACACATTCTCACTAGGGCCTAAAACCCTAATTTAACATTAAGAATGCACATTTTAGGATTTCTTACCATGAAATGTGGCCCTAAATGCCTAAAAAAAGTCTGTAACAAATATGACTTATCAATAGGCTATTTTAACAACTTGAGAAGGGTTAATGATAAGAGGGTTAGTAGTAACCCAAGCTACCCTAGACTCTCTTGTCCCCAAATTGAGCACTACTTTGAGCCATTTTCTCTATCAAATCCCAAGCTTTATTAAGTGACAAGTCAACAAAGCAGCATTTGAAGCTGTATTTATCACAATATTATCTTTATCTATCAAACCATTATAGAAATATTGCAAAAGATGCTCTCTAGGTACTTGGAGATGAGGACATTTTGCCAGCAATCCTTGAAGTTCAGTATAGTACTTGTAAAAAGACTCATCAAAGCCTTAGACCATACTAGCTATCTCTTTTATCATGCTAGATAATTTAGAAGAAGGGAGAAACTTCTCAAGAAAAATTGTTTGAAGTTGGTCCCATGTATGCGCGCACCTTAATCTAAGGGGAATAATTCATGTACCAATCTTTGGCTTTACTTGCAAGAAAAAAAAAATAATGCATCTAGCTTGGACTTCATCTATATGCACCCTTACTAGTTTCATTATGCTACAAACAAGGTATAGGTAATGCAAGAATCTAAGAGTGTCCTTACTAGGCAATCTATTATATTTTGGTAATGATTACATAAGAGCATACTTAATTTCAAAACCTACATCAGTTAGGGAACATACACACCATATGGATTATCATGCCAATTAGATATAGTTAATTGCCTAATTGAGATTTCATCGAGGGGATTATAATGCTCCTCTCCTTCTCTATTCAATTGAACCCTTGATAGCTATTCACCCTATTATTATGGGCCTGCCTATTGCCATTGCCATTAGGAGCAACTCAGCTTTGCCCTTGATTTATATTAGGTGCACCCACATTGGCATTTTGCACCCCATGTTAGATAACATTTTGGGGTAGGTTTTGCACTTCATTGTTAAACTTTTGAGGCATACTAAGCTGTTCTAAACCATTCAAATTAGGATTTTCCATATTAGAATCTACAGTAAACAAATTTTGTTCTCTCCTAATTCACCTTAAGATCCTTTCAATTTTAGGATTAAGAAACTTATTCCCTAGGATGCCCACAGGTCTTGCACTAAAAGAGAAACACAAAGTAAAAATCAATGATTCAAGAAAATCAAACACAAAGAAAATGAGAAAAAACACTCAAAAAAAAGAAAACCCTAAAACTAATTCAAAATAGAAATTTCTTGGGACTCAAGCAAGAAAAGAAGACTCAAAAGTGAAAATGCAAAAAAGTAAATCTTTTTTAAACTAAGCAAAAGGAAAAACATAAATCACAACTCAGAAAAGCGCTAATAAATAGCCAAGCAGCGTCCAAAGCAAAATTAAAATGAATAAGGCTTAGAAATGCTCATGAAGCTTCAATACTAGAAGTGTGCCCTATTTCTACATCCAGTAGCTTGTCTGTCCTCCCTAGAGCAATCCACTAGTTCAATCAACCAGAAAAACTATAAGAAAATATAGGAGATATAAGAAAAATATATATTAGAATTTCAAAATTTTTGATTGGATAGAAGCTTCTGAGTAATTCATTAAAGTTAGGCTCCAGCACTCTAGAGATAGAATTCCTTTCAAAATGACCTAGCGATCCTTTTCGTCAAATTCAAAAATGTTGCAAATTCTGAAAATAAAAACACTTAGCATAAAAATTATAGTTAAGATAACAAAGAGCATAATGAGCTAAAAAAGACCTAATCTGAATAAGTACACAGAGAAATGTACTACACAAGTTGCCTCAAAGCTTTGGATTTCTCCAAAACAGGAAATTTAACCTTGTTGGTTTTAAAAATGTACATAGAGAAAATTACAAGTCTAAAAACCATAAAATTTGGCAAACATAAAATGAACACAAAAATATTCCAAAATACCAAATTTGATAATTTTTCTCTTGAAGAGAAGTTCTCAAAAATTTTTTGAAATTCATCCAAAATGTTGGAGAAAAAGTGAAAATTAGTTTTATGCTATTTTCAAAATCCAAGCTAACAGAAACACTAAAAAATCACAAAAACATAGGAAAACACAACTGCAACAAAAACACTAATTATGCCTAAATAAACTTAGCCTTACCTCTTCAACAACGGCATGGAGTGATAGGTTGCTTACACTTTAAAATAGCTAAGTTAACACTAATATAGTACTAGTGACAACATGGGTCATTCTTCACTAAGGACGCTAACTAAGATTAATTAAGGGTAACTAGTGAACCAAATAAACTAAGAGTTTATTAACTTTAACTAATTAAACTAAATGGATAGATTTAATTAAAGTCCTAGTTAACTAGTGAAATGAAAAAGGGAGTGTTTAAAACTTTCTAAACTGGAATCTTAGGAGTTATGGGATGCTAGATTCCTTGTCTATTCTATTTAGTCAGGCTTAGATTAATTTCCACTCTCTTGAGCAAATTAAATCCCTTACACAATTTTGTATAAGTTTGTCTTCCTAACCAACTCAATTAACCAAGGCCTTGCATAATTTTGTACAATTCCCTATTCAATTCCTTAGTTAGGTGTAAAGTGATTGAAATTCCCTATAGGTTCCCCTAGTATAGCACAACCTAACACAAGTCTAGTACATAATTTTGCATACAAAAGAATTTATTAAATGCCAACCAAACATATTAATACATGGCAATGTAAGACACATTCATTGCACATAAAACATATATTTATATGACTCACAATGAATTGGAGAAAATTTCCAACAACTGCACAAAGGAAATTCAAGTAGAAAAACAATAAACCATTAGGTTAAATACCAATTTTGGTTAATAAGAACAAGATATAACAATGCTCCTAATTTTAAGAATAAGATTACGTTAACCTAGGTTTGATTGGAGAATGGCATGACCTTAATCAACCTTCTTTAAAACACTTTAAGGCTCCTCTAGCATCCTTTACTCCTAGCACTCCTTGTAGATTTAGTCCCTAGGCATATTGGAATCTACTTGGACATAATTCTTCAATAATGGTAGAACCATGCTCATGAACAGCTTGAAGATTTTGAAGCTAAACCATGAAACAAAGCACTAGGGTTTAAAGTGTGAGGTGAGAGAAGAACAATGGTGGAGTTGGATTATGGTTTTGATGGTTGGATCATGAGTTATGGAGGAGAGAAGGTGAGATGGAGATGAAGAACATGAAGAATAATTAAGAGAGAATGGAGCAAGGGAGGCATGATTTTTTAGAAATGGAATGGGAATGAATGACAAATGAAATTAGGGTAGTTTGATTCAAGTTTAGGTTAAATGGGCCCAATTCAAGTGTTTAATGGATGGGTGAAAAATGAGTTAGAATAATTTTATTTTCACTAGGGTAATATGACTGAAAATTTAGAGTTACCAAGTCTAAAAATCTGAATTAAATAAAACTAAAGGTATTAAGAAATTGTGAGAGAGAGAGAGAGTGTGAGTGGAATCAAAGTATGGTATAATGTGTACAAGACCATTCAAGGCTTGTACTTCTATCTAAGGATAAAACCCTACACAAATGAATGTGATAACAAGATCAAAGTTCAAAACATATTGATAACAATTGCATATCCAATTTAAATTAATTCTAAATATGACATCATAAAAAAGGCTTTGACACATGACTTTGAGCCCTAAAAAAATTTAAACCCACATATGCACAAAAAATGATCTAGCCCAAGTTTAAAAAATAGGTCAACTTGAAACTTTGACTTTTCAAAATAGTTAACTTGTTAAATTAATTACTTTTAATTTAAAGTGAATTTGAGAAATAAAATTGGAGTATTGTTCTTTTGCCCTAAAAATGCATTTTGAATTTTTTTTTTCAAAAGTCTAATTTTATGACTAAAATTTCCCTAATGCACTAAATTTTACATTTATGTGATTTTTTCACAATCAATGCAATAAGTGTGCAATTTAGGACAATATAACATGATTTTTGGTCATCAATAATAAGGAAAAATGTATAATAAATGTGACTTATCAAAAGCTCAAGTAGAGCAACTAGATACACTGCATCTATTCAATGCCTTATCTATGTAAAATTCTTAGCATCATCATCCAAACTGAGTGGATTATCAATATTGAATATGTGATTAATCTTTCAAAGAATATGTTATTAATCAAAGATAAGATCCTTGTTGTTGCATTAGGTGTAATTGGATAGTGAGAAGATCTATTTGATGAACTTGGTGCAGTATATTTTATAATTGTCTCTTTCCAATTGTTATTGTTTGAAAATAATATTCGATTCAATTTTGTATGCAATATATAGTGGGAAATGGTACAAGCAGCATATGGAAAGAGGGAAAAAGAAGCACAAGTGACTATAATTTTATTGAATATGAAGTAAAGCAACAGACTATCTAGAATTTGTATGTCATTGAACTAAAAAGTAAGTATTTACTATCATTGTTCCAAAAAATGGTTTCTAGCTTCTACAATTGACAATTAAGAAGTGCATCTTTATGTGACTCTAAAGTTATGACTTGTTCATTTTCTTTTTTGCCTTTTTTAGGAGTGTGGAAGAGTTTCTAGTTGGTGTACTTTTTATAATGCTTTATGTTTCTCTTTTATAGCTAATATATAATTAACTAGCTCTTAATATTTTGTAGAAACTTCACAAGTCCTAGGGGTGTTTAAATGTCTAAAACTTTTTATCCTATGGTGCATATCAACATTTCTAAGAAACCAATTGAACTTGATTAGAATAAAATAGAGGAAGAAAGCCATTGTTGCTACATACAAAATGGAGCTAGCAAGATTTATCCATAAAGTTGTCTATAATGTAGAACTCTATCCAAAAAACATGGAATAAATTGACTTTATCAAAGTCACTTGTAATGGTAACTCATGAATCATCCAAAAAACACAAAATCTAATTAGGGGGAGGAGGAGGAGATATAAATTATCCCTAAAATTAGGGGAATGTGAAGATGACAACCATAAGTACCAGTATGACAATGATGGCTATTAATCATGGCCAAATTCCAACTTTGACAATGACAACAACCATTGCTAAGGAAAGCACCATGATACTAGGCACAAGCATCATGAGCACAAGAAGAAAAAGAGTATAATGGATAAGATCAAGGAGAAGTTGCCTTGTTTTATAGAACTTGTATAGTCAATATGGAACAACATATTTTTTTAGGTTGTTGGGAATGACATTGCTAAAACAATTTGTATATAGAAATAGTTTCAATGCTTGATATATTTTTGGGAGAAAGGTTGTAAGAACTAGGAACATATGTTGTTAGTCATGTATGCTAATGTAATTATGCAATGTTATGTACCTGACAGCAAAATGTTAGGTAGTTATCATTGCTTATGATTTTCTCATCATTTCAAAAAATGGAAGTAGTCATTTTCTACACTATTTTAGTCATTGACTATATGAAAGGAATTATTTGCTACTATAAAAGTTTTCATTTACCTTCAAGATTGAGCACTAATAAAATGAAATTAAAGATAGAAGTACTAATTTTATATACCATTTAGTCACTGACTAAATGAAAGTAGTCATTTCTATTTTAAATTTTTCATATACCTTCAAGATTGAACACACATGAAATGAAATTAAAAAATGAAAGTAGTATTTTCTTGCAATATTTTAGTCATTGCCTATGTGAAATTAGTTATTTGCTACTTTGAAATTGTTATTTACCTTAAGGATTGAAAATTGATAAAAATGAAATGCTGAAATAGTAGTTATTTTTTTTACACTATTTTAATCGTTGCCTACATAAAGGAAATAATTTTTTAATAAAATGAAATTTAGATATCAAAGTATTCATTTCTTACACTATTTTAGTCACTTGCTTAATAAAAGTGGTCATATGTTATTTTGAAATTGTCATTTACCTTCAGGATTGAACACTTAGAAAATAAAATTTAGAAATGGATGTAGTCATTTCTTGTGTTATTTTATTCACTATCTATATGAAAGTAGTCATTTACTACATTGAAGCTATTATTAACTTTTAAGTTTGAGCAAAAAAAAGAAATGACTTAGCAGTGGAATAAATTTTCATTGCTAATTCATCACTAATCAGTTGTTAATTCCTTTGCTAATTTACCAATAGAATGCGAAACATTCTATCATTATTCCCTCGTTAAACCATCAGAAATAACTTTGCTATTGGAATTTATCGACGGAATAATCTGTACTAAAAATTCTATTACTAAATCGTCAAAAATAATTTAGCCATGGAATTTATTGATGGAAATGTCCATTACTAAATTTTAAGATACCTTATTCCAATTTTGTAATAGCATAACCTTTATCATAATTCTATCACAAATTTTTTATAATTTTATTATATAATTTATAATATATATTTATATATACTTTATTATTATGCTATAAATAAATAATTTAATAATTATGATTTATTATTTTAAATTATTTAGGTAATAATAAATATCAATTATTGCATGCCTTTAAAATAAAGGAAAAAGGTCAGATAATGGTCTACGTGCCACAGCGTGCATCACATGCGTCATGGCATATGGTACAGAGCCATGAGTTTTGACCTTCTCTGTACCATGCCTTGTTACATGATATTCAATATGCCACGGCACATGTGCCAGTTTTCGCAACTGTCATGTGATAGTTTTTAAGGTGAACTTTTGGCATGTACTATTTTCACATACGATATTCGATTAGAGTGATTCAAGTGCCCACACAAAGCTTGACTTATAAGCTAACTAATGAGATAAGTTTGGACACGATCTCATGGTCCGATTAAAATTTGAACACCTAGGGTGAAAAAAGTCACTTTTTATAAAAATTTAGCTCACCCAAGCATATAAATTGCTTACATTATCTCATTAGATCATTTTAGGCCTTAAACCAAGTCCAAAAAGACCTATTACACCTTATTGACCACATTTTATATTATAAATACACATGTATCACATTTTGGCCATTCCACAGCCCATTTTCATATTTCAATAACTATTTACCACTTAATATAAACTGACCCACTTGGCCATTTTTACCATGAATTCACACAAATTACAACTTTACACATCCATAGCATACATATAACTAAATCTTAGCCCCTGTTAATCATTTCATCAAACATTTTCACATATGGGTTAAGATTTACAAAATCTCTACAAATTTACTCCAAATCATAATTTAAACATGCATGCAATCCCTATGGCAACTTATATACACAGTGTTCACATTAAATTTTAGTTCATTACACAATCTCAGATATTTCATAGCCTCGACACTAACTATATAAATCCTAACTCTTTCCCCTTGCCATGATCACCACTCTAACATGTAAAATGTAACCACAAGGTGAGATAAAAATTTCAGTAACAGAATAACTCTATTGTCAACTATCACCTGCAACCATAAGCAAGTATAGCATAATATATAATTAAGCATAACATATAATATACATTTTACTTTAAATCTCATCAATATATATCATTTCATCACTTTTAAAACTATATTCACCACAATTTACTGCTTTCCACCAATTTTCTAACATATAGTATGATCACAATCAACCGAGCCTCTAAACCACCCTAACTTGAAACCATAGGCTCACCTTAGATCAATATAAACCCTCATTGGCCTTGAGCTCACCTTTAGTTGTAGAATCACCTAGCCAAAGTGTTCTATCTTACTTCTAGACTATGGTTTTCGCTAATACATACAATGGAGTATCGTTGACTCCAGCTCTGCATCATATCAATACTAAGAGGTCAAAATCTCCAACGCTGCAGTTAATAGGCACTAAAGAGATAATCTCCAACTCCATACCTTGAAAGGCACTAAGGAGATACTATTCTTTAACACGATGCTCCATCGGGCACTAAGGAAAATGATGCCATATGATTTTTTACTATACTTCATATGGGTGAACTTTCACCCCTATGATCATGCTTTTTGAACCAATTATAGGTTCCCCATTACCACTACACATACACACACAATACTATCATATGATTTCACTCAGTTGTTTTGTAAAAGTTTATTTTCAAGCAATAACCATGCAATAACACAAAACACGCTCAGTTTAAAATAGTTTCATGCACTAGATAGCATGCTTACACACAGTTACAATAAATGGTCAAATAAAAAAATTTATTCAGTTATCTCAACCCTTCTGTGATAAGAAAGGTTATCCGTGAATTTTTGATTACTACTATAACTTGTTACAACTTCCTTTCTTACCTTACATTTGGCACAATTAGTCAATTGATCTAGTTGACTAAAAATACTTAATTATTAGTCAAAGCCATAACTAGCCATCTATTTCTTCCACTTAGTCTATCTAAGCTCACTACCACTCAATTATCACTTCACATCATTTTAAACAATCTCATTTCACTTAAACATAATTTTTACGCCTAATTTTGTCTTAGTTTAAGGCTAAGTTAAGCTTATAGGTTCAAAGTTCTATCATTCAATTCCAAACTAGTTATAAAGCTTTATTTAATTCCTGAAAACTTTTTGTTACTATAGGGTAAGAAACAAACTTCTTAAATTTTACTGATTCAATTTCTCTATAACTCATACTAAGAGAAATTAGAGTAGAACTAGAGGTAAGGTTGTACGAAGCTTACCCAATAAGTTACTGGTCGAAAGTGCCTTCCAATGTTCTGAAATCCCTTGCCCTAGTTGTGAAAACCTTCCTCCCCTTTCTAAACTATCATGCAAATTCATGACTTATTAAGCCACTTTCTATGCAATGTGCCACAGCGCAAGCAACATCAGCCATGACATATAACACGTTAAGAAAAATTCTCACCGTACACACACCTTTGTTTCGAGACACATTCTTTCACCTGAACCTGTTCATTTAGCATCTTAGTGAGTCAAAACACCAAACTTTCATGTAAAATTCTAATCATTTAATAATTACTATTCCACCCTTGATTAATAGCTAATCACAGGATTAGAAAATTAGAATGTTACAGTTCTCCCCTCCTTTTAAGAAATTTGCCCCCAAAATTAATTAAACCCTTAAACACATACTTATGGAAACAAACGAGAATATTGTTACCTCATTTTCTCCTTTGTCTCCCAGGTAGTGTCATTAGGAGCCATGCCTTACTAGAAAACTTTCACTAATCATATAGTTTTGCTCCTCAATTGTTTGACTTTTACATCCATAATCCACTCTGGCTCAGTCTTATAAGTCAAATTCTCCTCTAGCTTAATCTCTTTTAGTTCCATCACATGAGAGGGGTCTGGTTAATACTTCTTAAGTTGTGATACATGGAACACATCATGCATACTAGATAACTACTACGATAAAGCAACTCTATAGGTAACTAGTCCAATTCTCTTTATAATCTCAAAGTGACTAATGAATTGAGGAGTTAACTTTTTGGCTTTAAGCGACCTCTCAATTTTCATCACTAGTATAACCTTCAGAAATACATGGTTTCTTGTCAAAAGCTCTGATGGCCTTCTATGCCTATCTGCATAACTCTTCTACCTACTATGAGCCGTCAACAACTTTTGCCTCATCAAGTCAATCTTTTAATTTGTCTGATCCACAATGTCTAGTCTCAACATACTCCTCTCACTCAATTCTATCTAATATAAAGGCAATATATACGTCCTCTTATATATCGCCTCATATGGTGCCATTAGAATACTAAAGTGGTAATTGTTATTGTAAGCAAACTCAACTAAAGGAAGATGGCTGTCCCAGCTACCTTTCAACTTCAGAACACAGGCTCTAAATATATCTTCCAGAGTCTATATAGTCCGCAACTCAAAGCAAAGCGTGTGAGCGTAGTAAGGATTTTCCTCACTGTGCAAAGAGCTGTGGTTAATGCTGCTTGTGCCATGACATATGGCATAGGAAATTAGATATTAAATCATGAATCAATTGGTGGTTATAGAGGGGAAAGAGAGGAAAGAAAAAAGAAAAGGAAAAAGGGAGTATTCTTCTATTAGGGTATCAATTCTTAGGGTATTGGAAAGTGTTTTTGAATGATAGCTTATCGAGTAAGTCTCGTACAGCCCTAACCTTTGACTTTACTATAAATTCTCATAGTATGAGTTAAAGAAAATTGAATAGGACAAATTTAAGGAGTTAGTTTCTTACCCTCTAATAATTAAACTTGTAAATTATAGCTTTGTGACTAATTTATGGCTAAATGATAGAGCTTTAAAGTTACAAGCTCAAATTAGCCTTAAATGGGAAAATAAAAGGGCTAGAAATGGAGTAGAAATGAAATGAAATTGTTAGAAGCGATAGAAAGTGGCAATTGAGGAGGAACGAACCTAGATTTGCTAAGTGGAAAGGAATAGATGGCTAAATATAGCTTTAAGAAATAATTAAGTGCTTTTAGTCAAATTAGTTAATTAACAAGTTATGCCAATTGTGTGTAGATTGATTTGTTCTATATGTGAAGTAAGAAATGAAGCTTGTAGTGAATCATGAGTGGTAGTAAAGAGTTTATAGGTAACCTTGTTTTGACAAAAAGATTGAAGTAACCAAATAACTTCCTTTGCTTGATTATCTATTGTAACTATTTAAAAATATGAGTATTGTTGCATGAAAATATTTTAAAATGAGCATGTTTGCTAAGTGAATGTTTAATACATGAAAATAATTTATAATGAATCAAGTTTATGGAATCGCATGTTTTTTAATTATATATATATATATATAAAGTTATATATATATATATATAAAGAGGTAATTTATAGGAAAGCATGATCATAGAGGTTAGAGTTCACCCATGTAGAGATGAAGAGAAAGAACATATGGCATATTCTTCTTAGTGCCTGATGGGATGCAGTATTGGAGAACTGTATCTCTTAGTAACCTTCAAGGTGTAGTGTTAGAGATTATCTCTTTGGTACCTAATGAGGTGTGGTATTAGAGATTTGGACTCCTTAGTATCGATGTGATGTAGTGTTGGAATCAATGATAACCCAATGTGTGTGATAGGGAAAACCATAGTTCAAAAGTGAGATAGAATACATTTGGTATGGTGATTCTACCATTGAAGGTAAGCTCAGGACTAATAAATGTGTGTACCTTAGTCTAAGGTGAGCTTATAGTTTCAATTTGAGATGATTTAGAGGTTTAGATGGTAGCAATCATGCTATAAGCTAAATATGGTGAAATGTTGTGAAAATGGTGATTAGTGGTATAACACTATATTGATATAGTCATTTGAAATGAAATCCTTGTTATATGTTATGTTTAAATGTATCTTATGTAATACTTACTTATGATTGCTTATTCTATTACTTATGGTTACATTTTTATAGGTCATAATGGTGAGCAAGACAAAGGAAAAGAGTCAAGATTGACATAGTGTGCTATTGCTATGAAATATCTAAGTTTTGTATAATGAATACTATGCTTGTGTATATTATGTATATAAGTTGGCATAGGATATGCATGCATGTTTAAAGTTGTGATTGTTGAGAATTGTTATGAATTTTGATAAATCTTAGCCTATTTATGTGTATATGTGGTGAAATGAGAAACGGAGGCTAAGATTTAGTTGTGAACTTATGGTGAATATGTTGTGAATGAGAAGACATGAGAATTGTAGTAAAATTGCAAAAATATGACAAACTAATGTGTTTGGTGTAATGTTGTGAAATGTGAAACTAGGCTGCTAAAGAGCCAAATCTTGATCTATGTGTATGAATGTTATAAAATATAGTCAATTAGGTGTATTTGGTCCTTTTGGACTTGGTTTAAGGGCTAGAATGGACTAATGAGAGCGATTTGAGCACTTGGTTGTGCTAAATTTTTAAAGTAACATTTTACACCAAGATGTCTAAATTTTGATTGGACCATAAGATCTATCTAAACTTATCTCATTAGTTAGCCTATGAAATAAGCTTCGTGTGGGTACTTGAACCACTCTGATTAGACATCTTATGTGAAAACGGCACATGTCAGAAGGTTACTTTGTTGACTATCAGATGAAAATTGCAGAAATTGTCATATGCAATGCAACACATGGCATAAAAAAGAGCTGCTCGTGGCTCTATAACACATGCCATAATGCATGTCGTGCACGCCACAATGCATGGCTCAGTTTTTGACTTTATGACATTATTTTTATGGCATGTAATGAGTACAATGAATGCATAGGTTTAGTTTCTGCTGTGTATTGCTCTGATATGTTAAGTTGAGTCTTAAGCCCAAGCTTTTTAAAAAAATTATTTGAATATGGTTTGGTTTTAATGCAGTGATTATGTTAATTCTCTCTTTATGTCATGTTGATATAAAGGGAGGGTTATAGATCAGGTATTATTTTGTTAAGAGAGTTGTTTTCTTATATTTTGGGACATTTCACTCATGATTATAAGCTAAATCACACGTGAAACACTTTACAAAAATATGGCTTTTATAAGGAAGGACAAATCACGTACGAGACCTAGTAAGTTTCAAGCATGAAATGGCATATAGAAAGTTACCTACCTTGAGTTATGACAAATCACGCGTGGAAGCACTTGTGCCTCAAGCGTGAATTTTTTTACAGAAAGGTATCTCTTTAAGTTATGACAAATTGAATGTGAAGGTTGAAGCTTTCTTTGCATGAAATGTAATTTTGAAAGTCTTTCTTTGTTTTCCTAGACATATCATGCATAAGACTAATCAGTAATCATGCATGAATTAGCATGAGCCAAAATGTCAAATTTTTGAATAGCACTATGTGGACAAATGAAGCATGAAACTTATTGAGTCTCAAGTGTGAAATGTCCAAATAAGCTGAAGAAATGACAAATCATGCATGAATTGCTTCTTTACTAATGGCTCATTTCTATATATACTCCTTCAGTCAGTTCCTTCATTTCACATGTGCTCTAACATTCTTACTTTTGACTGTTACAACTCTCCATCATTCTTAACTTCTTTCTTGATCCTTCTCTAGTCATTATAGTGTTCAAAATTCATTACTCATCATTCCTAAACACTATTTTGCATCTAAAATCCCTAAACTCCTCTTAATCTTCAACCTAGCGTTTCTTTCCATTATCTTTGAAATGGCTCGCGCTAAGGAAACTAGGAAGAAACAGAGCTCTAAAGTGACCAAGACGAGAAAATTCACAAAATCTTTAATTGAAGAAGCTAGAAAATCACTAGCCCAACCTTCAAAGAAGAGCAAAACTCTAAGAATTGGAAGGGAGCCTGCGATAAAACTTGCACCTTCAAGCCAGTAAGAAGACAAGTTAACTAGGTTAGGTGGAGAATTGTCCAAGGATGGTAGTAATGTGCCTTTTAGTGACATTTTTTAAGTAAGTTTGAGAGAAGGGAAGCTACTTAGCTCAGAATACCAATCTCGGTACAATTAGTTCTTCTCTTCTAAAATGGTGGTTACTTGACGCTTCACCAAGTATGATTCATTTATCAAGGTTCACAACTTTGATATTAATGAATACTTGAGTAATTATAAGGGATTGTTGGAGTTGAACACTAATTATTCCCCAGAGGTCATCAAAGAATTCTACGCAAGCTTTGGCTAGGACGGAACCAAAAAGACCAATAAAGCTCAAGTGAGAGGATGTCCTATATTTTTCACTACCAAAAGCTTGGCACATATTATGGGAATTAAAGCAAGAGACTTGGGCTTGCAAGAATATGATAGAGCTACTCAAAAGAATGCTTTAAGATTTCACTTTATAGAGGAAAAATACATATCATGATGATCGAGCAAGCCCTTAAGGCTAGGGTTCTCATTCAGACCAACTAATTTTCCCTTGAAGCATTAAATGCTAGCATATCTGGTGGGAAGATTCTTTATCAACAAGAGGACTACTTTCAACACTTACAGCAAATTTGAGGCTAAAATATTGACAAGATTAATCAAGAAGCAAAATATCAATATGTGTCACTACAAATTAACAAAGATGTTGCATATGTCTAAGATAGACACCAAGAAGAAAAAGAAGAGGAACAAAAATCTCCACTTCCCCAACATTATATCGACAATCCTAAGGAGATTCAGAATCAATCACATTAAAGGAGTTGCTGTATAGCCTAAAGAATTTAAGGACACTGTACTCTTAAAGATAAGGTTCAAGCTAATTGGGAAGGATTTTTTTCCAAGAGAAGAGAATGAGCCCATTGATGTGGAAAAAACAAGGAAGAAAAGAAAGATGAAGAAGAAGGCTGAAGCTGTTAGAACCTCTTCATCTCAACCTTTGCCATAGATACCTACTCTTCAAGGTGAAATGTCTAATGCCTTCCTTTATAAGATTTTGAATTAAATTGAGGGTAAGTTAGACCAAGTTGTGGTTCAGCTGAAGAATGATATAAAAGGACTTGATGATATGATGCTTTATCTTAATGGTAAATTGGATAGAATTATAGATCACCTTAGTATTTTTGAGGCTCAAGAAGGAGAAATAAAGAGGGAAGAAGAAGCTGGTCCTTCTAGATTCAGAGAAGGTTTTGTACATACTGTCTCCTCTTCCTCAACTTCCTGAACAAAATCAGTATCTCTACCCTCACCATTTCAAATATCTTCACTATATGATCCTTTCTCACATGGACAACGAAACCTCCTCTTCCATTGAGACTAAGAATCTTCCATCCACCGTCAAACTAATACTTAACCATAAGACTCAACTCATCACATTAAGTCTTAAGCAGAATCCTAAAGCCATCAAGGCACATCTAAGCTAATTCATCCTTTTAATGGCCACCTATTCTTAACCTTTTATCCCCTCAAAAATTAACAGACTCCTTAACATTTGAAGAACTCTATGAAGGCATTACTCATATGAGTGTTCATCCTTTTAATGGCCTACCAATTCTTGACCTTCTATCTCTACAAAAAATCAACAGACTCTCTAACATTTGAAGAACTCTATGAAGACATAGCTGATATGAATGTTACCAAACTTGTTGGTAAACTCACAAAAATTTTGGAGAGCCAGCCATTCCTTCTTCCATTCTTATGCTTGTGCCTTCACTAGCCCTCTCCTTTGCCCAATCTGTAACTAAACCCTCCCAAAGAAAGAAATCCATCCCTAAACATAAGCATACTAAGCCTTTCCTTCACCCAAAACATCTTCTTGTTGAGGAGACAATTGTTGAAGAACCTAAAGAACAAGGCACTGAAGGCTAGCTTCAACAACAAGATTAAGAAGCTTTGACCACTAAAGGTCAATCTAAAGCACATTTAGTAGTTTAACATGAAGATCTTAAAGCTACTGATGGTTTAAAAGCTGCATTAGACCCATTCCTCTTATGGACCCAAAATACTCTTCTACTTGGGTTATGGTTCCTTTTACTCAACCCTACAACCCAGACTATTTGTCCAATAAAGAGGTGATAGGTCATAATTATTACACACTTTTCTTAGAAATTTAGGACCATATTTCATGATAGAAAACCCTAAAATGTGCATTCTAGGTATTAAATTAGGGTTTTGAGCCTTAGTGAGAAAGTATGCATATTAGGGGCATTTTGGTCATTTTTGAACTTTGTTGGGAATTTAAGTGCAAATTGAGAATTTTATGTGTGCATTAGTTTTAGGGCCATTTCTATATTTTAAGAGTCTTCATATGCATTAATATCACATTCTTAGTATAATTTTGCCTAAGTGTTTAAATATATTCATTAAGGGTAATTTAGTCATAAAATATATTTTTTCACCAAATTAGGGTTAAGCTTGAGATTTATGTCTTTTGATGATATAAGATGATTGATCTAATTAATTTTTATTGAATTCATCATAGGTTAAGATTTATTAGGAAAAGACAACATTTTAAGGTTGTCTCCTTGAGGGTTTCTAATTAACCTTTGATTTTAGTTTAAGTGTGTGCTTGTCCACACTTGAGTTTTGTGAGGCTTTCATATGCATTTTTCCTTTTTTATTTTCATATTTTTAAAGAATTAAATATTTCATATCTTAGTCTAATTAAATAGATGTCACACTATAGTTATTTGATTATTTGATTTAATTGTGACTTAGGTGAATTAGTATGACAAATGAAGACATAACTCAAGGCAATTGAAAAGAGCTTCCAAGGAACAACATGATTCAAACTTGGAATGAGTCCATTTGAGCATGATTTTTAAGGGAAAATAAGGCATATATAAAGTTTTCATGCACTCGCACATAAGGGATCCAATTGACTTGTCAAAGCTCAAGTTAATTGCAACGTGTTTGAGAAACTTAGAGAAAAATTTTAGATCTAAATTTGAGCTTCATTTAGAGTGAATTCCAAGGCAATTAAGGGAGAATAAGACCTTATCATATCTATGCACATATGGGATTAGAAGAGCAAGTATTGGAATTATCATACAAGTAACTTGCAACCTAGACTACCCTTAACCTCACTTAATCTAATAACTTGTAATGTGTGTTGTGGCAACTTGTTTAGTCAAGCATTCATGACTAATTTTTTCAAACAGATTTGAATGAGGCTAAGATCATATTTTGAGATAAAGCAAGCATAACTTCGGATTTTCTTCTTCATGTTCTTCATTTCATCTTGTCTGAATTCTCTCTCTATACTCCCACTCTCTCTTCTCTATATCTCTCAATCTAATCATCCAAATTTCACCAAACAACCATCTTTTCTTCTCTTCCTCCTCTTAAAAATCTAATAGCTTTTATAAGGATCAAACCTTTTTTGTTTTGGGCAAAATTCATGGGAAAAAGAACTAGAGTTTTGGAGCTTCAACTTGGAGATTTCTTAAAGATGCAAGGCTAGAATCTTAACGGAGCTACTATAAAGAGGAGGAAACCTTGAGTTTGTATTATTTTCTAGCTAATTTAAATTTCTCTTTATACATTCTCTCTCTAGAATTACAAACTTGTATGACTTTTGGAACTTATAATCTCAAGTAATGATTCATTTGATTGAGAGGAGCTTATTACAACTTGAATTTGGTTATATTTAGTGCATGAATTTTTAGCCTCTTCATAATCTTGCCAACTTAAATGCATGTGTATATCTTCATGTATCATAATCTTGAGTATGTTGGTTCCATTAAGTGTACTTAACATATTTGATTCAAGTGTGTAGCACTTTGGTTAGGCTTAATGCTAGCTTTGCTTTGACTCATTCTAAGACCATAATCTTAGATTAGGGTTGGTTAAGGTATTAGCTAAGTCTTGGTTAATATAACTAAGTTACTAAAACTAAAGAGAAGAGAGAGAGGACCACATAAACTAGGCCTTAATCAAACAAGGATAAGTGACCAAATCCACATAGGAGTTCCTACTTTTAATGGATTTTCACACATCCACTTAATTCACTTTAAAATTAGGTTTAATAGCTTAATTAGTTTTGAGTTTAAATCTATCTCACATACTTTTTAACTTGTAACGCACTTCAAACCTAAATTTCCAACTAAGCCTCTTCATTGAAGAATGACCTAGGTTCACAATAGTACTACATTAGTGTAGCTTAGTATTATTTTGCTAGGATAGTGACAATCTTAGTCAAGAGTTCTTGGAAGCTTATCTCTGGTCCAAAGTTCACTCTCTTTTAAGAAGGCTTGCATCTTTTTGCTGATGCCAAAGAGGGAGAAATACCAAAGATAGTAAGCTTAAGGGGGAGTTGTGGTAAGATTTCATAGACTATAGGGAGAATTTTCTTAGTTTTTGGAGGAATGAGTTAAAGGTTTTGTATAATCATTGATAAATTATGCTGACACTACTTATATCTTGTTATTTATTAATGAAATATTTTGTTCAATTCATTCATGTCTATAAATTTCACATTCATTATTCTGTACTTGAATTTTTTAAACTCCCATGCTTGATTAAGGGGGAGTATTTTATTGAATAGAACTAAGAACTTGATCTTAGGTTTTGTCATCATAAAAAAGCAAGAGAATATTGAATCATATGCTTTGATGATTGCAAAACCAAGAAGAGAGGTGTGCATTATCTATGCAAATGCATAAAAATTCACAAATGAGACAAAACCTTCAAGATCATAAAGAATCAAGAGAAGAAGACTATTTATAGGATAAGTTATTTATTTCTCGTAGATTCAATGTAAAAACTGAGAGCTTAATCATATATTATCAATCTTAAAATGAATGCATAATCTTAGGCTCATAAGTCTTATTTGTGCACCTTAAGACTTGTCTTAGTCAATTCAAGCTTGTGAGTAATGTCATTCATGCTTGAATTGGATCATAGAAGTTGAGCTTTACACTTTATGATGTTTCATATGTGATTTGAAATGGTTCCACACATGATTTGTCATTTTAGGCCCATTAGCTGACGTTTCATGCTTGAATCAGAAGTGGTCCACATGTGATTTATCATCTTTGTTTGTGTGTTGCCTTAATGAAGTTTATGTGTTCTAATTTACACAAGATACCCTTATGTACACATGCTTGAATCGTCACCTTGTGCTCCATTGCATTTTATGTAATGTCATTTCATGCTTGAAAGGGAAAGTCTTCACACGTGTTTTGTTATCGAGTTTCTTGAACACATTTAGTCTAAGTGAGTCTTGAGCCATTTCAAGCTTGTTTTAGATTGTACACTTGCATGATTTATCACTTATTGATATGAGTCTTTTCAATCATACAATCCACACTTGAATACACATTAGTTCCGCGCATGATATGTCTTCTAAAATGGCTTGGTTTTGTAACTAGCCATTTCACACGTGAGAGGAAGAGTGTTTCACATTTGATTTGTCATCTAGAATAGTTTGAGTTTTGTAACCAACCATTTCACGTGTCATAGTCAGTTGGTTCTATGCGTGATTTGTCACACAAATTGGCTTTGGTATTCTACCAGCCGATTCACACATGAGAGCTTGAGGGTCACATGCCTTTTTTGTCATATAGAATGGTTTGCATCTTCTTATCTTACAAAACACGTCTGAGTTACCTTGGTGCTCATGCTTGAATTGTCACGCATGCATGACTAGAACTTGTGTAGCTCTATTTCATGTGTGAATATCATAGTTGCATGCAAGAAATGTCACTAATGGCTAGATGTACTTTTCCAATGGTCTGTCAATTGCCAAAACTATATATATGATACAATTCAAGTCTAAAACAAGAATTCTAATCTTTGAGTGAACTATTCATTATTAAACATTCTTAAAAAGCTTTCAAAATTGTGCATTCATTCATTTATCATTCTTGATAAATTTTGTGAAAAAGCTTCCATAAGTTCTTAAGATTTCTTTTGTACTCAATCTACTCTTTCTAGAGAGTTTATCTTTGAGAGTTCTTTACTTTGTAAACAAATTAAAATCCTGGAAAGATATTTTTCAAATGAATTGTAACAATTTGCTGGTTGTAGCAAGGTTGGATTGTTAATACAAAACTAGTTAAGTCTTGTAAGTTGTATTGAGGTTGTAAGCACCCACTTAAGCTCATGAGTTTAGTTGAAAATCTCAAAAGTGATTTTAAGGATTAGACCTAGGCCAAGATTTAAGTTGAGCCAGGATAAATCTCTTGTGTCAAATCTCTTAACTTATTGCATCTATCTGCCTCTCTTATAACTTATTGTGTTACTTAATTCACCCCCTCTTGGATGCCAGGCTATCCAACAGTTCCCATAAAAAGATGGAATAGGTATAGGAAAATGATGTAAGAATGAGTTTATCCATTAGGTCAAACCAAAAAAAAAATTAGGACATTGAAGAACACTATACAAGAGTACATGCAATCCATAAAGAAATAAAAGGACAGTGTTTAAAAATGAATGAAATAAAAGAAAGGCTCAAATTAGCTAACAAGGAATAATCAATCACATTAAGGTTAGCTAAAAGGTCTTGTGCTTTTTATATGAATGCCAAAGTCATATTCTTTGCAATAACTGCAATGATATAGACTTGATTAAGAGGATAGACAAGTTCTAGAGGGTGTAACAATTGAAGACATATTTCTCATTAATTGAATGCTCCTTCTATGTTGGCTAATTTTGCTTTTTTAATCAAATACACTCACTCTAATAGAAAACTTGCTTCATAAAGTATAAAAATTAGGGCAACATCATCTTAAAAGTTCATAAGTCAAATTCCAAAAAAAAAAAATCCCCAAGAAAAATTAAAACAAAATTTGTATAATTTTTTAAATTTTTTCAAAATAAAGTAAAAGGGAAACCAATTTTTATGTCTCTCACCCCACACTTAAACCAGGCATTGTTCTTAGTGTATACTCAAATATATCTTACGACACTAATTTTATGAATCAATGAATGAAAAGTACAAGAGAAAATTTTTTTCAATGCAAATAAGGACAAATAGCCAGAAAAAAAAAATTCAAAGTGGTGACTTTCTGACAATCCTGCAAATATCTCTCTGAAGATAGTGAACTTGTAGATTTTGTAATAGAAAATCTACATTAGTAATTCCCACAAAACGTTTTTGAGAGATATAAGAGGTATACGTGATAATGATATAAAAATTTCAACTTAAAATTCCATCTCAGTTATTCCCAAAATTTTTCACAAATCAGTCCACAGTTCTAGAGAAAAAGAACTTCTTCTAGATGACCTTATGAGGCTCCAATAGAGTTTTCAACAAGCTAAATTCAAAATCAAAGAAAATCACAAAAAACAGAAATAAACCCAAGAAAATAAGGAAAAATATGAAACTATAACCATACAAATTTGACATAAGTATGAGAGATACATTGACTCAAATTTGCCTTAAGGTTTTAGAATCCTCTAAAAAGGCTCCGAAGACCTTGATAACTTGTAGAAAATGCATAGAACAATCCTCACATAAAAAATTTAGCAAATCAATTCTAAATTGAAGTTAATAAATGCAGCTTTCAAATGAAATAAATTTCAGGCTAAAAATCCTCCAAACTCATTCCTAGTTAAGTTTTGAATTTCATGTAGAGATACTAGAAACAAAGTATTGTCAAGCTCTATACTAGACACACAAAGATGCAATTTTTTTTCCTTTTTCTCAAAGTTGAAAAAAAAACACCACTATGATAACCTCAAAAAGGCAACTTGACCAAATAAATTCATCAAAAATAATGGCACAATTTTTTTTCTAAAACCAAACAAAACAAAGGAAATAAAGAAAACAAAACTAAAAATTCCTAAACTAAATAGCTTGGCTATACCTCCCCCACACTTATGCTTGAACAAGGATTACACAAAGCATAGACACATGTAAGAAAGTACTTCACATGCATGAAAAGTGGTGGTAAGCATATACCATTAAGTGTATACACTTGTGTGCTATGTGTACAAGTAAAATCAAGCAATAAATAAGGATAGATGCAACCTTTGAAGCTGGCCATGGTAGGTTGAAGTTATGCTTCTCCCAAATGCTTTTATTTTCAATTGGAAAAGCTCTCCCTTTATCTAATGCAAGATCACATGAAATGATCTCTTTGAAAGACTCACAAACAAGCTCTTTATAAGTTTGAGGCAAATCTTGAAATTCCCAAGCTTGAACTTGTGAATTCCTTTCATTAGGTGGCATGGCCTCTTCTAATTGAAGTACAAGTCCTCTAAATTCATCATTAATTTCAGCCATATCCACATGTGCACTTATAAAATCAATACAAGACCTTTCTTCAAGCACATTTGGGTTCAAAGAAGTGCTATTCTTTTCAAAGACAAAGGAATCAATTTCTAAGAAAATAGTACATAGACCATCATTTAAACAACAACAAGTTCCTAGAGAGCTAGAATAAGTATTTTGAAACAAAGCCAACCCATCAAGACCTAAATTATTACCATCCATATTACCATTGGGCTTTGTACCATCATTTCCTTAAATTCTAAGCTCTTTGTCATCTCGAGTTATCTTTAATTCCTTGCACATCTTTGCTTTGCCCTTTTCCTCTTCAAATTCCTTACCTTGGCCTTGATCAACCTCAAACAATGACGCTAGAATTTTTTTTTTAAATTTAAACAATTTGCTTCATTCATCAATTCATACATCTCCTTTGCCTCTCCTTTGGTTTGGTCATTGTCCTCACTTGTCTTGATAGTCTCCAAGGCCTCTATAGTTGTTTTGAATAGGCTTCCATGCTTATGCTTGGGAATCCAAAGAACATCAAGAGAAGAATGGTTGCCTATGCCTTTGGCACCAACAAAACAAGGAGAAATACCTTTCTCATGATCAAGCATGGAAATCAAAGAAGATAAATCTAAATCATCCACAAGAGACAAGTCTAAAGGAGAATCCTCATCAAGCAGTCTAGAAGTAATTCCTTAGAAGTCTTGAATGAAACTCCATCAGTACAAGAACAATCAATACTAGGCTCAATATTAGATAAAAAAGTATCACATGAAAGAAGCAAAGATAAAGCATGCTCATCTACTAAGTCATCAACAATACTTTTAATAGCATTTAGAACTATCAAAGAATAGTTTTCATAAGGGTGTTTCATTGCTTCATAGATGTTAAAACAAACACTCTCCTTACCATATTTAAGCACTAAAGTCCCCTTATCCATATCAATAAGGATCTTTGCGATCTTCACAAATGGCCTTCCCAAAATAAGTATATCCTCCTTATTACCCTTACTAACCATATCTAAAACATAAAAGTCAACTAGATATAGAAGGTTTTCATACTAACAATCAAATCCTCAACAATTCCTTGAGGTCTCCTATTACTTCTTTCAGCTAATTGACAAATCATGGTAGTATCATACAAGCAACTAATGTCCAATGAAGCATAAATGAAAGAAGGCATCACATTTATTATTGCACCTAAATCAATTAAAGCATGTGAAAACTTTAAAGGACCAATTAGGAAAGGGATTATGAAGGATTCAGGATCCTCACACATAATAGGAATTTAAGGCTTCATAATAGCACTAATAGAGGATGACAATTGAACTCTAGCATTAGGTTTTAATTTCCTCTTATTTGTGAAACACTCCTTAAGAAATTTAGCACAATTATAAATGTTCTTAATCAAATCAAGAAGAGGTATATTTACTTGAATCTCGGAAAAGAAATTAATCACCTCTTGATCTTATAATGCTTGAGCTAGTGACCTAGATGCTTGGGCTTGAGGGAAGGGCAATTTCTTCACAATTTATTGACATGGGATAACTTCTTTCCCCTTTTCATTCTCACTTGAATGCTAGATAGTCATGCCCTCTTGTTGTACAGTGGGGTTTAAGGCTTGTCTTCCTTAATTTTTTTTTCTCTTTTGACTCCTTTTGAGGTAGAGGATTAACATAGACTTGTTCCACTCCTTCCTCATTCTCATCACCACAATAAATAGCATCATTAGAGTAAGATTCAGCATTAAAATCACAAGTAATAGGTGTTATAACAAAATTTCTAGAATTGAAATTCTCATGCACAAGCTCATTTTCATCATTTTGACTAACCATTGACCAACCATTTTTTTTGCTTCTAAGCTCAATGGCATTAATGGGGGACTTTAGATTAACAATCATATTGCTAGGCAAACTAGATTGTTGAGCATTAGAAGAAAAAATATGGTTAGTCAAAATACTCATTTGTTTGCAAAAACTAGCATTTTTCATACTAGCCATATCATCATTTGTGGCTTTGTTTTGAGCTTTTTGAGCCTCTGTATCACTCTTGACCTCATTGAGTAAAACTTATATACACAATATTCACACTAAATTTTAGTTTATTACACAAACTCAAGAATCTCCTCGATTATAGAACCACTATGCCAGTCTAGACTCTTTTCCCTTGCCCTAATCACAACTCTGTCCTATAAAAATGTAACCACAGGGTAAGATAAAAATCTTAGTAATAGAATAACTCTCTACTATTGACTACCACATATAACTATATGAAAGTATAGCATAATATATAAGTAAACATAGCATATATCCCATGTTTCACTTTAAATCATATCAATATATAACATTTCGCTTCCCTTACCACTGTATTCACCACTTTTCTACATATAGCATGACCACTATCGATTGAACCTCTAAATTACCCTGACTTGAAACCATAAAGTTGCCTTAGACCAATATGCACTCTTATTAGCCTTAAGCTCATCTTCAGTGGTAGAATTATCCTGCTAATGGTGTTCTATCTCACTTCTAGACTATAGTTTCCCCAATATACACAATAAGGTGTCATTGACTCCAATATCGCACCTCAATAGGCATTAAGGAGATAATCTTCAATATTGCACCTCGAAAGGTATTAAGGAGACATAAATTCTCTAACACCACACCCTGTCGGGTGCTAAGGATAATGATGCCATATAGTCTTTCTCTACACAAAGCTTTATCATTTAGCTAATCGCAAGATTAGAAAATCTCTAATCATTTACTAATTACCACTTTAACTCTAATTAACAGCTAATTGCAAGATTAAAAAATCAAGATATTACATGACATATAATACACCGCAAGCACATCAAATGACAGTTCACAAAAGCAAACTTTTATTGCATGCTAATTCCACATTCAATATTTGATTGGAGTGATTCAAGCTCCCACATAAAGCTTCTAACATATTCTATTTAATGAGACAAGTTTAAACACGATCTAATAGTCTAATCTAAAATTGAATACCCAATGGCAAAAAGTCACTTTTTAATTCAAAATTCCTACCCTAAGTGTTCAATTCTCATTCCTTGTCTAAATAAACCACTCTGGGCCTTGAAGTAAGTCTAAAAGGACAACATACACCTGATTAACACATTAAATCACATATATAATAAGAAATACTCATTTTGACATCTCAATGCCACATTTTACACTTGTAGATTTAAATGAGGCAAAATACATATAACCACATACACACGTAGACTTGTTCTACTTTCAACCATTTGACTTCCTCATATGGAGCTAAGCTTCAACATATGGTTGGGAATCATAAACACACTTGACTTGTATAAATGGGGCCAAGCCTTATCATTTGGTCAAGTTTCCTATAAATACACAATTTCACATAACAAATTCATATAAAATGCAAGTGGAATAAGTTATACAACACAATATAAACATGCTTGAATAGCATCTAGGCCTACCCACATATTCACCACCATGATATACTCGGTGAGATGCAATGCCACATATACAAGAAAGTTTTCAACTACTAATCTTATACACATTCATATATATTCATTCATCCTAGTTGGCAATAAAAGTTTTAACAACATTGTTATACATTTATTATATACAATGGTAGTCATTTCACTACTAGATGAAGCTACTATTTCCTTATCTCTTTTCCCGACTTTCTCATACTCTCTTCACCTGTATATAAAGGTAACGAAGTGAGACATATATTTCAATAACTTGGATAAACCCCAAATATTGGTTAGTTAGCAAAATCATAAACAAGAAATAAAGTAGCATGTATTTCAATAGAACAATACAAATATGCATATACATAAAATCATACTAAATCTACTATATTTATGTACTCCAATTCCCCATACTAGAGAAATTTTTATGCTTAAATTAGGACTTTTAGCCTTACATGAAATAAGGCCCACCAAACCACCGTCTTAGTCTAGGAATTATTAGTATGGGTGGTCTCCTAAGTCTCTACTAATGGAGCATTCTCAACGCTTGGACTATTAGGACTTCCTCACCTTACATAAAGTAGGACCACGACCCTCTATTCTAGTCTAGAGTATACTCATGGATCATTCTCCTAGATCCTTTCTAGCAGAGTAAGCTTTATGCTCAAGACCTTTTAGAACTTCCAAGCCTTATATAGAGTAAGGTCGTGACCCCTTACCCTAGTCTAAAGTACACTTGTGGATATAAATGCACGTGCTCTTTCACACACATTTCAAACATCACTCATACGCCTGCTGTATATCAGTCCATAAATCACAATGCATATTTATATATAAAGTACTTGTAAATAATTTAACAAACTATAAATTAAAAAGATTATTCGAGTTACATTTTACCCTTATTAACAAGGGTTATCATTTGCATTGAACCTCTCAAGTCAGTCCAACTTCCTTAAGAAACCCTTAAATGTTTAATCTACATAATGAACATCCTTCAATCAGTTTCTAACACCCAACACATGCATTAATTTGACCATATCAAATTTCTTAATACATAAAATAACTCAATTAACACCTTTTGAATTCATATAACCTACGCTTTATAATCATTTATCCTTTAGGCTATCCAAGAGACTAAAACACCCTCCTAACTCTTTTATTTACCAATTTCTCCATTATTAACCTAATGATATATGTTAATTATGCCCATATCCTAAAGGTTCAACCATTAAACTTCAGACTAGTCACAACCTTAGTTTTACTTTTAAAAGCCCTTTTTAAACATTTTCCCTAGATTTTAATTCCTTAAAACTCCCTAATTCAATTTCTCTACCTACCAAATTTAAAGAAATTTGGGTAGAAATATAGCTCAGGATTATACAATATTTACTCAACAAGTCACTAGTTGAAGCACAGTTCTAATTGCTAGATAATCCAAGCCCTAGCACATAGGTCCTCTTCTCTACCTCTCATACGTGTTTCTTTCCCTTCTCCTTCTAATTTCATAAGCTGATCACATCAACTTCAAGTAAATTTTGTGTAATATGCCGTGGCATGTGGTATGATGAGGTCAATCTCACTAATGGTTGCGTATTTCATCATAGCTTGCTATTCCACCATTCAATCCTATCAACATATTAACCAAACAACACAAAATATCAATCCAACATCTAAACCATAATCAATCTATTAATTTCTAATTTACCCCTTATTAGCAACTAGTTTTTCTAGATTGAAATTCAGGATGTTACATTTAGATTCAAAACTAATTAAGTTAATAAACCTAATTCTAGAGTGAATGGAATGGGTGTGTGTAAACCTATTAGAAGTAGGAACTCCTATGTGAAATTGGTCACTTATCCTTATTTGCTTATAACCTAGCTAGTTTGGTTTCTTCTCTCTTCTCTTTGTTTTAGTCACTTAGTCATATTAACCAAGACTTAGCTACCACCTTGACCAACTCTAATATAAGATTATGGTCTTAAGGTGAGCTAAAGCCTAGCTAGTAAGAAGCATAACTAAAGTGTTACTAAGCACATTTTAATAGAATCAACATGCTCAAGATTATGAATTATGATACATGAAGATATTCACATGCATTCAAGTTGACAAGATTATGATAAGCAAGAAAACATATTAAAGTCATCAAGCTATACCAAGATTATGGTGAGTTAATGAAGAGGCCAAAATCATGTGCTAAACATAATATCATCATATTATAATAAGCATCTCTCAATCAAATATATCATCACTTGAGATTACAAGATCAAAGAGTCATACAAATTTGTAATTGTAGAGAGATAAAACTAGAGAGAGAAACTCCAATCTAGTTAGAAAATAATACAAACTCAATGTTTCTTCCTCTACATAGTAGCTCCTTTAAGAACCTAGCCTTACATCTTTAACTGTTCTCCAAGATGAAACTCTAAGATTATGGCCTTCTTCATCTTCAAATTGTCCAATGATAGTTTGCTTTGATCCTGGTGAAAGCTTTAGGTTATGGAAAGGAAGATAAGAGGAAGAGAATGATGTGTTTTTTTATGGAATTTAGATAGTTAGATTGAGAGATATGGAGAAGAAAGAGTGAAAGTATAGAGAGAGAAGTGAGAGAATTTGATGAACTTGAAGATGAAAATCTAAATAAAAAGTGTGAATGATTTGAAAATTAATCTAAAGCCTCATTAAAATCTATTTTGGATGAAATTGTTATTTGGCTAAAATTGGTATTGGAGACTTGGGAAACAACTTGCCAAAAAACTAAACTCAAGTGATTAGGCAAAGTGAGTTTAAGGGTAGTCTAGATTACAAATCAATTTGAGTGACAATTCTAATATTGATCTTGCTAATCCTCCCAATCTCATATGCGCATGACCATTACAAGATCTTGTGTTCCATAATCAGCCTAGAAAATCATGCCACCCAAGTCTTCTTAAGCCTTCAATTCAAATTGCAACATCTTAAGTCAAGACAAGCCAAGTTGATGCTAACCTTAATCCCTTGTGTGTAAGTGCATGGTAAACTTCTTGTGTGCCTCATTAGCCTTGATATTCATGCCCAATGTGCCTCATTCTAGATATGGATTTTGTCTATTGAAGCTTCTCATATGCTTAGTCAAGTCTTGAACCAAAGTCTCTTTCATGTAAAGTGTCACCTAAGACAATAATATAAAATTTAACTAAATTATTTACACATGTGATAAAATATAGAAATATTCAAACCTAATATCTTTTTACATGTATTTCCAAAATCCATTCAAAACTTCACAAAACACGCATGAGAAATAGAAGGTGGCCATGTATGCATGCAAATTAAGTCAAACTTGCCACATTGATAAGTCAACGCAAAATATTGATTTTTTAACCTTAGGTCCAAATGTAATTTTTATGACCAAATATTTCAAGCCAAATGGACCTACTACTAATGCACACGTCAAATTCTAGATTTTCCCTTAAATTTCCAACAAAGTACAAAATGATCAAAATATCCCTAACATGTATAAATTCTCTCTAGGGCTCAAAACCCTAATTCAACATAAAAAATGCACATTCTAAGGTTTCTTATAATGAAATGTGGTTCTAAATGTTTATGAAAAGTGTGTAACAAATATGATATATTAACAAACTAAAAATAGCAAGAAAAGGTTCATTTCTATAAAAGTTGGTCTGGAAAAAGCCTTTGATAGACTCATGTTGCACTCTGCAAGTGCACAAGTTGTAGCAAGTAATACAGAGTCAGTAGAGTATCATTCCCATAAAGATTTGTATTAAAAATATGGTTAAACTAAAGACATTACAAATTCAATTAAGTTGAGCAAATTTAAAGTGTGATTGGTATTTAAAATATAAATTAAATAAGTGAAAAGTGTGAAAATAAAGAAAAGAAATTGATAATGCTAGTAAAAGATACTAAACTACCCATAAGTGCTCTTTTAAATCACCAAGTAGGTGTTTAGTTTAATTAATCCTTTAATATCTTAATTAACTAATTAAAATCCAACTTTCCTTGTAAATCCTATGACTAAGTGAAGTTAATGAGTGTATCTCTACCTTATTAACAGAACCATCCATTCAATTTGAGAACTTCAAGTTTTCACATGATTTAACTCAAGTTCTATACTCAACCAAGATCTTTCAAGCATCAATCAAGTACACCCATAATCTAATTGATGGCTAATCAACTTGAAACATTAAGTATAAAATAAAATCAACATCACATCTTAATCACAAATACAAAGGGGAAATGCATATTTAATCCATACAAAGGGTTCAAAATAATCTTAGAGTCAAAGGTTTAGCTACAAATGTTTATAACAACCATGAGAAAACACACATATATTAGCATAAACATTGAAGGAGAATGGAAAAGAAGAACCAAGATATGAAGCTAAAATCTCTTTTAATCTTTAAATCCAGGCTTAATCTCTACCAAAATCCATGCCTTAGCATACCCAAAGCTACCAAATACTCCCAAGAAGTCTAGAATGTTGGCCAAAATTGAGAATGGGTCATACATAGTCTGAAACGCTAACTTTATTAGATAAATAAAGTTGTAACTTTAGGATGACTTTGCTCTATTTTATGGTGAACCCTTGTTTTGATGGTAACAAAATGAGAGAAGATTATGTCTTACAAGATTAATATATATATATATATATATTAAAGGCATTTAAGGATATTCATACTCTTTATCTTGAAATTTTGGCCTTTTACCTTATTTCCATTTCAGTATGCTTATTCCAAAATGAGCATGCTTATTCCCAAATAGTCAAGCAACTTACTCAATTCCTTCTTGAATGAATCTTTCTTTAAGTTTAAAGATTTGACTTAATTTGAAAAACCTTATTATATTGAATGAAAGGTATCTCAAATAATCTTATAATCAAAAATCCATTTCTAAAAGCCTTTGTCTCTATTTGATTTTCTTGTCCTTATTTTAGAATAAGATTTGCTATTCTAGAATAGATTATTCCTAAATATGTTTTCTTATTCTAAAATAGCCTCATGTTACCTATTCTAAATTTGCTTGTTTTGAAAGAGGGTTTCCTATTTCAAAATAAAGCATTCTTTACTCTAAGCTATTTGCGTGCATTTCTTGTAACTTCATATTCAAGAGAATAGCTTATTCCTTAATATGTCTCTTTATTCCCAAGTGCCCTCACATTAACTATTAAGAAAGATCTTATTTTGAAAGAAGCTTTCTTGTTCCAAAACATTACATATTTCTTTCTAAGCTCTTCCTGAATAACTACTCATTTAAGAATAGCTATATTTATTCCTAAATAAAGAACATCATATCAACTCATATGTAAACATCTTTTCATCTAATTTTCGCACTTCAAAATAGCCTTCTCTGCCTTAGCATTATGCTATTCTTCACTATTCTAAAATAAACCTGAACATTCATAATCTGTTATTGAGAAAGAAACAGGGGCTCTTCAAAACTCTCTCAATGACTTTTCCTTTCATCTCTTGAGAGTTGTGTGTGTGTGTTTTGTAATCTTCATACAATCATTTTAGACAAATCCTGAACTAGCTTTTACTCTCTTCAATCTCTTTTTGCTTTTCTCTTATTCCTAAATAGTTTGGCTATTTTGAAAGAGCCTCTTACCTACATTGTCGAAACATTAAATGAAGAGAGACATTATTTTCCTTACTTGTCATGTGAGAAGAAAAGCTTCACCCAGAAGTACTATTACATTGCCTCATTTTGGATAATGTTTAGATTACTTGGAAGAAAGACAATGATGAGTCTAACAGCTATTTTCTTTAAAGTAACAGCTTATTTATGAAGCCATGTTATAAATATGAGCATTTATGAAGACAATATAGCTAGAATGCACACGAATGAACAAGAACTATTCTCATTTATTGGTTAACAAATTTTTGACCTTATATTAATTAAGAGTGAGCTTTATTGATTACATGTCAACTTTAAGAGAGAGAGTATTTGAGAGTAGTATTTCATTATTGAACCTACTCTATTAGTCTAGGGTTTTACTTATTGAAATAAAGCGTCTTAAACTCAGGGAGTTTAAGATGGATATATCATTGCCTTTGTAAGGGGAGAGTAATTTAGACTTTAGTATAATGTATTGAGGCTATCAAGATCCCAAATTAATCTTGGTCGATTTAGTCAAGAAAATCTCAAGTAGTGCTTGAGGACTAGACGTATGCTCAAGTGGTTGGAGCTGAACCAAGATAAATATCCATGTTAGCTTCTCTTCTTTTCTCTCGATTGTATTTTGGTGATATCTTTCTAAACTTATCTCCTTGATTTTATTAGCAAAATTTTTATAAAGCCCAATTCTCCTCCCTCTTAGGCAGACTTTCATTTTGTACTATTCTCTCAGTTAATGAACATATACTTTTTGAAATTGATTTCTTCTTCCAAAGCATCAACAAAGATCTAAAAATACATCTAATCAAATCTTAAACTAAAATAACATAGAATTAACATAAAAGTATTGAATTAAAAAGAAATGTGTAAACCTAAAGCAAGATACACATTTTTTGAATTTGGGCAGCCAAAGTATACACAATTGTGTGAAAATACATTAGAAACCAAGGAAAGTGTGCTCAAATGATATGAAATTCTAGAGATTATCAAGTTGATTGGGATTTCATTATGTTAGAAATTGTGCCCTAGGGCCAATCATTGTACTATAAATATTGTTATTTAATAAATTTCTCTTTTATTATCATATCAATTACATGTTCACTATAATAATTATATCCTTGGACAAACTATAATAATTGTCCTAAATATCCCTAATCAATCATCTATGAGGGATCATTGATGAAACAAGACTAGTATGATATTAATTAATTATAGAGATATAAATTAAAGTCATAGGTACTTGAAAGAGGATAAGGTGATAGATCGACCTACTATGAGAAAGCTATATGGTACAAGTCATAAACTTATCTTATATGTAACCATATCAATAAGCCCTTTGACTTGATATCATCATAGATTCCTACATGATAACCATTGAACTTTGACTTATTCAAAAGTCACCCTTGATTGAGTGATCATAAAGGCTGTAATTGAGTTTATTGATATTCATGCAGAGGAATATGAGTGGTTAAGATGAAATTTATCCCTCATGTTAATTGAGAGATATTACTGAGCCCCTTGATGAGTAAGACTGAGAAAATGTATGGCCCTACTACGATAAAAAGGGTTTTTCTATTATTATGTTAGTCTACTTTGAGATCAAGAAAGTAATGGTCAGGTAAAGGAGAATGACAATTTCATGTCTCACCCTTGACTGAAATATCACGTGACAAAAGGGATGTGATATGGTTATATAAAGGTTGTATCGGATTATCAATCCTCATATGAATTGGGTAATTGCAATGTCTTGTTAGAGGCCACTTATGACTTATGGGCTAATAGCATAATTAGCTTATTGCCATCTTCATATGGGCCCATAATGTTGCATACATGAACAACCCAACTTGAGCTATAATGTCCAATTTCATTAAATCTAAAACATGTCTAGATTTAATGAATATAATATATGGTAAATGAATTATATATATGTGTATATATATATGAATATTTATATTTATATATATATATATATTTATATGAAATATAAAATTTAAAATATAATTATATTTATATTTATTTTCAAAATATATATATTCATGTGTGTGTGTGTATCTTATATATATATATATATATATATGTATATGTATATGTATATGTATATGTATATGTATATGTATATGATATATGATATATGAAATTAAATATAATATATATATATATATATTCATGTGCGTGTATATATATATTTATATAAAATATAAAATATAAAATATAATTATATATATATGTATTTTCAAAATATATAAATACATTCATGTGTGTGTGTGTATCTTATATATATATATATATATATATATGTATATGTATATGATATATGAAATTAAATATAACATATATATTTTGAAATATATATGTATATATATTTGTATATGTATATATAATATAATATGTATATGTGATATATTATATTATATTATATTATATTATATTATATTATATCGTGTTAGTTTTAAATTTAATTTTATGTGATACATTAAATTTCATAACTAACATTATATGAGAGAATATCATGTCGTTTTTATAATTTAAACTTATAAGATAAATTTAAATTAAATATAATATTATAAATTTTGTTTATGAGATAAATTTAATCTAATATTTTCATTGTCTTATTAAAGGATGGCTAAAACCCTAATCTATATATATGGTATAAGAGGAGGTGTGCTCATTAAGAGAGAGTTAGAAAAGTTCTGATGGCAAAACACTTTGAGAGCCATGAAACACCTTAAATGTAACATCCCAATTTAAATTTTAATAGTTAATTTGGGTTAATAGAAATTTTAAAAAAAATATTTAGAGGTAAGCAAATTAGAAGGAGATGATTGTTAAATCTAATCAGGATATAATTCTAAATTAAAATTTAAAAAAATAATTAATTAATTAATTAATTAACAAATATATTAAATTATTATTATTTTTTTTTTTAAAAAAGAGAAAATGTCTAAAGAAAGAAAGAAGAAGAAGGAGAAGAAGAAATCGCTTTCGGTGCTCTCCCACAGTAATCATGACACACATATATATAATAATAAAAAAAAGAAGAGAGAGGAAAGAGGAGACAAAAAAAAAACATGTGGGACCCGCAGTATTTTTTTTATAAAATCACCCTCCTTCCTTCATTTCTTCATTTCATCCTTGTACGTGAGCTGAGGCAGAGAGCGAGCGAGAGAGCGAGCGACATTGATGGAGAGGTTGACTAATTTAGAAGGTGAAGCTCCATAATAGGATACTTCATATGAGATTTTAAGTATTCTAAAACTAGGTAAGTGTTCTAAACATTTTTCTTAGTCATATTTTCTCTTTAGTTTCTGATTTTGTGGTGGTAGAAAATTTAGGATTTGGAAGAGGGATGAATTTATGTTGAATAAATATGGTTTTGAGGTTGTTAGTAGTGTAATAAATATTCTAGAGTATTATTTTATTGATAAAATTGGAATTTGAGGCATTTGAGTTTATCCCTAGATTTCTATGGGTAGATTTTTAGTTAAATCTGAAAATATAAATTGATTTGTTGATATTTAGATGATTATTTGAGATGAGAAATAAATTATTATGGCTATAGAATAATGATTCTAGGCTTGAAATCAAGTTTGCAATTTTTGGGTATTTTTATGTGCGAATTTTTGGAATAAAAAGAGAAATTTTGATATTAGAAAAATAATTGAATGAAATTATTGTGAAGGAGACTATTAAACCAAGTAGATACGTTCAAATATATGAAATTAAATTTTAGAATTCAAGAGACTAAGACTAATTTCTTAAAATAAATAAATAAATAAATAAATATAAAATAAAATAAAATAAATACTTAGGTGTTAGAGTATGAGTAAAAATTGTGTTAATAATATTATTGACACATTGGGATATGATCAATTGTAGATTAATTTTCTTTTGACACCATTCAAGCTTTGGAAAGCTTTGGAAGTGTTGTAACTTGAGGGGTAATCTTTGACTTCTCAAAGGTTGAGGTAACCGGGGGAAATCTATTTTATGCATTTGTATGTTAATTAATTAATTATGTTGGTGAAACAAAAGAATATATATATATATATATATATATTTAAATTTGAAATAGTTGTTTGTAATGCATGTGGTTTTGTTGAGACCTTATGGTTTGTGACCAAGTTAATTGTGACTTGGTATAAGTAATGAGATTGATGTTGATGATGATGTGCACAATCTTGACTATAAATTATGAATTATATATATGAGTTTTTAAAATGTATTTTTTTATTAGTATGATCATATGGCGGGAGTTCGCCTTAGTGAAGGAGTTAGCAATTACACAAAATCCATATGGTATTTGGCTATTAACCAATAATCCTAGGGGTTATAGCCGCTACTTACCTTGTAAGGTACTGTAACATTATTCCTATTAAGGGACTTGACCCTACTGGCCTACTTGGAGTTTTGGGTAGAGCTAGTTTTGGGTATGACACCCCATAGTGTGTGATTTGGGGGAAATCGTGTTCATAAGTGAGTAAGGTAACTCTGGCCCGGTAGCCCCTCATGATATGATTACGGCTTTGGGTAGTCTCACCACATGGATGATCCCTTCCGGTTGTTGGCCCACGGATTTCATGTCAGAGGAAATAAGGGGGGATATAAGGAAGAGATTGATCATGCATATTATTATTATCATGCCATTTGAGTGATTGATGGCTATGTTGAGAATATGATTATAATTGTAGAAATGAGAACATGTAGTAATTATGTGAATAATGTATATATGGCTATTCGTGCAAATTTTATACTTGACTTTATTCTTGAAATTATTCACATGAGTTCAATGTTAATGTGATTAACATGTTATTAATGTGATTGTTTGAATGGTCACCTTGATAAATTTATTGGTCACTTGCATTCATGATTAATTATCATGTATTTGTATAACCTAGATATATCTTGGTTACTGAGTGGTTGTACTCACCCCTCTCTTTTAACATATTACAGGAACTAGCTCATCTGAGAAGAACAGAGGAAAGGAGCATTAGGCTAAGTGATAATAATCACTTCTGTAGGCCTCTCTCCTTTTATGTTGATATGTGTATTTAGTTTATGATATTGCCAATTAGGATAATATATTCTTGATCCATTTGCACTATAGGTTTTGTGTAGGATGGAAAGGTATTTTGGGTTCTTAAGATTGTGTTTTGATGCTTGTATTATATTAATGGGTCAAAATATTTTTGCAAGTAAAAATAGTTATTATCATGCTTCCGCATATGTTTAATTGAATGATATGAATTCTTAAAATATTTTAAAGACTTGGGATTCCTTTATATTAAATAGTTTGTAAAAAATAAATACATATTAAGAATTCATTTAGGTTAATCTCGTATTGTATAATCCATTTGGGTTAGTCCTTGATTAACCATGGTTAGTATGATGATTAAGTCCTAATTTAGGACGCCCGTTACATTAAACAATTAAAGACAAAAAACATTGAGTACTAACATGTTGTTCAAGTTAGGAAGTTGTTTATGTGGATACCAATAGAGGGAGCAAATCTATATTGTCAGTTCTTAAGATCCATACTCTTGAAGAGAATGCATGTCAAGAGCTCACAATTAAGAGGTAACTTGTAACATCCTAGATTTTTAATCATGCGCTAATGATTGATTAGTGGATGAGTTAGTTATTTAATATAGGATTAGGATTCTTTATAATAAAGTGTTATTTTGACTATTGGGATGTTATATGAATAGAAATGAGTAGAAGAGTGAAATGCTAAAGCAAAGTATGTGAGCATAACAAGGATTTCGCTCATTGTGTCACATGCCGTGGTGGGGGATGGATGCGCCACAGTGCATGGTACAGAACTTTGATTAATAGGGACGTGTCCCATTCATGAAATAGAAGGGAGGAACATGAGAGAAGAGCTCAAACATGAAGAAGAGTGGGGGATTTGCTAAGGCAAGCAAAATCAGGAGCAAAGATTATGTTTCTAACCTGTTGGTTATCAGGTAAGTCACGTACTACTTTAACCTCTGATTCTACCCTATTTTTTCTTAGTTTAACTAGTAAGAAATTGAATTCAAGAGTTTTAAGGAGTTGATTTCTTACCCTATAGTAATAGAAAGGTTCTTTAGAATTAAACTAGTACTTTATAATTGGTTAGAGTCAAAATGATAAAGCTTTGAACTTGTAGGCAAGAATTTACGCCAATCTAGAGAGAGAGTAGTGAGAGAAATTTGGCTAGAAATTTTAAATCTTGAAATAAGGGATAATCAGTGGTACTATGTGTAATCAAGTATGAAATGTGGATTTGATAGTGATTAGGTGCTTAATTGTGATAATTGGTATTTTTTGTCAATAGTAAAATTGACTTGGGTTGCCAATGTGTAGATTCTAGTATGTGATGAGTAGATAAGTGGAAAGAGATTCAAGTAAGAAAGTTACACGGGTAACCCTTTCTATCAAACAGAAGGGTTGAGGTAACCATATAATTTATTATGTTTATTAACTATCATAATTGTGTAGAAGTAAATAACAAATGAGAAAACTTATTTTTATGAGTTTTGTGCATGATTTGATATTGAAAATGGTTTTAGTATGAACATTGATTTGTGAAATAAAATATAAAAGGTTATTTAATTTCAAGTGATATATATATATATAGGTATTATGATATTATATGATATGGAATCATGAAGGAAAGTAGTGAAAATTGTGAAAGAGCATGATCATAGGGGGTGAAGTTCACCTAGGATATGTGGGAATGTGTGTGTGTGTAGAGATATGTAAGTGAAAAATTCATATGATTGGGCCAGCACTATGAAACATCTGGTGTAGCATCATATAGGCTGCTACCATAGGTAATTTGATACAGCATATTATGGGATTATTACTATAGGATATTCAAGCAGTCTGGCAACTCCTTAGTACCCGTTAGGGTACAGTTAGGAGTTAACAATGCCTCTATCACAAGTGTGTAAAGAGAGAAACCATAGTCTATTAGTGGGTTAGATTACCTTTGGCTTAGTATTTCTACCACTGAAAGTGTGCTCAAGTCAAAAAGTGGTTGATTCAAAAGAGCTTATGGTTTTGTGTCAGAGAGAATTAGAGATTTGGTGGCTAGATGATTATGCTAGTATATATTTGTGTGGAATTCCTTTGAAATGATGCTATGTTTTCATACTTTTATATATACATGATATTACCTTAGTTTTAATACTTTGGCATGGTTATTTATGGTAATAGACATTAATGAACTATATTGTTTATTGAGATTTTATTCTCACCCATAATTATTTACATTTTATTAGGTTCTAGTACTAGTACGTCAAAAGGGAAAGACATTGGCTAAGTGGAGACCTCTCACAAAGCTTTTGTAAGATTTTGGTGTAATGAAGTTGATGTTATTAGTATTAAATGTGTATAAGTTGCCATATGTTTCAATATAAGTGCATAAAGTTGTATTTGTGGTATGTCTGATGATTTTGAAATCCCTAGCCCTTGTATATGTGAGAATAGTGAAATAACTAGATGGGCTAATAAAAGAATGTATGTGTGTGAATATGAGATGTTTGAAAGTATATGTGTGACGATTTAGCCATGTATGAGATTATAGAAAGGAAAATGCAATTGGACTTAAAAGTGTGACATGAGTAGTTTACAGGCCAAATGTGTGTATGTGTGTTATATTATGCATGTGTATGGTCAATTAGGTATGTATTCTCCATTTAGACGTGGTCAAGGCCCAAAAAGTGGTTAATGATATTTGGTTTCAAATTGAGACCTTTAAGTGACAATTTTGACATAAAACGGTCAAAATACACTTAGGTATTCAATTTTTGATAGAAATATCAAATTTAAATAAACCAATGTCATTAATTAGATTTTGAAACAAGCTTCGTGTAGGCACTTAATCACCCTAATTGGACATCATATGCAAAAATGGCGCGCACTTGAAGTTCGTATCAGAAATAGTCTTATAATAGCAATTTCAAGTGTGTATGCCATGGCGCATATATCCACATGCCACGGTGCACAGCACAGAGTGAAATGGCTGTAGTCTTTGTGCCACATGCCATGGCACACGGTGCTAAATTTCACTTTATTTTCTTGTTTTGCACATGTTTTCCTAGTCCTTAATACATGTATTCATATTGCTTCCACTGTTTGTTAAGGTTTTACAACCTGAGTGATTTATAAAATAATTTTTGAAAATTTTTATTGGGATCCCAATGTTTTCAAAGTTTTTAAAGTAAATGATTTGATTTGATTAGGATTGATTGTAGTGGAGCGTATGGTAATGTCGATAAAAGGCATTACATAACTCTTGTATCCACTTTAACTTAAATGAGTTCGTTTGATCCACATAAGGATAGGGATTTAAAAATTTAATCTTCCACTGGGCCTCCTTATCTAACACATTAATGATACCCTCTTAAATCTTGGCTTTTCTCATGCTTTCACCAAGCTCATCATGTGCTCTATTTTTACTACTAGACTTAAAGTCCTTTGGAATGGTGAAGAAACTGAGAGATTTCAACCAACTCAAGAAATCAAGCAAGTATTAGATCATGTGTTTTAATGATTACAAAATCAAGAGAAAAGATATTTGTTATATGTCCAGATATAAAGAATCATGGATGAAGACAAAACATCAAGAGCATGAAAAATCAAAAGAAGATGAAGAAGTTAAGGATAAGTTATTTAAATTCTCTTAGATTCAATGTAAAAACATAGAGTTTAATCACTTTTTATAATCATTAAATAAATGCATCATATGTCTCATTCATATGCATTAATACTCATCTAAGTGTGTTAAAGCTTGCAAATAATGTCTTTCTTGCATGTTGATTTTGATAGAAGCTATTTGCATTGTGACAAGTAGAATCACGCGTAATTCTATAGGTTACTCATGAGTTTCTGCATGTTAGGCATACTAACTTTTAGATCATGCAAGTGTGAAGAAGTGATTCACGCGTGAGTAAGCCCTTGTGTTATGTGATGCCTTAAGCTTTGGTTCTGCTTGCAAAACCATGAGTGAAAGGCTTTGTTGTCCACACAAGTTTTAACAACTATGCTTCATTGCATTATGTCAAAGTGCAAAACCATGTGTGAGACTAATGGTAGCCATGCGTGATTTGCCGCTTGTTGCACAATTACATTTTGCTTTATTAAGTCTTAAGTCTTCTTGAGCCAAGTTAAAATTATTCACATGTATGATCATTAATTCACAAATCTATATCTCTTGACCATACAAAATCTTTCTTACATTATGTGAAGTTCCATATGTGAAAATGCACCAAATGAGTTTTTGCATTAATACTTGCAATTTCATACATGATAGCATCCTATTCCATGCGAGTTTTGGTCATATAGAATGGCTTTGGCATTTTGCTAGCCATTTCACACATGAGAGAAAAGAGGTTCTACATGTGATTTGTTACATAGAATTGATGATAGTTTCTTATGTGTAAAACCACGCGTAAGAACTAATGATGTACTCATAAGTTTTAGCACTCTGATATGACGTAGGCTAAGTTTATGGTTGAACCAGTATAAATCTCGTGTGTTTCATTTTCTTCCTTCACACTTCAGTTCTTCACTCTTTTTAAGTTTTCAAAAATTTTAAGTGTCACCCAGTTTACCCTCCTCTTAGGTATCAGCCTATCCTAACATTTGGTATCAAAGCTTGGACTCTTGATAAAAGACTTAACAGTCTAAAAGAATCCTATGGCTAGTTTTGGTGATAGTGTTCTCCATAAAGGTGCTGAAATTAATAGGCTTTCAAGATTTAATGATGATAACTATAATTTTTAAAAAAGATAAGATTATTCTTTGAAGCCTCAAATCTTGATTTATGGGATATTATTGAGATTAGTCCTTACATTCCATACAAAATTGTACAAGGACAACTCATAAGAAAAGAAAGGAGTGAATTTATGAAAAAGGAATAAAAACTGGTGCTGCTCAACTGCAAGGCTGAATTGATTATTGCAAGTGCATTGTGTCAACAAGAGTATTTTTGAGTAAGTAATCTAGAAACTACAAAAGGGATGTGGGATGCTCTAGGGATTGCTCATGTAACATCCTGAATTTTAATCCCAAGAACTAGTTACTAATTAGGGGTGGATTGGTAATTAGTAGATTTATTATGGCTTGGACATCAAGTTGAAGTTTTGTGTTGTTTGGGTGTTGTATTGATCAGATTGAAGGGTAGGAAGATAATTTGAGACAAAATGTGCAAGCACAAGTGAGAATTTTCTTATTGTGCCATGCGTCATGGCAGAATCTATGTGTGCCATGATGCATCGTCCAGGAATCACTTAAAGCTAATGTGAACAACTCGAGAAATCAAAAAAGAAAAAGCTAGAGACTTGTCTAGAGGGCAAGAGAAAGCCATCTCTTTTAGGGCAAGCCATAATTAGGGCTCGGGTAAGTATCGTGCAATCCTAAGCTTCAATTCTACCCCCTTTTTTATTGAATTTCATCAGTTGAGAAATTGAGTCATGAGATTTTGAGGTGTTGTAACCTAAAAGAAAGGTTTAAAATGGGATATATATATTGCATAACTAAGATTTTATGACTAGTGTGGAGTTGAATAGTTCAGCTTTGAGCATTTAGGCCCAAAATGGCCTAAAAGCTAGGTTAATAGTGAGAAATTAGTAGAAGTAATGTGTTAAAAGTTGTTATGGTTGTTTGAGAAGCCTAGAGGGAAAATGATTATAAATAATGGATAAAAGAATTGAAAAGGGTTCAATTGAACTATTTTATGTGTTAACGAATTCGGTTAAGCCAAATCAATGCCTATGACATGTGTTGGAAATTGATTGAGGGGCACTATGTTATGTAGATTGAGTACCTGCGAAGTTGCTCGTGAAAGTCTGCACTCTTGAGAGCTTAGTGTGGTTGGTAACCCTTAGTAGTAAGGGTTAAAGATAACTAGAGTAACCCTTTAACTTGTTTATTTGTGAAATTATTTGTAAGTATTTTGATATAATTATGTGCATTGTATTGTGAACTGATAGAGTAGCAACATTGTAAAAGTATATGCATCCAGGTGTGTAAGTATTGATTAAAATAAATTTGAAGTGACACATGCACTAACATGTATCATATCCGTGAGTTATACCCTAGATTATAGTAGGGAGAAACACGGCCTTACCATGAGAAGGTCCACAAAGTATTGATGATCTAGAGCGTAGAGCTTGACTCTGCCAGGACAGACCTAGGAGAAGAATCCTGATGATCCAAAGCATAAAGCTTGACTATACCACGATGGACTTAGGATATTGAATGATCCACGAGGTTACCCTAGACTAGGGTAGGGAGTCGTGGTCCTACTCTGTATAAGGCTAACAAGTCCTGATGATCTAGGGCATAAAGCTTGACTCCGCTATGATAGACCTAGGAGACCACCCATATGAAAAGAATGACCCAGTCTAAGTAATGGTATAGTAGGCCCTGTTCCTTATGACTGGAAGTCCTTGTCCGGGTATAGAGTTTACTCTACCAGGAGGAACTGAGAATGCATTGCATGATCATAACGAGATTGATGAGAATGAATTCCTGTATATGTATATGTTATTGCTTTTGTCATTACACATGCTACTTTATCACTTGTTTATGATTTTGCTTACTAATCAATAATTGGGGTTACCTCTAAGTTACCAGGATGTATGTCTCACTTTGTTACTTTTGGACACAGGTGAAAAGAGAACAAGAAGGTCGGGAAAGAAAGTGAGGAGAGAGTAGCCTTGATCGATAGTGGTATGACTACCTTTGAGTAAGGATGAATGTATAAAGTTATTTATAGAGTTAAGTTGCCAACTAGGATGCATAATTGCATAGGGATATTAGAAAGTGGATTATGTTGTGCAACTTGCTTGTATATATGTGTATGATATTGCATTATACCAAGGGTGCCCTTGTGGAGGGTAAGTGGGTAGGTCTAAATATGAAACAAGCAATTATATGTTGTGTTGTAACTTATTCTACTGGTGTGTGTGTGTGTGTGTGTGTATAATGATGATGATTATGTGTTGATTGTGATTTAAATGTTAATTGAATGTGAATTATGGGGTTATTTAAGAATTTGACACAAATAGTAAGAACTTGGCACAAATGGTAAGGCAGAGCCTTATTTCAAAGAGTTGAGTACATTTGTAACTCTTAACCATATGGTGAGGCAAAGCCCCTAATGTAAGAGTTAGAGGATTGAAAGTGGAACAAATCTAGTTGTATTTATGATTATGTGCTTTTATATATGTATTTGTCATATAAGACCACAATTGTGTAAAGTGGCTTTGAGATGCCAAAATGGGCTATTGATGTGATATATGTGCGTTGTGATGTTAATCAGGTGTATGTGATCTTTTTGGACTTGTTTCAAGGCCCGAAGTGGTCTAATGGGACAAGGAATAAAAATTGAACACTTAGGGTATGTGTTTTAAAAGAAAAAGTAACTTTTTGCACTCGAGGGTCCAATTTTAGATCGAATCGTTAGATTGAGTCTAAACTTACTTCATTAGCTAGTATACATGTAAGCTTCATATAGGCACTTGAATCACTCCAATTGGATGTCGAGTATTAAAATGATGCATGCCAGAATTTGTCATTTTTGCTATCAAATTGACAATAGAAATTTGAACTAGCATGCCATGGCACATAATGTGCCCATCGCGGCATATGATATAGCCAAAAACAAAGCATATGGTTCTATACCATATGCCATGGCACATGTGTTGCATGCCACAGTGCATGACCCTTTTTCAAGATTGAGAAGTTATGGCTTTTTAAGTTGTTTGATTGTGTTTACATTTCCACTAACCCTCTTATTTGAATATATATTTTAAGAAGTCGAGATCCCGTAATTTAAAAAAAAAATAAAAGGGCTATGACTCTGATATTATTGTGATTATAATTTGTTGATTGTGTGATGTGAATGGTAAAGCCCGGATTAAGTCAGAACTTTACAATTCGGATTCAGGCTTTACAGCTCATGAGGGCACTAAAGGAGTCAAGAGAACAAAATGAGCACATTGACTCAACAATATGAGCTATTATAGATAAAGCCTAGAGAAAGTATCAAAGATATTCAAGTTAGATATACACATATGATGAACGAGCTTGCAGCACTTGTAAAGACATATACTCAAAAGGAGCAAGTTAGAAAAATTATGAGAGGTCTCCTAGCTGAATGGCAACCCAAAATTGATGCCATTGAAGAAGTAAAGAGTAACTCTATAAGATCTGTGGTGGCACTATTTGGAAGTCTTGCCGAGCGTGAAAGAAAATATCCATGCTGGAGAAAGATGCTAATAAGAAGAAGAAGTTGCTAGCTTTAAAAGTGACAAAGGAAGAATCTGATTCTGAAGCTAGTAACAGTAAAGTCTTTGATAAAGAAATGGTTATGTTTGTTAAGAAATTTGACAAATTCTTTAGGAAGAAAAAGTTTGGAAATAATTTTCAAAGAAGAAAGAAAATGAGATAATCTATTGCAAATGCAAGAAGCCACACATTAAGGCTAACTGCCCGCTAAAAGAAGAGAGCAAAAGCTACAAGTATGGAAAGAAAAGGTTCAAAGCTTATATCTCTTCAATCTAGGGTAAAAGTGATGAAGAGTCCATAGAAGAAGAAGAAGCAAATCTATGTCTTGTGGCCAAAATCCATTCTGATTAGATAAATGAAAAAGACTCTGACTCTGAATTTGATTTTACATTTGAAGAGTTGAAAATTGCTTTTGAAGAACTACATAATGATTCTTTTCTTTTTATGAAAAATCTTTCACAAGTTAAAAAGATACTTGTTATTTTTAAAAAGGAAAACTTGTTTCTCAAATCTAAAAATGATTAAAAAAGAATGTTATTGTCTTCAAAAAAGAAACTTTATGTGCTGGTTGTCCTCTTCATATTTCAAAAAAAGAAGATTTGAAAAATACTCTTGTGAAATTTGTGAAGGGTAAAGATAACTTAAACAAAATTTTGAGTTAATAAATAAGTGTTTTTGATAAAGTTGGCATAGGCTATAAACTAAATAAGAAACAAAAATATTACATGTATTATAACTATCGCGAAAAGTTTATATTTTTCTCCACACTACTCCATCTGACCATCGCGAAAGCTGTAAGCTTACAACTACGCCCGTTTCCACTACACCGCTTCTTGTGTTATGAAAGGTGGTTTTCAACTATTACAAAATATGCTTTTTGCACTAGTGACAAGAACTTCTTTGTTCTTACCACTATGACTAACTCACCTAAATCCACTTGTTCTTACTTCAATAAGAAAAGACACATGACTTAGTCATGTATCCATAAGAAGCAAGGATCGAGTGAAAATATGAAGTGGGTTCTAAAAGGATTTACTAACCTACTAGGACCCAAATAGATTTGGGTACCCAAGAAAACATGAAATTTGTATAGGTAGCAAGGAGAGTCACAAATAAAAAGTGGTATCTAGATAGTAACTGTCCCAAACACATAACTAGTGATAGCTCTATATTTCTATATATGGTAGAAATTAACGATAGTAGAACTGTCACATTTGAAAATAATGAAAAGGAAAGAATTCTCAGTATAGGTAAGGTTGTTAAGAATTCATCCAACTTTTCTTGTATTGATAATGTTTATTTTGTTAATGGCTTAAGACATAACCTCTTGAGCATAAGTCACTTATGTGACAAGGGTTATGAGATTATTTTTAATGCTGTGCGTTGCATTGTGAGAGCTAAACAAACAGGAAAAACCATCCTAGAAGGAAAGAGAGTTCAAAATGTATATTCAATTAATCTCTCTGATGATGACAAAATCCAATGTTGACAAGCTTTGTGATGCTTGTATGGAAGGCAAACAAACCAAGACTACATTTCACAGCAAAAATGTAGTATCTATATCAAAGCCTCTTGAGTTGCTTCATATGGATCTAATCAGTCCTTCAAGGATAAAAAGTCTAAGAGATAATCTCTATACCTTTGTTATAGTTGATGATTATTCTAGGTTCATATAGACTATCTTCATGTCTCACCAGGATCAATACTTTAAATATTTTGCAGCATTTATAGCCAAAGTACAAAATGAAAAAGGTTTAAAAACTATAAAGATAAGAAGTGACCATGGTGGAGAATTTGACAATTTCAACTTCATTGAGTTTTGTGAAGAACAAGGAATTAGTTATGAATTCTCAGCTCCTAGAACACCCCAACAAAATGGAGTTATAGAGAGAAAGAATAAAACCTTAGAGGCGATGGCAAGAACCATGCTAAATGAGAAGCAATTTCTAGGCAGATGCTATGAGTACAACATGTTACATCACAAACAAAGTACATATCCGACCTATTATGAACAAAACTTTATATGAGCTCTACAAGGAAAGAAAGCTTAACATCTCTCATCTGCATGTATTCGACTGTAAGTGTTGTGTACTCAACAATGGTAAGGACAATCTAGAAAAGTTTGATTCTAAAAGTGATAAAGCTGTATTTCTTGGTTATTCCAATAGAAGTAAAGCTTTTAGAGTCTTTAAAAAAAAACCTTATCTGTTGAAGAGTCAATTCATGTTAGATTTGATGAATCCTTGTTAGATGAGAACAAAGAAGAAAAAACTGTAAATCTTCCTCTTGATGATCTCTCACTAAAAGAAAAGGGAGAAAATCAAACCAACAATGATACCAGAACTAATGATTAAAGTGGAGAGATAAATAATATTTCAAAAGGTTGGAGATATAGTAAGTCACATCCTATTGATCAAGTCATTGGAGAAGTTGGTAATAGAGTTAAGACAATAGGTTCACTTAGAGAAGTATGTCATTTCAGTGTATTTCTTTCTAATATTGAACCCTCTGACATCAAAGAAGCCTTATTTGATAAATATCGGCTTATAGCAATGCAAGAAGAGTTAAACTAGTTTGAAAGAAGTCAAGTTTAAGACTTAATACTAAGACCGAGTGATCATCCTATAATTGGGATAAAATGGGTCTTTAGAAACAAACTTAATAAAACTAGTATTGTAATAAGAAATAAGGCTAGGCTAATGACTAAAGGTTATAATCAAGAAGAAGGCATTGATTATGATGAAACCTTTACTCTTATTGATAGACTTAAGGCTATTAGATTTTTACTTTCTTTTGCTTACATTAAAGATTTTAAAATTTATCAAATGGATGTTAAAAGTGCCTTAATGAAGAAGTTTATGTAGAGCAACCTTTAAGATTTAAGGATCTATCAATGCCAAATCATGTCTACAAATTGAAGAAAGCATTATATGAACTAAAGCAAGCGTTAAGAGTTTAGTATGATAGGTTAAATTCTTTTCTATTAAATAATAAATTCAAAAGAGGAATAGTGGATAAAACACTGTTCTATCAAACTGAAGGCTGTGATATCCTAGTAGTTCAAATTTATGTTGATGATATTTTTTTGAAGCTATTAATAAGGTTCTTTATAAGAAATTTGCTAAGATTATGCAAGGTGAATTTGAGATGTCTATGTTGGGAGAGCTGAACTTCTTTCTCGAGTTACAAATTAGGTAAATGTGGGATGGGATCTTCATAAGCCAAACCAAGTACACTCATAAATTGTTGAAGTTTGGATTCAAAAGTTCAAATCCAAGTAATATACCTATGAGTATATCAATCAAGATGGATAAGGACGAAAAAGGAAAGGAGGAGGATCAATCAAAATTCAAGCAAATGATTAGATCACTACTCTACTTGACTTCTAGCAGACCTGATATCATGTTCAATGTCTGTATGTGTGCAAAATTTCAAGCTGATCCAAGAGAATCTCATCTAAAGGCTGTGAAAAGAATCTTCAAGTATTTGAATGGAACTACACAGTTATGACTTTAGTTTCTAAAAGGAGGAAATCCTAAATTGATCACTTACTCAGATGCTGATCATGGAGGATACAAGATAAATAAGAAGAGCATAATTGAAACTTGTCAATTCTTTAGTAGCTCATTAATATCATGGTTCAGCAAGAAACAAAATAGCATGTCCCTATCATCATGTGAAGTTGAATACTTGGAGACTGGAAGCTGTTGGCACAAATTTTATGGTTAAAACAACAATTGAAAGATTTAGGAGTTCATCTCAAGGAAATTCCAATTAGATGTGACGACACCAACACTATAAACTTAGCTAAGAATCCTATCCAACGTTCCGGAACTAAGCACATAGACATAAGATATCATTTCTTAAGAGATCATCTACAAAAGAAAGATAATATACTAGAATTTGTGTGTACTATTAAGCAACTAGCAAATATTTTCAACAAACCTATGGCTGAAGAGAAATTTACATTCATTAGAAGGGAATTAGGAATGGTAAATCTCAATGAGTTGTAAGATTCTTAAATTTAATTGAATTATATTTTGAATCTTTTACTAACTTAAGCTTTGAAGTTGTTTTAAGTTATTTTTGTAGGATTTATTCTGTGAATCCTGACTTTATTAGAATGGATCAAGGTGAGTCTTAAAGAGAGAGGTCAGAAGATCAGGTATGATTTGTTTAAGAGATTGGTTATTTGCCATATCTTGAGTGAAATTTCTTGATTTTATGATATTCTCTATGTCTACATATTCACACTTGAAACATGCTTGCTCACTTGCGTGAAATAATAGTTACGATATCTTCACTTCAGAATTGTTCTAAATCATGCATGAAATGTTAGTTCTGTTTACGTGAACTAGTACATAATGTAACATTCTTCCTAAGTTGTGCTAAATCACACATGATAAAGGAAGTCTAACTTACATGAAATGTCTTCTCGAGAACATTATATTTTAGCTTGGTCATTTTATGCATGAAGACAATTTTTGACCATACATAGTCCTACTTATATTGAATATACAAAATTTGAACGTTATCCTACCTGTTAGATCACATGTGAAACTGCCATGACACAAGTAAGAAATAGTACTTACTCAATCATAAGTGCTAAACCATGCATGAAACCATTTTCTCCTCACACATGATCCAGAACTTTCTATATATAGCTTCCTTATTTTCCTTTCATTTTCACGTGTGAACCAACATTTGTTTTTCTAGTCGTTATACTTTCTCTCAATCTTGACTGCTTCCCTGAATCTTCTCTAGCTGTTTTGGCATTCAAATTGCTTTACTCACTTCTTGTAATCATCTCTTCACCCCTCACTTCACTCAATTTCATCTCTTCCTTTGACCTAAATTTATCTCTTCTCTCAAAATCTCTATGATGGCAAGAATAAAGGACACTAGAAAGAGAACCAATAAGCAGGTAACAAGGAAGAGGAAATTTACTAAAGCTCTGATTAGAGAAAGAAGTAAATCACCTTCTTGATCATCCAAGAGGCTCAAAACTCCAAGAAAATCCAAGGAGCCTGCTTTGACTGATCAATAAGAAGAAGCTCTAATCAGATTTGGCTGAGAATTGTCTTAAGATGGCAGTAACGTGCCTCTAAGCAAAGTCTCAGAAGTAAGTATCCTAAAAGGAAAGCTTCTAAGCTCCAAGCATCAATCAAGACTCAATTAGTAATTCTCCTCTGCTGTGGTGGCCACCAATCACTACACCAAATATGATTCTTTTATCAAAGCTCATAATTTTGATATAAATGAATATTTAAGTAACTATAAAGGCTTGTTAGAGCTCTATTTCTATTACTTAGCTGATATGGTGAAAGCCTTCTATGCTAGCCTCAGATGGGACAAACATAAGAAGACTTACAAAGCCAATGTTCGAGGGTGTCCTATGTACTTCACTCTAAAAAGCTTGGAAAACATACTTGGTCTTGAAGTAAGGGGTTTGAAGCTACAAGAGTTTGATCTTGCAAATCAGAGAAATGCTCCTAGATTTCACATGAATGAATAGAAATATAAGGCTATCATAATGACAAAAGATGTGCTAAAAGAAGCTTTAAAGCTTGGATTCATCTTCAAACAAACTTCATTCCCATTCAAGCATCGAATGCTAGCATATGATATGGCAAGATTCTAGGTTAATAAAAGGACTACCTTCAATACATGCACTAAGTGCGAGACTGAGCTTCTGACAAGGCTGATCAAGAAGCAAAAGATCAATATGTGTCACTACCTATTGACTAAGATGCTGCATGTCTTTAAGGTTGACACTAAGAGGAAGAAGGAATAAAAGAAAGACAAAAATCTTTTCTTTGCATTTATTGTTTCTGCTATCCTCAAAAGACTTCATGTCAAATACACTGAAGGAGCAGTGCTAGAGCTAAAAAAATTCAAGGATATTACTCTCTGTAAGATAAAGTTTAAGTTAGAAGGGAATAATTTTGTTCCAAAATAGGAAGAAGAGTTTGCTAATCTTGTTGCAGTAAGGAAGAAAAGGAAATTACTAAAGAAATCTGCTACTAGAACACATAAAGTTGCTGGAGCTTCTTCTTCCTAACTTTTTCCTCAAATGCCTACTCCACCTGACATGTCAAATGCTCAGTGGAATTGAAAAAAAGCTTGATCAAGAAGTGGTGCATTTCAAGAATGACATCAAGGGCCTTGGTCACATGATGTTGTATTTAAATGGCAAATTGTATAGAATCATAAATCACCTTGGTATTTCTGAGGCACAAGGAGGGATTATCAGATAAGAAGATAAGATTAGTCCTTTAAGATTCAAAGAAGGTTCAGTGCACACAATGGATTCATCCTCAACCTCCAAAACTCATTATGACCCCCCTCACTCTCCATTCCATATGGCCTTGCCTATTGACCCTTCCTCTCAAGAGCAAGAAAATCTTCTTTCTCAAAGTGACCAAGGGTCATCTATCCATCTTCACCCTGACAACCAGCCTCTAGATTCAACTCAACTCACTGACTCTCAACTTGAATATCAAAGCCATCAAGATATCTTAAAGCTTATTCATCCTTTTGATGGCATGCCACCCCCTCTTATTTCCTCTCCACAAAAATCCTCAAACATAACCAAAACTGTAAAAACACTATCTTTTGATAAGTATTTTGAAGATATTGATGATATGAGTCTTACTAAACTTGTTGGTAAACTCATTCAAAATGTTAGAGAGCCTACAACACCCTTATTATGCAAATGCCAATAACTTCACCTGCCATCTCCTTTGCTCAATTAGTAATTAAAACATTTTAGAGGAAGAAATTCATCCACAAACACAGACAAATCAAACCTTCCCTTTGCTAAACTGTTGAGGAACCTATTATTGAAAAACTTGAGGATCAAGGGCTTGAAGATTAGCCTTAACAATATCAAGCTTTTCTACCTCTTGAAGGACAAGTTGAAGATACTAATCAAGAATTGCCTCCACCTTCTCCTTGAGTTACTGATGGTTTAGCTGAAGCATTAGATCCTACTTCACCTATAGATCTAAATAATTCTTCTACATGAGCAATGGTTCTGTCAACTTGTGCCTTCAACCTAAATTCTCTATCTAATAGACAAATCCTAAAAGCCTATCTCAGATATCGTGTTTTCTCTCTCTTGGGAAGGACTTCATCTTTTTGATGATGCCAAAGGTGGAGAAAATATGTAAAGAGATAGGCTAGGCTTAAAGGGGAGCTATATGAATTAAGCCATAGGAAGAAATATTTCTATTTAGTTCTTTTTCATTAATGATATGTTATGATATGAACTGTAATATATTTGTTATCAATGAGATTTTCATTTTTGTCATTCATGTGTTCAATTTTTTTACTTCGAGTTGAATAATTTTACACTTTCATCTTTTAATTCTCCTATATCAGTTTAAAGGGGAGTTTTATATTAAACAAAACTAAGAACCTTGATCTCTAGGTTTTGTCATCATAAAAAAAGGAGAGATTGTTGGATCATGTGTTTTGATGATTACAAAACTAAAGGAAAAGGTATTTGTTTATGTGTGCAGATATAAAGAATTATGAATGAAGATAAAATCTCAAGAGCATGAAGAATCAAGAGAAGATGAAGAAGTTCAAGATAAGTTATTTAAATTCTCTTAGATTTAATGTAAAAACTTAGAGAGCTTAATCAATTTCTATAATCATTAAATAAATACATCATATGTCTCATTCATATGCATTGAGACTCACCTAAGTGTATTAAAACTTACAAACAATGTCTTTCTTGTGTGTTTCATTTTATAGAAGCCATTTCCATTGTGAGAGACAGAATCACAAATGATTTTGTAGGCTACTCACAAGTTTTTACATGTTAAACACACTAACTGCTAGATCATGCAGGTGTAAAGAAGTGATTCATGCGTGATTAAGCACTTGTGTTACATGATGCCTTAAGCTTTGGTTTTGCATACAAAACCATGTGTGAAAGGCTTTGTTGTCCACGCAAGTTTTAGCAACTATGCTTCATTGCATTGTGTCAAAGTGTAAAACCACACATGAGACTAATGATAGCCACACGTGATTTGTCACTTATTGCACAATCACATTTTGCTTTATTGAGTCTTAAGTCATCTCAAGCCAAGCTAAAATTATTCACATGTATGATTATTGATTCATAAATCTATATCTCTTAATCATGAAAAATCTTACTTGAGTTGTGTGAAGTTCCACACGTAAAAATGCACCAGATGAGTTTATGTATTAATATTTGCAATTTCACATGTGATAACATCTTGTTCCATGTAAGTTTTGGTCACATAGGGCATTCTGCCAGCCATTTCACACGTGAGAGAGAAGAGGTTCCACGTGTGATTTGTCACACAGAACTTATGATAGTTTCTTATGTGCAAAACCATGCGTGAGAGCTAATGATATACTCCTAAGTTTTAGCACACTGATATAAGAGTATATTTATAAGTGCAAAACCACACGTGAGAGAAATAAGACACAACACAACTTTTAGCACACAGAATTGAAAGTTTATTCATAAGTACAAAACCACATGAGAGAGCAATAAGGTACCACGCGAGTTTTAACAAACAGAACTGGATACTTATTCAAAAGTGCAAAACCATACATGAGAGGTCAAGGTTAGGGGTGAGCATCGGTCGGTTCGGTTCGGTTCGGTCTCAAAATATGCAGAACCGATCGATCGAATAACACTGAAAATGAAAACCGAATCGAACCGAACAAGCCAATCGAACCGAACAAGGACCGAACCGAAATTTGATAATTCGGTTCGGTCGGTTAATTCGGTTTTTCGGTTTGGGCCTAATTTTTAAATATTAAAACAAACAACACTATAAAATTGGGCCTTTTTTTCTTTTCGTTTTTTTCAATATGAGCCCATTCTAATTATACTCATATGACATAAAGCCCAAATATTATAAAGACATGAATAATCAAATAAACAACCATAAATAAACACCGATGATTAAATAATAGCCTCATAATTCAGTCACAATACCTACTGATGAGAGTGACTGATTGAAATGGGGTTTCAAGTGATGTTATTATTTTTTATTCTTTATTAAAATAAAAAATAAAAATAAAAATAAAATAATTTATAAATTAAATATAATTTATAAATTAATAAATTATATATAATTCGGTCGGTTCGGTCTATTCGATTTTAAATTTTACTAACCGAATCGAACCGATCAACCGAAATATTTAAAATAAAAAAACCGAATCGAACCGAAAAATCAAATAGACCGAATCAAATAGACAAAATTCGATTCGATTCGGTTCGATTTTCGGTTTCGGTTCGGTTTTGCTCACCCCTAGTCAAGGTGTTTATGCATGATTTATCATATATGGAACAATTCCATTGCAAATTCATGTGTGATTATACTAGTCACTTACAAGAAAATGCACGAATGGATAGAATCACTATTCCAATGGTCTGTCAATTTCTAAAACTATATAAGTGATTCATTTTGAACTAAAAAAGAAACTAATGATCCTTGAGCGAACAAATTATCATTTGTGCATTTAAAGAGCTTTCAAATTGTACTTTTACAATCTTGCATTCATTCATTATTCTTGAAAAGAATTGTGAAAAGCTCTCAAAAATTTATAAGCTTTCAATTGTAATCTCATCTACTCTTTAAGAGAGTTTTTCACAAAAGCTTATCTTATTTTCTCAGAAATCTTGAAAAAAAAATTTCAAGTATTTTTAACAACTTGTTAGATTGTAGCAAGGTTTGTTGAGTGATTCAAGATAAGTTTTGTCTTAAGACTTGTACTGTGGTAGCAAGTACTCATTGAAGCTTATGAACATAGTTAAAAATCTCAAGTGTAATCTTCACAACTAGACATAGGCTAAGTTTGTGGCTGAACCAATATAAATCTCATGTGTTTCATTTTCTTCCTTCACACTTCAATTCTTCACTCTTTTCAAGTTTTCAAAAGTTTTTAAGTGTTATCCAATTCATCCCTTCTTAGGTGCTAGCCTATCCTAATAGCAAGGTGATCTACTTAGTCCTTACATTTTCATTCTCTTCATGGAATGATTAGGTCATTCTATACATAACTTGATTGCTAATGGAGATTGGAAGTTGATCAAATTTAATCCTAATAGGCCCTCTCTCTCACATCTTTTTTTTGCTAATGACCTCTTCCTCTTCTTGGAAGCGCTTTTAGATCAAATCGATTTTCTCAAGAAAACTATGATGGAGTTTTGTCAAGTTATGGGTCACAGAGTCAACTTGCACAAATCTAAACTTTTCTATTCTACAAGCATTCATTTTGTGAATACCATATTTTATCTGTACATTTAACAGAAAAATTAACACAAATATAGAAATACTTGCTTAGTCCTTTAATAGTCTTTATTTTTAAATATCTTTGTTTTTATCTTTTTAATACAAAAATCCAAAAAATGTAAAAATATAAAAAGGAAATTTAATTTTTTAAGAATTAATTTTAAAAAAAAGATGAAATATGAAGAAAATGAAATATTGCTTCTTTTTAAAAAATTATACTTCAAAAAAAATAATAAATATAAAAAATAAAATTTAATTCTTTTTTAGGATTATTTTTCAAAAATAATAATAATAAACAAGAGAATAAGTTTAATATATCTTCAAAATCAATTTTGAAAAGCAAGAAAAAATTATTACTTAAATCTTTGAAAAACTCTTGCCCAAATCATCTCAAAAATTTAAAGATAATGGAAATCAACTTTTAAGAATTAAATTCTTTTAAATTTTCTTAAATCTTATTATTTTTGCTTAATTATTAAAAATATATGAGGTTTTCTCTCAATTAAAAAATAGATTTTTCTAACTAAAAAACAAAAATTTTTAATAGGATGATTGAAACGCTAATTACTTCAGCATTCCAGTCAATCTTAAACCTCCCCATCTCTAATCAACACATGCAGAATAGGAGAGAAGTGCAAAGGCAGCCAAGAATAGGAAAAAAACGCAACACAGCAAGTGGGTACAGGATACAAATCCAATCCAGAGCAACACAAAAGCAGCAATGCAGAGAGAAAAAGGGAGGAAAGGTATAGGTGAGATACTGAGGTGTATGGGATTGGAGAAGCAAAGGGCAGTGAGTTATGATGATTTTTGACTATCCAACTCCATTTTGCCCATATAAGAACCAAGCATTCAGATGGGGGAAAGCTTGGAGAGCACGAAAGAGATTGTTAGGAGTTTGATGCAGAGGAAGTTTGAGCTTGAGAGAGACGAGTGGGGAACGAGGTCCAAGTTTGGAAATCGGAGCTTTGAGAGAACGAAAGAAGGGGGGGAGTTCGACGCAGAGGAGGTCCGCTGTCGAGTGATCGAAAGGAAGCAACGAGCAATTGAGCACTTGAAGAAGCTAGAAGGTGCACAAAATAGAGAGTAAAGAAGAAAGTTAATGAACAAGAGAGGAAAGACTCAGTTTCAAATGGGCAACAAATTTGCATTTTCATTCTTCAAGGCTTAATTAATATAATGTTAACCTCATAAATTTTTTATATGAATTTAAACTTGGAATGGTTTGAATCTTGTAAACTATTTCTCTTTGCTCTGGGTGATTTTAGAATTTGATATCTGTTTATTGAAAATAGATAATAGAGTGTATCATGTTTGCTCTTTATTCTAAATGTTTGATCAAATGTTTGAAAGAAGGATATTGGTTTGAAAAGAGTGGACTTTTGATTTGTTGGTTATATAATATTCTTGATTGCTTTAGACTCCAAAAACGAAAAAGCTGCACTTAAAAAAAAAAAAACCCACTTGTAATTCTCTTCATCATGTATGCTAAAATTTCAAAATTGGATGGATATTAGTTTACTGTTCAGTGAATCTTTTCCATTTGTCACCACACGTTTATGGGATTAGTGGAGCAACAAGGGCATTTTTTTAAATTTGTATACATTATATGAATTATTTTGTGTGGCATGGTACCAACTACCAAGTGATGTGTTTTGAAATTCTACAATCTGAGCTCATCAAAACCTATGGTTGATTCATGGGATTGCCTTGTTATGGCAAGCACTAAGCCTAATTTGGAGAGAATGCAAATCATGAAAAACCAAAGAAGGAACACAGTTTGATTGTCCTTTTCCTTTTGTACGTTTTAGACCCCATCATTGAAATTATTTCTTGACCATGAGCACCACAATTATTTGTTGATGGTAAGATTTTTATTAATTTATAATATTTACATCTATTTGTCGCATGTAATTTTAAGAATCTGTATAAGCATTTAGAACGATTTCATATCGTGTAAAGTAATAAAATTTTATAGGTTTGAGAATCAATATTGTACATATTAAAAGTAGGTTTCAATGATCCATCATTCAAATTAATTCTCTATTTTATAATTTAAATCAATAAAGTATTTGAATATTGTTTGAGATTTCAAGATTTTTGGCAAAAATTGGAATTAATTATATTATCGTATGGGATAATAAGTCCTCACAGATGTCATGATCATTAATTTATATGTAGTAAATAAATAAATGGAATTTGTAAATAATAATATAATAAACATTAATATAAAATATATTACACAATGTATATAAAAATAAATATTATATTACACAATGTATATAAAAATAAATATTATCTTATAAACATGTTTAGACAATTAGATCCTTTTGTTATATGAGATTTCTGAATTTTCATAGATATTTAAAATAATTATATTACCGTGTGAGTTAATATGGCTCCACACGTAAAACGATTTAAATTCTTTTAAAAGAAAAATACAAAAAATAAATAAATAAAATATTATACCACATAAGATCCATATATCTCTGTCGATTTATCTAGTTGATCGAGTTGTCGTGTGAAACAATAAGTTTTCACAAGCATATTGATATCATAAAAAAAAATGTATATAAAGCAATAATATAAAAAAATATATTTGATTCTCTTTTCGTGTAAGATTTTTAAATCTCTGTAAAAATTTAAAATAACTATATTACCATGTGAGTCATTAAAGCTCCACAGGTAAAACGATTAAATTTTCAAAAAAAAATGATAAAAAGAATTTAAAACTCTTTCTTTTTTTATTTCAAAAATTTAAAATTAAAAAAATAATTAAAATTAAATTACTTTTTGCATGTCCAAACATGTAACCACATTTTTTTAAAAAAATTATTTTATTTATAAAATAGAAATTCATTTTTCAATTAATGTCTCTCTAAAACTATAAAATACCAACAAGTAAGATTACAACCCCGAATTACATGGGCTTCAATCCTTTGGCAGGGTACTTAGGCTCTAAATTCTCATCGTGCAGTTAGCATGACGCATTTCAATAGTCAATCTGAGCTTAGTGATAGATTAGGGATCGGTCTGATTGTGGACCTTGGCAAATATTTGGGTACCCCCATCCTCCATGGTCGCGTTACCAAACACATTTTCAACCCCATGACTAGCAGGAATCAGTTGAAGTTGTCTGCCTGGAAAGGTAAGTTTCTAAATTCAGCTGGTAGAACTATTCTGGTCAAATCGGTTATCAATGCCATTCCTAACCATTTGATGGAATCTATGCTCCTCCCTGAAGGGGTCTTATCTGACATCAGCAAAATGAGTAGGAAATTCCTGTGGAACGAACATACTAGTTCCAAGAAGCTTCATTCCATTGCTTGAGATGAGATCATCAAAGAGAAGCCTGATGTCAGTCTTGGGATTAAAGATATTTACATTCAAAACACTGCCTTCATGTTTAAACCCTGTTGGAATCTTCTTACCAAGCCTCAACTTTTCTGGGTCTAATGCCTTAAGGTGAAGTACGGCTAGTCTACTCTTAATGAACCCATTTTTAATCGTGCAGATCCCTCGTCCCACACTTAGAACAGAATCTTGGAAGTTTGGAACATTTCTCCGTGGGTATTGGAAAAAGAATTAGCACCGGCCATGACACTAGCTTCTGGTGGGACAAATGATCACCTCTTGAGGAACCTCTCATTCACTACCTTAATACAAGAGACTTCAATCCCTCAGCCCCTGTTAGTGACTTTCTCACTCAGAATCAGTCTTGGAACCTGGCTGCCCACAGTAATATTCTCTCGGTTGAGGTCTTGTCTGCCATATCCACTGTCAAGATTCACCCTCACCTTGGACAGGATAGGTTCGTTTGGTGTAATTTTGTTGATGGCACCTTTTCTGTGAAGGCTGCTTACAACTTCATCAAGCGGTACTTGCTCACTAACACCAGTGGTCTCTGGAGAAAGCTGTGGAAGGGCCAACTCCCTAAAAAAATTAAAAGCTTCCTTTGGCTTGATACCCACGATAGACTGCCTACTAACTGCATGAGAGCTTAAGAAGGACTCACTATACATTTACACTGCTATTATAATTGTGAAAGTGAAGAAACCACTCTACATTTCTTGAGATATTGCAATATGGCGAGGAGAGTTTGAAGAGAATTTATTAATCCTAACTTCTATGTTGTTTTCTTTCATGGTGATTTGCAGGACTGGATGCATTGGAACTTTAACAATACTGCTTCTCAGTATCAATACAAACACTGGTGTTGGCACAAGATATTTAAAGGTAAGTCCCCTTTTGCTCTCTTTTCTTAGACAAATGCTCACTTCAATTTCGCTTGGTCTTCTGCTTTTGCTGATTGTGATTTCAATTTGCATGCCTGCTAGCTGATGAAACGTTTTCAATATCTAGCCGTTTTAGCTTTGATTTTAAATAAGCAAATTGTTCCAAGAGGTGCTGCCATTATTCTTTTGTCAATGTGTCTGATGAAAAAGAAGACATGCTTGCATTATTTAAATTTTCTGAAAAGTTACTTTTTAAGGAATTTTGTCCTTGGTCATGAGCAAGAGGCTAGCGAATTATTGGAGTACTATTATTCTAAACTGAATCTTGCAAGGTGAATGAGGAATGGAAAAGGTTTTAAGGCATGCATATGGACTAAGATTTCCCAATACTTTAGCAGTTTTCTCATTACGTTTCGTTCGGTATTTATTTATATGTTGCTGGCTGTAGGTTGGACATGACTCGTGAAAGTCAGTAGAGATCTCCCTATTGTATTGAAATCTGATTTGAAGTTTTAAAGATTATTTATAATGTAATGCCATAGTAACAATATTGTTGTTTCTAATGGGAATTCACCTTGGACTAAGAATGAAGAACAGAAGAATCATGCACAGAACAAGTTTTATTTGATAATAGCTGAGAATATGATGTTGTCATCAGTGCTGAAAAACTCCCCAACTTAATCTGCTTTGCCTCTGGCTTCTGTAGCTTCTTTCTCCAAAGTATCTGAATATTTTTCATTTCTTACTTCATAACCACTCTTCACAACAAGTATTTTATTGTCAGAGACATTTCAGCAAGTTTAATAGAACCTTGAATAGATTATGTTCTGCTGTTTGTAGATTTTGCTTTGCTGACTCTTTTATTCATACAAATAACACCACAAAGTGCAGATATGTTTGGCATTGCCTTTGTAAGAGGTTACTAATGGGGACAGAACTGAAGAGAATCATGTATTCGACAAGATAACTAGGAGTTTTCATCAGCTCCACAAGCTAAGTCATTCACTGAATATGGAGAAAGGCATTGAGAAACAGAATGGTAAAAACATTATCAGTTTTTCAGTCTCCACAACTGTTTCCATTCGTAAATTACAGTCAATTCTAGCTAAACTTGATGTTCAAGTTAGTGACACTGCAAAGTTTACTAGGTCCTTTTGTCGAAGATGATGGATCAACCATGGACGGTATGATAACAGTTCAGAGGAAGACTCTGATTCTAAGCGGCTTGATCAAGTTAGTCTTATGTTCAGTGTTAGCATATGGGTTTGGACTCTTACAATATTAAAGTTAATGCATAACATTTCAAAAGTGAGACTACATCTGGGTGGCATCTTATGCTTGATTGTAATGAAGAATTTTTCCTAAGTCTTCCAAAGGGAGTGATCTGTGGATGCCCAGGTTGAAGTAATTGCCAAAAGGTTATACTTTAAGATTCTTGTCTTATTTCTAATTAAGAAATATCATTTGTTTGAGTTATTTGTGGCTTTATGTTTGTGTCGTATAGTTCACAGACGGAGCGATTTCTTTAATTCTTTTGGTATGCCAACACAATTGTAATGCTTAGTGATGATAAATGACCTGCTTTTGTCTTCCTCACATTATTTCATTAATTTCATCATTGCTATCTTGCTACTTCTTATTTTTCTTGATCAAGAATATTAATTCCTTACTATTTGGACAAGATCTTGCCTGATAATGTGTTTGTAAGCATTGTTCTTGAGTGTTTGTTAGAATAATTTCTTCTATTTTTTATACAAATAATTTATCCTAATCTTATTATAATATTGGTTGTGCTGCATTCAGAATTGGAGTCTGATGATAGGCTTTGCGATAAGCTGGATTTTTCTTCCATCTGGACCTACTATTCCAATTATCAGAGAGGGTGATATGGAGGAAAATGATACATAAGTTGAAAGTGAATTGTTATTACCAAGGGATGTTTTCCAACATGTTTTTAAGGAACTTTTATGTAATCTTCACTTCTCATTCTTTGATTACTCTGTTGTATAGCTAGATGCAAATTGGTTCAATGATATGAATGCAAGTACAATTATATGGTTTAGATATTTGTGATACTGATTGTTCTGTCTTTTTGTAACATTTGTTTGTCAAGCTATCTTGATTAAATATAAAATAAATATATTCTTCCCATGCATGACACATGGTAGTAAGTGCAAGTTTAACTTTGTTATTCATTGAAAAATTCCAGTTTATTGGTTTTTTGTTAAACTTAACTATATTTATGTCAAATTATTAGTTATTTAGATATTTCGTTATATATTTTTTTTCTTTAATTAAAATTGAAGCCATCATAATAAATCATTGTGCTTTCAAAAAGACATGCCATGGAAGCAAAACAATTCTCATACACTACCACTCTTTTCTAATAAAAAATGGTGTTTGCTTAAGGGTATTAAGTAAATTTTACGAGCTTTTATCAAAACTTAGCAAGTAGTTAAGAGATTGTTTGGATATCCTTTTAAAATTAATTTTAAGTTCAAAACCATGGTTTTGAAAAATCTTATCCAAACACCCCAATTTTTCCAAACCCTATTTGGTTTTCAAAACTCTATTTGGAATAAGTTAAAATTTGTTCCATTTTGAAAAATCAATATCATAATTAATTTTTGAAAATTTATCCAAACACCATTACATTCTAATAATTAATTTTTTTCTTAATCAATTTTTTCCAATTAAAATCCAAACATACCCTAAATTTTTATATGTAATTGTTTTTCTATCAAACCTTTTACTTAGTAGTTAGTAGTGAGAGTCAAAAAATCACTTTGCCTTCCTTTCCATTTCTTCACAGCCGCTTCATTTGTAGCACTCTTCTTTTCCTATCATTTATCCTCCATTGCTGCTGTCAATGAGCACTGTTCCTTTCTAATTTCTAGCAGAAATAGGCTTAAGAAAGGGATGGGAGAATAGCTTCAACAATATTTTTTATCTTTGGCCAAAAGCTTCGACAATAATGACTAACAAAAATAGGCTCATAGGTTGAAATTACTTTTAACTTTTCCTAATGTCACCTCTCAAGATTGGAGAAAAGAAAAGGAAATCGCCGTTCCTCGTAACCCAAGAGAAAATAAAGACGTAACACTCATTTAATTGTGAGATAGAAAACAGCAATCAATACCTTGAAACTTATTCTTTTTAGGTCTAAATTTTTTACATGTGCAAAAATTTATTAGCTTTGTTATTTTTATAATGAACTTGTACAAAGGTTATCAAAATTTGGTCGATTATTGTATAATGCGTGCACGGCCTTCTCCTACTTTGAACTTTGTAAGCCTAATTCCACAAGATTAATTGCCAGTTATGGCTTTCTTTATATATCTCAATTGCTCATGTAATTTATTCTAATAAATTATAGGTAAATCTAATACAATATTTTCATATTTTAATTAATCCAAGTAATTAAGTATGAAATTATTACTCCATTGTAACAACCAAAAGCATGGGCTTCCCGTACGTGTAATTAGATTTATGCATGAACCATATTATCTACCCAAGCCTGTATTTATGCATGGACAATATTATGTTGTTCTTTCAAGAGTGAAAAGTGTGGATGGGTTGAAGATTTTGTTTGATAATTAGATAAGTTAAGTTGTTGCTATTTGAACAACTAGCTTTTATTTTATATTAAATTAAACACCACACTTTATATTTATTTTTATTGATGCTATATTAGTTTGTATGCCATTATTTTATTATGTAACAGAATGCATTCCTAACATAAAGAAATTTCATTTCATCTATTTACAACCTCTATTACCAATTAAAAAAATATTAATCCATTACTACAACATCATAAAATCAAGCATAAAAAAGGGATGACAATCAAAATAGGTGCATAACATCTCATTAGCCTAAGTTCTTAAAGATATGTTTTTAAACATCCATAGTTGTTCTTCTACCAATATTTTGATGATCATAAATTTCTTAAAAATCCCTTAAAAATGTCACATACCATACTTTTACTTCCCTAGGCGATGCATCGTTAATCAAACATAATGAATAACTCTTATACTAATTTATTGATTACAAGATTTGCTTGTGTAACATCTTTCATCCAGAGAAATTAAGGACCTGTTTGGAAACATGTTTTGAGAACATTTTTTTTTTGTTCTCCAGAATAAGAGAATAAAAAATTTTATTTGGTATATGTTTTTCAAAAGTGTTTTGAAGAACAAAAAATAAAATATTATTCTAAAAAACAGAAAAATAAAAACAACTTTTAAATGTTCTGTAATTATTGTTCTAAAAAATAAAGGAACATAAAAAAACACCTATTTTTATTATTTTTTTATTCTCAAAATATATTCTACAAAATATTGGTTCTCAGAATAATAAATTAAAAACAGTTTCAAACAGTACTTAAAACTGTTAGTTTTCTATTTATAATATTACATTTTACAATTTATTTTAAATATAATGCTTTCATCTATATCGTGCAAATATATTTAATTTAAATATAATGCCTTGACTTTATAATTTAAGAACTTTTTATGTTTATTGTGCTCATACAACCATTTTATTTTGAATGTACGTAGCTTTACATTCCTGTACAATGCATTATGAGATTATAATTTCCAGCCATGTATTTCTTTTCTTAGCTAAACGTTTATATATCGGTACCAACTCTAAATGGCTGCATTATCAACCCGATAAGCTTTTCCTATCAATCATTTTTCTTTCACACCTATCATTCAACACTAAAGAAACACTATTTTTTAAATGAAAACGTCACTTTTTTTAATATTAAAATTTGAAACAATAATTTATTAAATAAAAAATATAATTATACTAACTTGAACATTATTTATTTTCTAAAAAATATATATTAATGAATTTAAAAAAATACAAAAAATATAATATAATTTATGTGTTTGTGCACCATTTCTTTTTCTCCACTTTGATCTTCTACAAGCATAAGTAATTTGCCTTGTATTTGTTGCAGCCAGACGTCTTCTCATTTGAAGTATGTACTTTTATACCACCCAGAAATCTATCTTAAACACGGTAATTTTAAGAGGCCTATACAAAGACCTGAATTATTGAATATGAACATTTATCCCACAACTTTCCTCCCCAAAAGTGGGAAAATTTTGAAAGTAAACTCTTATTTCCACAAGCTAACCTCCCCTCTCTCTCCCTTTTTTGCCCACTTCAACCATATTTATTTCTCATGAGCAATTAGATTTTGATCTTCATGAAAATTTGTCTTTAGCTTTCTAGAACTAATTTAATTTTAACAATTAATTTTAATATAATTTAATTTGATGATGTTAATTTTAATATAGTTAATATGATTTTAAGAAATAGACACATAATTTGTATCTTTAGCTTTCTACATTTTTTTAACAACGAATTTGATTTTAAATTAGTTTGATGATATTAATTTTAATATAAATTATTCTGTTGATTTATTTTTACAAAGATAATTAATTTAGATGTGATATATATTAATATAAAAATATTATAATCATTATGATATTTATTCTTTTTTCTTTCTTTCCTACTTTTTCCTATCTATCCAAACATAACAAGTGATAACATTTTACTTTCACTTTTCTTTTCTTTCTATTTTCTTTCCTCTCAACTTTTCTTCCCATCTAAATAGAGTAAATGAAGAGTTAATTTTAATGGTAAATCATTTTATAAACCCCTCAACAAAAGCAAAAACAAAGAGAAGGATTTCCCAATTTTTTTATTCTTTCAAGAAAATAAGCTTGTTTTTTTTGTAATAAAAAAGGCTTATTATAGAAGGGGATGAAGCAATATTCTAAACAAAGTTTCTCCTTTAGCCAGGATTGAATCAAATGTGGGCCTATTTTATCACGCTGAACCAATTTTTTACATATGGTATTTGAATTTTCATGTTAAATTTTGCTTAGGCTCAAGGATGTTGTTTCCATGTTACGTTCTTTTCTTTTTTCCTTTTTTCTTCATGTGATTGAATGTATGTCTAGTAAAAAGTGAAATTTTATTACCATTGCATTGAAGAATTCCATCTATATTCACATCATTGAATAATTAATACATGTCTAACAAAAACAACTCAAATCTACTAAGCAAGGCAAGTCACTCTCACTCAGTATGAGAGACTTTCATGACTCTATTATGAGCCCTATATCTAGGTGCTTTCTTCTGAATCTGGTCAGAGATTTCCTCTTTGAACTTATTCTGAAAGATTTTCAGAAAAAAGCATTGACTTCATTAATACAGCGTATTTAAAATTAAGCATAATACGGGGCCCTTTGCATACATGTGCAAGCTGTAGCAGATTTCTTTTCAATAGGTAAGACTTTAAGGTGCAGACTAAGTTTATATGTCGGAAGCTTGAGAATTATGGACGGGAAATTATACCTAAAAAATCACAGCAACAAACGCATTTTTCAACCGACACCTAAAATGGAAAACAATCAAGGAGAGGCATCATAACATAAGAATCTCAAAGCTACTGAACATTGAAAATTTCAGGCTATGATGTTGCCATTGAGGTTTCAAACCACCCCCCCCCCCCCGGCGAAAGGGAGAAAGAAAGCAACAGAAAAAAGAAATAGAAAAAAAAAAAAGTAATCTTGAATAGAGTATGACTTGAGTATGTCTCAAACGAAGGTTAAAAGCCAAAAATGTAAAACAACCTGTTAGGGAACTCGAACATGCAGATGTTACAAGGCATCCTTCCAACTTTAACATGCAAAGTTTTAGTAGTCCTGAAATGAATCAAACCATATTAAAATGGAATAAAATGAGATGGACAACTGTTATAGCACATTATATTCCTTGTCAGTTGGGTTTATTGACAACTCTATGTAGTGGGCATGTAAGCCCATTATTTACTTTGGGCCTCAATCAACCCAAACTTTGTTGAGAATTTTTTCAAGTGCGTGTCTGTGTTGAAATTGCTATCCTGTTCCAAAATCTTTTTTTGGTGTTCTTCCTTAAATCAAAGTGGATATTGAGAAAGAGACAATAAATCTGGTACAATTCCCATGGCAAACCTAAGAAGCCAACAAAAAAGGCTATTAAAATACAACATAGAAGCCTGCATAATTAGGATTTATGATGACCCTTCTTGGCACGCTTTAAGAACAGGATTGCCCAGAGGTTTCTCTGCCTAACAAAACCAAAAAGCAAAATGTCAATTCCCATAGATGATATGGAGAAGAAGGTGAAAAAGACAAGGCATCAGAAACAGGGAAAAGATCAGAGGTAGAGAGAGAGTACCAAAAAAAATGAAGACAAGACAGTCAGAGAGGGGCGATGAAGAACGGGGAGAAGGTATGCTTCCAAGAAAATGAGCTGTAAGGTGAATTTCAAAACCCAACCTTTTAATAACAAAAAAGACAAGTCATTTATGATAAAATAAACTTTATTCAGCCATGAAAAAGACAACTTATATATAAAAGAAGAGGTTATACACGAAGCCCGATATTTAAAGCTTTGCATCTTGGCAAACATACAACTACATGTATTCCTATATAGTCATTTTCTGTTTGGTAACCAGTTCTGTTGGTTATAATGATTCATAAATAATAATTAATATCTTGAGTCAACTTAGTGAAGTTGACATATGACTGCCTTAAAATTGAATAAAACTGAAAAATTCATTATGCAACACGTGTGAATGTACTTTACATGAAATCTAATCCAATTTATCATTTCTTGCACTCATGGATTAGTGCCGTTATGAGGAGATGGATATCAACATAGAAAAGAAGTGCCAAGGAGAATGAAATTAAAAAATATACTTAATAGAGGTATGTATTGCAGGAATATCGCACACCAAGTTCACATAACCCAGAATCTTCTAAAGATATGATTTCTTCTGTTTCAGTGTTAGTAGAAGTTATGCACATATGAAAGCTTAGGTTATTTTATGTGTGACACTTATATTTCTTTTAATTAAAATAGGCACATATGTAATTTATCCTTTTTTTTTTTCAAGTGACACCTACAAAGAAAAACAATTAAGAAGAAACATCATCACATAAGAAACTCAAAGCCAGTAAACAGAGAATTTCATGATACTATGCTGCCATTGAAGTTTAAACAAACCTCCCCTTATGATACATAAAAACAATACTACCCCTACCCAGACTTCCTTCTCACCGTTCCTACGTGTCAAATGCTCAGATTTGTTTAATCCCCAAGCAATGTTTATTTTTAACTTCTAGATTCAGATCTTAAAATGTCATGTTTGTGCCAATTGTAGGGATAAGTCTGAATAAAGACTAAATTGTAGTCAGAAAAGGATGCAAGTCTTCAATTTTGAGATCATGCTCTTTAATTTTTACGAGATCATGATCTTTAATAAAGACTAAATCTTTTCTTATAACATTAACCTGCAAAATTATGAGATCATTAACCTGCGACATTAACCATCAATTTTTATGGATCACACCTAAAAAAAAAAAGAACAGAATACTCAACCTAAAAGCAAAAAGTTTAAAAAAGATTTATTTTCAACCTAAATTCTGAATTAAAAGAAAAAATGGAAATTTGATGCAGAAAGAAATCATTCTATTTAGACAAATCCCAACCTGATTCTCCACATTTTTCCCTATATCTCCCGAACTGTTTCAAAAACATGCATTGCCCATTATTACTTTATCACTAACCACAGTGGAAAAAGAGTTACCTTGTATCGTCATTACTCTATCAATTTCAAATTTACCTGTACAATATGTCTAATTCTATATTAACATAAATGAGAAGCAATCGACAACAGAAATCATATAATCACACTAAATAAAACTTGGACCATTAGATGGTAGTAGTCCACATGTATATGTCAGTTAAAAGAGTGCTCAAAGTATCATTCATTCTGAACAAATCCAACCTCTCATATAGCTTTTGATTAAAGAAAAGTTGATTTGCACTAAACAATTTGCTGAGTAAAGTTACCAATCAAAACAAATCATGGAAATACTAATAATTTAAATTTATACAGCTAAAGTCACAAGAATCAAGGAGGGCTAGATAGGAGTAATTTCTTCCTGTAAGCAACATTTGTTTAAATCATTTGCTTATTTCACTTGCTAACTTTGTACGGTGGATTGAAATGCTTATGGTCAAGAGACTTAAGCTGTAGTGATATGATTCATTCCTTGGTGGTAATTACAGCCAAGCTAAAACATCCATATCTGGACCAACCAGAAGGTAAACTCATGGAATCCACAGCATCTAAATATAAAGACAAGTAGTCCACATTGTTCCCTTTAGGATATATGAGAATTCTCCTGATTGCAAGCCCAAAGAAAATCATATTCAAAACACAAGTGCAAACTATGTCAAAGAGGAAATAGATATTCAGTAAATTCCAACCAAAGGAAATACCATGGATAATCGCCCATGATGAAATTCTTGGAATAAAACTTCTCAGAGTTCAACCTAGAGAAGTTCCCAATTCTCCATGTGAATTTCTCACTGGGCAAATGATTTGTTTATTGATTATCCATTTGTAGTTATACACAGCCAGCCAATTCCTACACTAAAAGTGAAATGTCCATCAAGCCTTAGGGGTCAGAAAAACTAAAACTGAAAAATAAACCAATTAAATTTCCATATTCAGAAAAACCAATAAAATTAAACTGATCATTTACAAACCTTAACAGAATAATTTGTGGAGAAGCTATTCTCAGCCCTTTCAACCCTGAATGAAGAAAGACAAAAACTTAGACTCAATGAAACACAAAATAAAGTATTTTAAAGAGTAGAATAAGTATATGAAGTGTAATCTACCAAAACAGAGCTGCACCAACAAAGTAGAATCTAGAATCCAGACAGTGAAAACTCACACCCACGCACAATAATAGCTTCAAACTCAGGAACTTTGAGTCGGATGGTAAAATTGGATGATAGATGTCACGATACGAAACAGTAAGAATAAGTAAGGAGGTAGACAACACAGTTTCCAGAAAGAGACATATCTCGGGAGTAACAATTGGGACTACCGTCGGCTAAGATGCCGTCAGCCAGCAGGAAGGCAAGGGAAGTGAGATCCTCGACAGCGTTGGACCGAGGAGGCATTTGACTTTTTGGATCATCCTTTTATGCATATATCTACGCAGACTAGATGCAAAATGAAGGACGAAGCTTGAAATAGAGGAGATCTACGGAGCTTCGAGGCGGAAGAGCCGGTGATGGCTTTTTACAGCAAGAGTGACCACGACAATGGAAGCCTGCGGCGGCTTTGACCGTTTTGATTTTGAACGAAGAAGAAAAGCTTTGATTGCCAAATGGGGGAGTCGAGTGAAGGCAACAAATGAAGAAAGAAGGAAGAAAGATGGGAGTCGGATTAGTGGAAACCTGCTTTGGAAAGAGGAAAAAAAGGAGATAGCACATGTCACTGTCTTAATTTTTTAAACAGGCTTTATTTAAAGAGAAACTACTTTAGTCCCTTTCAAGCAAGCCGTAGATCGCATAGCTTAATCAAAATGTGAGTCACGGAGCCCGAAGCTGAGCTGCTACCTTTTGGCTTTTTGAGTCACGGAGAAGTAAAGTAATATATTGATGTTCGGTGATTAGATTAGTTAACATAATGTTAGTTTTTATGCAATATCATTTTTTATTGATAGTCTATTTTTTAATTTCCTTTTTTCTTTTATATTTAAAGAAGTTTATTTTTATTCTATTTCTTTCACAATTCAAATGCCTGTTGGTGATGATTATTGGAAATTTTAAGTAATATTTATTTGTAAAACTCTTGAATTGATTACAATGGAAGTATATGCTTCCTGAGCATAGCATGGAATAGTAAATGATGCTCATCACAGTAGCGAACATGGCCTTTTATATGACGTATCAGCGAATGCTTCCTGTGTAATGCACGAGGAAGTTAGTGCTACCTCATGTATAGCGCCGCGAGTAAAATTTAAATTTCCTCAATCGATATCAAATCATACAAAATCTATGATTAAGCCATTCAATCAACTAAAAAAAATGTGTGGAAAGGTCACTGACAATAGAACCTAATATTATACCTTCCCTTTGACCAAAAAAAAAAAAAAAAAACAGTACCATATATACAATTTTAAAAAAAATTATAGTAAAGCTTCAATTTCACTTCCTTAAACTACATGTACATGTAGATCATAAAAAAGAAAATATTAAACATATTTGAGAATGAATCTCATGTAATGCAGCCACCCTTACATTATTTTTTATGTTATTTAATCTATTATTTTAAATTGTTCTTTTTAAAAAAACTAAGTAATATCACTTAGCTTTCCCTTTAATAGACAATAAATCAACATTTTTTTAAATAAAAATGGCTCTCCTCACGCATGATTAAATATTTCCATTGCATCGCCACTTTAATTATGTTGAATCATCTTTTCTTGAACTGTAACGTTTTTCTAAACCTAATTACCTTTGATAATGATCCATTGTTAACAAGGGAAAGACCTACATTTGCTATTATGGGAGGCAGTTGCTCTTCCTTTAAAAATGGTTCTTCCTATTACAATCTTAAATAGTTGTATTTAAATTTTAGGCATGGAAAAAATTAAACGAACAAATTATTAAGTGACAATGCTGTATTTATTCCTTCCATTATGGAAAATTTAATCTTTAATCTTAGTTACTTATATTTAAGCTTTAGGTAGAAAAAAAAAATCGGATGGACCAAGCAAACGAAACAGTTATTCATTCCATTTCTCAATATCATTACATATTTAAACAAAGAAGGATTGAAAATAAAAATAGGAAGAATTGTATTGAAATTTTGCACAAGAAAATTAATTATTATAAAGTCCATTAACAACTAAACTAAGACCATTAATCAGTTGTCAATGATACTAGTTTAATTATTAATTGACCTTGTATTAATTAATTTTTTTGTGTGAGACCTAAATGTAATTTTTCCATAAAAGTAACCTCGATACATTGACATTCAGTTTTAATATTACCTGTAAGATCCTAATTTTTAGATAAAAAAAATTTATAAAATTTAAGTTTTTTTTAAAAAAATGATGTTAATAATAGGAATTTATATTATTTGAGGTTATTTAAAAATAATAATATGGGTAGGCATTTAATTATGAATTAAAAACTTAAGTTTAAAATTATATAAGAAATATTTTGTTAAGATATAATTTTAAGATTTAAAAAAAATTAATGTGTGTGTGAGTTAAAAAAAAAAGAAAAGAAAAGAAAAGAAAAAAAAGTAAAAAAAAAGGAGTGGGTTTAGTCCCACATCGGTTAGATGTGGGAATGAAAGGCATCTCCTCATGTATAAAAAGAGGAGGTGCATTGTGGAGGAAGCATGAAGAAATTTTTGTTGTAATTTGTGAAAATTGCAACTAAGGGCCCAAGATATAATTTGTGAAAATTGCAAGTAATGGCCCAAAGGTTTGAATAATTAAATTTAAACTTATAGTTTTTTTTAAATATAATTTGGGACCCACAATCTCATTTTTATATTATTTTTCTCTCTTCCTCTCACGTTGCTCGGCGTTTTCTCGTAAGGGGAGATTTTTTTTTCTTCAGGTATGTTCCAACTTTCCTGTTTAGATTGGCATTTAAAAAATTATTTAAGTACAAAATTAATTTTATATTTATTTTCTAAATAATATTAATTTTCTAGTGATATGATTATTTTGTAGAATAAAGTAAATATTTTGATTAGAATTTTTCTATAGGATAGTTAATCTGATAATATGATGGATTAAAAATATAGTTTAAAGCTCTTAGGGATATAATAAATATTATAGAATATTTTCTTAAGGTTGAAACTCATGTTTAAAAATTTTTGAGTTAAACTCTAGATCTATATGGTTGAATTTATGTTGAATTTGAGATGTAGGGATAAACCTCTGATTATTAAATATTTATTTAAGTATGAATAGATATTTTTGAGGTTATAGAAAAGTGATTTGAGGCTTCAGGATAATTCTAAAATTTTTAATTTATTTTTGGACGAATTTTTAGAATATAGAAGGATAAAATTGTGATACTAGAAGTGATTTGAGGCTTAAAAATAGTTTATTAGGGTACGAGAATTTTAGAAAATAATTTGAAAAGTTAAATGAGGCATAAATGTTAAATTAGTGTTAATATGGATTATAAATCTAAGAATTTCTAACTATTTAAATTAGAGCTATTTATTTTAATGTAAAATTAATATATAGTATTATGAAATAACTATATTGATTGTGTTGACAAAGATAGTGGTGAAAGAGGAGTTGTGAAGGGGAACTTGTTATTCAAAACACAAGGTAACCATTATTAATGTGTTATGATCGGTGTGTTTGTGAATGGTTATGTGTTGTTTTATTGTTTGAAAAAATTATAAATTATTGAAAATAAATACTGTATATATTTATTTGAAATTATTGCCAAGTGGGTTAAAAAATTTATTTTTGTTTATCATGATGAGATATTATTGTTCGGATATATTTCTATTTGGATATTTGAATGATGCATGACTTGTTAGGGTATTTTAATGTATGGTGTTAATGGAAATTTCTGTTCGGTTAATTATTACCATGTGGTAAGCCCTCATTGTACCCAATGAGTGGCGTGTCGCTTGGTCCAACTCACCTTTGGCCGGGTGATTTGGCGTCCGAGCATGGCGAAAGGAAGATATAAGGTGCAGTCATGCGAATTAAATACTTGTTCAGTTTGTTTGAAAATATTGTTCAGTTAAATATTTTGTGTACCTACTTAGCAATCGCATAATTAGTTACAACCGCATGCATCATTACATATTAATTTTTGGTTACTGGGACTTTTAAGTCTCATTCCCTGTGGTTAATATTTTTACAGGAGCGAGTCCGGTCGAGAAAGCATCAGAGGTTTAACTATGGTGTATAAGACACCATCTTTTACGTTGCCTCTTATTTTAGATTATACAATGTATCTTGTGCCAATTTAGGACATATCTTCTTTGTGAAGTATGTAAACTCTAATCTTTTTATTAAAAGTATTTATATCATGCCATAAGGATTATGTCTGTCTCTCATGGTTTTAATTGCCTTTTTGGATATTTTAAGACTTGTGTTATGTCTTGGATGTATCATGGTAAGAAAATTTTCTACCATGGTAATGGTTTTAATAATTTGTGAAAAATCAGTTTGTATTTTTGAGGGTGTTACATTACCAAATGCTCCCTCCAAACCATACAATTACATATCTTCTAGAAGCCTTGATTCATCAATAATATGAGATGTTGAGTTAATTTTTTTTATTATCTTTGTAACTATATCCTTACTTCCATTTGGTTACTCTTTTTAGGGAAAAGATGCATGGGATTTTTAACTACTATGATCAATGCTTTTATTTAAGGTATTTAATTAGAGTTTAATTGAAAGGATGTCAAATTTGTTAAGAAATTAAGGTTTCCAATGACCTATTTTTTTATAACTGTTAATTGGTTGCTAATGCCTGTGTTTTAGCTTGCATGATGTTTATTGGTTTAAATATTAAATGCCATTATTCTAAGTGGAAAACAATTATCTGCCTTTAAAAAAAGGGAAAAAAATTTGTCCCTCAAATTACCCGTGCAAAGTACAGGTACCTTTCACTAGTTGGTTTAATCATGGGTGCATAATTACTGTAGAACTAAAGTGAAAAATGAGGGTAATTACAAAAGAGGGGGAGGGGGATTAGTTAAAGGGGAAAAAAAAAATAGGCACAGAAATTATGTGAACATAATTCTGAATATAAGAAACTCATGTATTTCAGCTTACAAAAGTAATAATTGTTAAACTAAGAAAAGTAAATTGTTCGCCGCTAAGACTAAAGATTTTTTTATACAATTATGATATAATGTTCACCACTTAGGTTATGTTTGGGAGTTTATATATATATATATATATAAAAGGGGGAATAGAATGGAGTAGAGTGGCAAGGAGGCTAGGAGCAAAACAAATGGGTAATTTTTTTCCCGATATAAAACTTTATATCAGTATTATATTATCGGACAAAAGTTCATTGGGCCACCCAAATTTGTTTTAATTTGTTAGGCCCTCTTCCCCAACTCGCTGTAGGCCTAACAATTCACATATCAAACCCAATTTTTTACTCAGTCATCACCATCTTCCTAATTGCCTTCACTTGTCATACTACACATTATGAACACATTAAAAAGTGCTTATAATGTGCTTGGCACATAAAAATTTTTTTTTTTATAAAAACAAAGGAATGGTTGAAGGAAGACACTTTTATCATGTTCAGTAGATAGCAAATTAGTTTCATTGGAAAGAAAAATTTCCAAGAACCAAATAAATTAAATTTTTAAAGAGAAAACTATTGACTTGTATGATTCTGTTATATGTAACTATAGATATTAAAACTAACACATCAAGATATAAAAAGTTAGTAATAATTAAAGATATAAAAATGGAAAATGCTCAGTTAGACTTGACTCACAAAAATCTCAGCTTTTTATAACAACCCCACTATCACAGCAAAAAGCTAGACCGCCAACAACACTGCAAGTGGCTGTCAAGTCTAAACCCAAGAACACTCAACTGGCTGACAATGGATATATGCAACGATCATGCCTTCATGATAAATAATTTAGCCCTACTAGCACGGTCCGCAAATTTTGATTTCATCCCATTCAATACTATTACGAAAAAGATCTCCGAGATAACGCTCTTATCGAAGCTGCTAAAAAAAGTGCTGCTTGCTTTTCTTCTTTCGGTAAAGGTTCAATAAAATACAACACATATTAAGGCAATCCAAAACGAATTTCCTCGTATGACCATCCCCTCTTAAAAAATAGAAATGGATGTACTGAGTTGGCAAATCTAATATAGGATAAAAAAGTAAATTGACCCTTGAATTATATGTTAAAAAATAATTGAGACCTTAAATTTATTTTTAATGTAATATTTTTCTTTAACTTTTAACAATAGTATAATTTGGTTCTTATTGTTACTAATAATTATCTTTAACCATTAGTTAAATATAAAATAATGAAAAATGACCACAAAAATTATTTTAAAAAAAGATCAATAAACTTTTCTTTGTCATTTTTCTGTAAATTTTTTTTGTCTTTATCTGAAAATTTTAAATCCTTTAATTTTTTAATTTTTATATAATTTTTGAGGTTTTTTTTATTTTATGATAAACTAATCGATGAAATTAACCTTTACTAATGGAAAAGGTTAAATCACACTATTTTTAAAAGGTTAGGAGAAACATTACACTAAAAATAAATTTAGAATTTTAAACATTCTTAAATTTATAATTTAAAAGTTAATTTTTCATTTAAGTCTTCAACATATATATATATATATATATAGAGAGAGGGGGGGGGGGAGTTAGAGTAAAATCAATTTTCTTTTGCTTAGCTCGAAGGAAATGCAAGAGGCAAAGGAAAGACAGACATAAATTACTTTCTGACATTTAATACGCGGAAAAAAAAAAAATGGAGCCAAGTTGTTGTGGCCGCAGACGACGCACACATGTTTGGGTACAAGTACAATCATTAATTTATCATGTGGTGAGGTTAAAGAGTTAATGTGGCGAATGAGTTTAGTCTCATAAATAAAGTTACTTTCTCTGACAAATCAAGATTTAAATCTCTACTAAGAGATATACGTATATTTAATACTTGATCATATTTTAAATAGAATTAACTCCAATAAGAAGATACTTATATTATATGCTTTTCTTTCAAAAAAATTTCACACCTTATTTCTTAAAATCAAAGTTGGGCTTAATTATGGTTACCAAAAAACTAAAAAAATGAATATTGTAAGATTTCAAATTTTAATCCCTAGATTAATTAAGCTTAATTATAATAATTAAGTAAATTGATATGATGTATTGGCTAGGGAGGTTTAATGACTGATTTTTGGTTATATTTTAGCCTTAATTGTGGGTCTGGTGTAGAGTCAGGCCACCCAGGCAATACAAGTAGAAGAAAACATGGATGAAGTGTTTTTGTGCCATACACCACGGTGTGAAATACGTCCACCGTGGTGCATAGACAACAACTGAAGTGAGAAGGGACTTCTCTATGCCATGTGTTGTGGCGCATGAAATGTCTACTGCGGCGCACAGCCCCTTTTTTGTAGTTCTAAGTTGTGAACTGAAGTAGAAAATAAGAAAGAAAGAAGAGGAAAATGAGGACCAAGTGGAAAGCTCTACTAGGGTTCAAATTTAGGGAGTACTTAGAATGTTTTGGAGCTACTAAACACTAAAGGCAAGAATCATACTTCTTAATCTCCCATTCTCTTTCACATTTATGAAGTATTTTGTTAGGGTTTGATAATGGAGGATACTTTTTGGTCCATATAGGTTATAGGTTCGAATCTATTGATTCAAATCGAGTTAATGGAAGTAGATTTGAGTAGATAACCTTAGAAATATTGAGTTTTGGTATTTTTAGTTGTTGGACCTTATTAATAACCAAAATTTGGTATTTTTGAGGATTATTGGAAGAGTTGTAATGCCATCAATGGGAATTTAATGGTTCATTAATGTTATTGAAAATTAAAGAGAGTTAATAAACCCAATGGATAAGCTTAAGGGTGAGAAGTAAGGGTATTGGGTGTTGTGGAAGTGTGAGTGTAAGAGTTGAGATGGGTCGTTAACATTGTTGATAAAGTTTAACTTGGTTGATTGTAAATTAAACTCTTGAACACAACTTCACTTAGGAATCAAGCTTGAAAGCTTAGAATATTGAGGGATAAACTTTTGACCTTTTAAAGATTTGAAGTAATTGAGAAACCCTACTTTAGATAGTTGTATGTTAATTGTTAGTTAATTGTGAATTGTAAATGTTACATGCACAAATTGATTTTTAATATGAAAGCATGTTGTTAGTCTTGTCAAATGTTTGTAACATGAATGTGCATAATGTTATAATTGATTTGAAATGTGAGATTAATGCCAAAATGAGGTTTTTAAACTATGAAGATGTATATGATTGGAGATGAGGAAATGTGATGTGTATGATGGGATAAATGTGTATTGACGGATTTATGTAATAAGCGTAAAAATGAGTATTGATACTTACTTGGATAGTGTATAGTCATGAGCCTAACGTGTTGATTTTGATAATGAATAAATGATAATGTGAAAAATGAGTGAACATCATACATAGCATGATCAGTGGGCGAGAGTTTGCCTAAGGATAGGAGTAGAAAATATCCATATGGTATTTTGGTTGCCTTTCAATGCATAGGGTGATGGATCCCATGGCACGAATGACATGGCATTAATGGAAACGAAACTTGAGGATGATAATCATGAGTATGGTGATATAGAAAGAGCCCAAGGCAAGGAGCAAGCAGCCTAATACTTTCAATCCAACATACCTAAAAACCCATTATAACATATTAGAGGTCTAATGACAAGAGCCCAAATTAAAGCCATGAAGTAAGCCTTGTTTAGTCTTGTGCAAGAAGTCCAAGAGCTTGGAGAGCATTGAGGCACTCCTCTCAAACCCAAAGGAGAACATCTATACGACTATAATTTGCTCAAGATCCAAATCCATGAAGAGAAGTTGAATGAAATTATTCATTTTAGAGTTTATAACTTTGTGAGCCTTAGTGCTTTGTGGTGGCATCCCATGTGAGAAACAGACGTGATCAAGAGTGTGATCAATTATTGTGGTGTCTTTAAAGGTTGAGGTTCCTAGAGGCAGGTGCTCTAGGGGATCTTATCCTTGATTACTATCCCATTGTTTATTTCATATCTTTCATTATTTTTGTCATGAATTTCATCTCTTTCTTTTTTTTTCTTGTGTTTTTATTGTGTTTCAGGGTTCTGTCTTTAAACTAGCACGATTATGCTTTTGTCCCCTATTAGATTGGCATCAAAGCTTTGGTTTCTAGTTTTTGGTTCAAATTCTTGTCCTTTCTTCTTCTTTTTCATTTTGAGTTATTTCTTTTTGTGATCATCTCTTACTACCCCATCCACTTCTATCTTTTGGTTTTTCTCTTCTTCATCTTATGTGAGTTTTCATTTTATTAGCCTTCTTGTAAAAAAAAAAAAGAGAAAAAAATACGTAGAAATTCATGCAAAAAAAGAGAAAAAAAAGTTAGTGTGTTGAAAAAAAAAGGAAAAATTTTTGAAAATTCAAAAAAGTTACAAAAAAATATATTACCGTGAGTTATGACTGTAGAAAAAGGCTATTCTTAAACTCCAAGTCACTAAGAGATTGCCTAAAGAGAAAAGTCAACTTGGGTAGTAAGAAAGTCTTCTACTTTGGTCACTTTCTTATTTTTAATTTTTGGTAGCACTTTTTAAATTTTCTACTCTCCTATTTTGCTATTTGTGCTACTCTCCTATTCTATTTAGCTTCCTATTTTTGTCTTTGAGTATTTGACTCTTTGACTTTTATTTCTTTTATTTCTATTTTTGTTTGTCATGTGTGGTTTTTACTTTTGCAAGCTTAATTTTATTTAAAAATTTTGCTTTCCTATTTATTTCAAAATTTTTAAAAAATTGCAAAAATATCTTCTTTTCATCTTGTGCTTGTTTTCTAGTTTCCTTAATTTAGAAAATATTCACTTGGTTATTTCTTAGTTTCTTGATTTGTGTTTAGTTTCATCATTGAATTCTATCTACAAGCTTAGTAAGTAGTAAAAGGCAAGTGTGTTTTTCATCATTAAAAAAACCATTATTTTTTTTGTGAAACACGAGTGACTTTATTTCTCTTGAGAGTAAACACATGAGTTTGCGTGTGTGAGGATCTATTTTTATCTTATATGATTTCTAGTACTTCTGTGAACATGAGTAACAAGGATGAATCTTCTAGTGTTGATATACTCTATTTTAAAACTTATTAAAACACAGTGGTAGTAGTTTTGCATAGAACTTGATCATAGGTTCCATAAGGAGGATAAAAATGAGTCAGAGACTTCCTTTTCTAAAGGAAAGAAGCATGAGATCCCCAATGTGAACACCGTATTTTGTCCAGATATTTTTTAAATTTAATAATAAATAACCAAAAAAATATAAAAATACAAAATGAAATTTTATCCTTTTTTAGGATTATATTTAAAAAAAATAATTTTAACAAAATCAAAAAAAATCTTGTTTAAGTCTTTTAAAATCTCTCCTAAATTATCTCAACCATTTAAAGATATAGGAAATCAATTTTTTTTAGACTTAAATATTTTTAAATTTCTCTCCTTAAATCTTTTTGTTCTCCATTTAAATATATATATATATATATATATATTTTAAATTAAATTTTCCTTTCTCTCCTTTAATCTAATTAAAAAAAAGAAGCATTAAAAAGAATGGCAAAAAACGCTGGTCATGCACGTATAAAGAGAGTAGCTGGAAAACAACTTTCAGCTAGGCATAAAAGCTTCACGGAGCAAGCACACACAGTCACAAAATACCAGAAAGAAAAAAACAAGATCAAACTTGCGTGCACAGTGAACACATGAAACCAGAGCCACGGCACAGAGGAGAATGCATGAAACACAGTCAAAAATAGCAAGACCAGAGACGTGCACGGCAGAAGAGAAAAGTGAAAGAACATGTACACACACTTTCAGCCAGTAGAAGAACAGAGACAGAACCGAGATGCATGCATAGAGGTAGCAGACGAAAACACATGAAAAGCTTCACTTTGCAGAGAAGAGATGCACGTTACAGGACAGAAAAATGAAAAGAAAATAGAGGCTGAGAGGAGGTGACGAGAAGATTAAAACTAAGGATAAAAAGAGAGAATAGAGCCAGAGACGAGACAGGATGAGAAACTGGAAGAAAAACAGAGTACAGAGGGAGAGAAATGAAATGCAGAAAAAACAAAAAAAGAGAGCATGAGAATGAGAGTAGAAAACTAAGGAAGCTTCAGCGAAAAAGCACAGAAGAAAAAAACAGAAAAGGAAGAGGAGAAAATTGAGAGGGAGAGACTGAGAATGGATCGAGAAGGAAGCAAAAACATAGCATCAAGATGAGACTGAGAGAAAGAGGAAATCGAGCAAGAAGAGCATAGAAACAGAGCAAAAGAGAGAGACCGAGGAAGAGAAAAAAAAGTAGGGAGGAAAAGAGAAACGGAGACAAACTGAAAAAAAACTGAGAAAAAAAACAAAGCAAAAGAAGAAGAGAAGAGAACGAATGAGAGGGAGAACACAAATAGCCTTCAATGCAAGAGGAAGATCTAGAGAGAGAAAGCAAAAAAAGACAGAGGAGAGACGAAAGAAAAAAGAGATAGTAGAAATGCGAGGGAGAGGTGAGTCCGAAGGTGTTCAGATATGCATTAACATTCAAACACATGAGTAAAGGGATGAAGAGATTAACAGCACACTCATAAAAAAGAAGAAAACACAAAAATAAAGCATGCGTGTGCACGTGGGTACTGAACGAGATTATCTTCTTCTTCTTCCCTCCGTTACATGGGTTCGGCTGCTAGCAATGCACAGGTTCTGATTTGGTCTATCAGTTAGAGGAAGTGATATGGCTTTGAAGCACATCTTGAAGGAGCTTAAGGACTTGCAGAAAGATCCATGGACTTCATTTTGCACAGGTTCTAATACAGTTTTTTCGTAACTTCATGCAGCCTTATATTATATCATTTCCTAGCCTCAATGTATGCATAGCTTGTTATAAAGTACATTAGTTGAAGGTGATAGATATATCTCTACAGATTTGATTTTGACTGCCTATAATTAAAACTTAGATATACTTTTACAAATTAGATTCTGTTAAGTTAAAAATATTGATTACATAATGAATGTGTTTTTGAATAACTCATCATAAAAAAAATTTATCATAATAAAAAAAAATTTAATCCCCACAGAATGATCCTCTATCGTGGAAATTAATAAGATTTCGCAGGTATCAAGATTAATTTTGTAGTATTTATATGGGTTCCAAAAGCCCATTATTAAAATTAATTCTTTCTTTATACTATTTATTTAAGTCTTATGTGAGATTTTAAGAATCTTCATAGAGACTTAAATTAATCATATTATCGTGTAGGATAATAAATCCTCGCAGATATCATGATTCACAATTTATATGGTAAATAAATAAACAAATTTTGTAAATAAAATAAAACATTTTTATAATAATTTTAATTAAATTAATGAATTTAAACTATAATTATATTTACCAATCATATCTTTTGGTCATGTGAGATTTTTGAAACTCTGTAGACCTTTAAGATAATCGTACTACTACATGAGTCAATAAGGCTTCATAGGTATAACGAGTAAAATTTCTATATTAAAAAATATGTGTTATATAATTACACATTAAAATATATTCAAAGTGAATATTATTTAATTCTTTTATCGTGTGAGACTTTGAATCTCTGTAGATATTCAGGATAATCTCGTGTCGTATAAATCAATAAGATTTCGCAGATATGAGAGCAAAACTTATATATTAAAATTAACTCCCTTTTTATAATCTAAATTAATAATTTATTTAAGTCTTATGTGAGATTTCAAGAATCTTTGTAGAGGCTTAAATTAATTACATCATCGTGGGGATAATAAGTCCTCACAGATGTAGTGATTCTCAATCTCTGTAGTAAATAAGTGATTTTTGTAAATAATTATATAATATACAATTTAAAAAAGTTAATTAAACAAATTAATGTATTTAAATTGTAACCATATTTACCGATTATATCTTTTAGTCATGTGGTATTTTTGAATCTCCGTAGGCTTTTAAGATCATCGTATTATCATATGAATCAATAAGACTCTGCTGATATAACGATTTAGTTTTTAATATATATATATATATATATGCATATATATTTAAATAAATTTAATTTCTTTATTGTGTGAGATTTTAGAATCTCCACAGATATTTAGGATAATCATATTAACGTATATGCCAATAAGGTTTTGCAGGTATGACGATTAAGAGTCTTTAAAACATGTATATACACAATTAAAATATATTTTTAACACTTAAAATATACATAAGAATATAAATAAATAAATTAAATTGCTAAATTCTTTTATCATGTGAGATTTTGGAATCTCCGCAGATATTTAAAATAATTGCATTACCGTATGAACTAATAAGGCTCTGCAGGTATAGCAGTTAAAATTCTCAATCTCAAAATATAAAAAAATAATAATTTTAAACCCTTTTCTTTCTTTATTCCAAAAATTCAAAAATGGAGAAAATAATTAAAATTAAATTACCTTTTGTAATTTAAAATACACATATCAAAATTTCAAAAATTGTTTTATTTGCAAAATGGTGAATTATTTCTAATTAATTTCACTTTAAAAATATTTTAACCAACAAACTTTCAAGCTTGAACTATGTGGACTTTGATCCCCATCACAGGGTACGTAAGCCTTAGAGTCAGGTTCTGAGTCAAGTCCGTCCTCTCTCATAAATAAATAAATATTTTTCACTTAATTATCATCATTTTTATATCAAACACATGAATATAAAAGGGATAATTAAAATAATTATAAAATCATATTAATAGAGCACAACAAACTTCAGGTAACCGTTTTGACAAATGGGTGTTGTGGGGTGCCTAACACCTTCTCTATACTCAACCAACTCTCGAACCCATTCTCTGATTTTGCAAACCACCCTTATCTTCCTTTTAATTAGTTTCCTGAGATTTACCTCAAACTCTTAGTGGTGACTCCTCGTTCGATCCAGTTCCCGCCGCGAAGGCTGGGACCTCCACTCGTGCGCCGTCCGCATTGCATTTTTCCAGGTGTGACACCCAATGATGATGAAGATCATGAAGAGCCCCCTTCTCCTAAGGGAAAGATATCCTCAAAGTGTAATGTTGACTTACCGGACTAGAAATTAAAGTATCATTCATTCAAGGGTAGTAACAATCCAGAAAAAATACATTGATTGGGAAATAAAGATGGACCAAATCTTCATGACTTTTGATTTGTTTGAGTCAAGGAAGGTAAAAACTGCTTCTTTAAATTTCACTGACTATACTGTTTATTAGTGGCAAGATTTACAGTACAAAAGAAGCCAACATAAGAAAAAGCTCAGTAAAACATGGGAGAAGCTTAAAAGATACTTGAGAAAGGCTTATGTCCCCAGCTACTACTACACAAAACTAAATAGAAAATTGAGACTGTCTTCTTGAGGATCTATGATTGTGGAGGAGTATGTGCACGAGTTGAATATCTTAAAGTTTTGTGCAAATATTCAAGAAAATGAACGTGAAGCAATGTCAAAAATTATGGATGGGTTGAGGCCAGAGTTGAGAGATAAGCTTGACTTGTATACTTTTTTGGACAATGAAGAGCTCATACACAAAGCTATAAAGTTAGAGCAGAGAAATAAGAATAAATGTTTCAAGTCCTCTTAGAAAGACTCCAAGGCAATGTTCAAATGGAAGGATTCTAAGCCCAAGGAAGAAATAAAGACCAAGAATGAGAATAAAACTTCTAACCCTAAACCTCCTTCTTATTCATCTAACACTTCTCCTATTAAGTATTTCAAATGCCATGGTGTGGGCCACATGGTGAGAGATTATGGCAATAAAAGAGTTATAATCTTGAGAGATAATAGTGGCTATGATAGTGTGCATGAAAGTGATAAAATGATGCTGATAATGCTGATAATGATTCTACCTCCCATGAATCAAATGATAAGCTTGAATGCAATGGTGTAGTTGACTCTATCTTAGTGGTAAGAAGAGCTCTCAATATTCAACCAAAGGAGGTTGATGAACATGAGCAACGTGAGCATATTTTTCACACTAGGTGCTTCATCAACAAGAAAGTGTGTAGCATGGTAATTGATAGTAGTAGTTGCACTAACATAGCTAGCACTTTACTTGTAGATAAATTATCTCTACCTTTAATTCTGCACCTTAATCAATATAAATTGCAATGGTTGAATGATTGTGCTGAAATTAGAGTTTCTAAGCAAGTGTTAATTACTTTTGCTGTTGGGGTTTATACTTGTGATGTATTATGTGATGTAGCCCCTATGCTTCCTGGACACTTGTTATTAGGTAGGCCTTAGCAGTTTGATAGTAAGGTTATTCATGATAGTTTTGGAAATTGTTACAAGGTGCCTTTTAAAGGCAAGACTATTGTATTAAATCCTTTTAGGCCTATCTAAGCCTATAAAGATCAATTGAAGATTGCTCAAGATTACAAGTAAAGAAGAGATCTCCTTGATTGTGGCATGACTGAGAGAGAAAAAAAGAGAGTATTACTATACTTGAAAATCAATCAAAAGAAAGGAAAAAAGGGTGGTGAGAAGGTGAGAAAAGAGAAAAATAAAATGGTAGGAGTGAAAGAAAATAGTAAAAAGAAAATACTATTATATGGGAAAAGTGAGATTCAAGAGGCTTTGATGAGTGAGCGAGCTCTTATTGTAATTCTCAAGAATATTTATTTTTCTACTAACAATCTTAACCTTACTTTGCCTTCTAGTGTTGTCTCTTTGTTACAGGATTACGGAGATCTATTCCCTGATGAGATTCCTGATGGACTTCCTCCCTTAAGAGGAATTAAGCATAGGATAGATTTCTTACTCGAGGCTATTATTCTAAACAAGGATAGATTTCTTAGTCGAGGCTATTATTCTAAACAAGCCTCCTTATAAGGCTAACCCAGAAGAGACTAAAGAGATCCAATGCCAAGTAGAAGAATTGATGATGAAAGGCTTTGTGTGTGAGAGCCTTATCTCTTATACTGTCCTCATTATCTTGATGCCAAAAAAAGACGGATCTTGGAGAATGTGTGTTGATTGTAGAGCAATCAACAAGATCACTGTAAAGTATCATTACCCTATCCCTTTTGATAATATACTTGATGAGTTGCATGGTACTTCTATCTTTTTAAAATTGATCTTAGAAGTAGTTATCATCAAATTCGTATGAAAGATGTTGATGAATGGAAAACTGCCTTTAAAACTAAATTTGGATTATATGAATAGTTAGTTATGCCTTTTGGAAAACTGCCTTGACTTTGATGATATTCTGATTTATAGTAAATCTTTGACTGATCATGTGAATCATCTTAATACTATGTTTGACACCTTAAGGGAATATAAGCTATATGCTAATTTCCAAAAGTGTTTCTTTTGCATGGACTCTGTTATCTTTTTAGGATTTGTTATGGGATCTTAGGGAATTCATGTGGATGAGAAGAAAGTTAAGGCTATTCGTGAATGGCCAACCCTTAAGAATGCAAGTGAAGTGAGAAGCTTCCATGGCTTAGCAAGCTTTTATAAGAGATTTATTAGGAATTTCTCTAGCATTGTTGCCCTTTTTAATGAACTTGTTAAGAAGAATGTGAACTTTATATGGGGTGAGACACAAGAAAGGGCTTTCCAAACCCTAAAGGATAAATTAACTAATGCCCCTTTACTTGTTTTGCCTAATTTCTTTAAAGCATTTGAAATTCAATGTGATGCTTTTGGTATTAGTATAGGTGTTGTTTTAATGTAGGATTCTAAGCCCATAGCTTACTTCAGTGAAAAGCTTCATGGTGCAGCTTTGAATTATTCCACCTACGATAAAGAGCTCTATGCTCTAAAGAGGGCCTTAGAAACATGGCAATACTATTTGTAGCCCAAGGAATTCATCATTCATTTTGATCATGAAAGTTTAAAGTTTCTCAAGTCTCAAGGTAAGTTGAACAAGAGACATGCTTGCTGGATGGAATTTATTGAGACCTTTCCTTATGTGATTAAGCATAAGCAAGGTAAAGAAAATGTCATTGCTGATGCCTTATCTCGAAGATATACATTACTTTCCTATTTATATGCTCACTTGGCTTTGAGATTCTAAAAGATCTTTATAAAACCGATTCTGATTTTGAAAATATTTGAAAATCTTGTGAAAATCATAGAGCTGGTGATTTCTTTAGATTTGATGGATTTCTTTTTAAGAAAAACAAATTATGCATTCATATTTGTTCTATGCGTGAGTTGCTTACTAAGGAAGCACATGGTGGTGGTTTGATAGGACACTTTGATGTAGAGAAAACTTTAGCTATTTTGTCTGATCATTTCTTTTGGCATCACATGTGAAAAGATGTCATATCTATTTGTGATAAATGCATTAAATATAGACAGGAAAAATTTAATGTCTAACCTCATAGACTTTACTCTCCTTTACCCGTCCCCTCTCATACTTGGGAATATATCTCTATGGATTTTGTAATTGGATTACCTAAATCTTTTGTAGGCAAAGATTCCATATTTGTTGTTATTGACAGATTCTCTAAGATGGCATACTTTATTGCTTGTGCTAAGATTAATAATGCTGTTAACATTGCTAACTTATTCTTTAAAGAGATTGTTCGTTTGCATGGTTTACCTAAGACTATTGTGAGTGACAAGGAAGTGAAGTTTCTTAGTCATTTTTGGCATACCCTATGGCATAAATTAAGGACTAAGTTACTTTTTTTCACTACTGCCCATCCACAAATTGATGGTCAAATTGAGGTAGTCAACAGAACTATAACTACACTGCTAAGAGCAATAATTCAGAAGAACTTGAAGAATTGGGTGAATTGTTTACCTTATATTGAATTTGCTTATAATAGGGCTGTTCGTTCTTCTACTTCTTATTCTCCATTTAAAATTGTTTATGGTTTCAATCCATTATCTCTTATTGATATTTTACCTTTGCCTTTTTCTAAGCATGCTAACACTGATAGCAAGAAAAAAGATAAGTTTGTACGGGAATTACATGCTGAGGTTAAAGTAAACATAGAGCAAAAGAATGAGCAATATGCCAAGCAAGCTAATAAAGGCAGGAGACGTGTGATCTTTGGGCCTAAAGATTGGGTTTGGTTACATTTAAGGAAAGAGAGATTTCCTAATTAAAGGAAGTCCAAACTTCAAGCTCAAGGAGATGGACCTTTCTAAGTTTTGGAAAGAATTAATGATAATACTTACAAGATTGATTTGCCTAGCTCTTATGGCAATGTTAGTGCCACATTTTATGTTTCTAATCTATCTTTATATGATTTTGTAGATTCAAGGATGAATCCTTTCCAATTGGAAGGGAATGATGGACCCCATGGCATGGATGACATGACATTAATGGAAATGAAGCTTAAGAATGGTAATCATGAGCATGCTGACATGGAAAAAGCCTAAGGCAAGGAGTAACGAGCCCAATACTTCCAATCCAACGTACCTAAAGACCCATTACAACATATTGGAGATCTAATGACAAGAGCCTAAACTAAAGTCATGAGGCAAGCCTTGTTTAGTCTTGTGCAAGAAGTTCAAGAGTTTAGAGAGCATTGGAGTACTCCTCTCAAGCTTAAAGGGGAGCATTTATACGTGTATAATGTGCTCAAAATCCAAATCCATGAAGAGAATTTGAATGAAACTATTCATTTTAGAGTTTATAACTCTTGCGAGCCTTAGTGCTTTGTGGTGGCATCCTATGTGAGAAATAGACGTGATCAAGAGCGTGATTAACTCTGTGGTGTCTTTGAAGGTTGAGGCTTTTAAAGGCAGGTGCTCTAAAGGATCTTATCCTTAATCACTATCCCATTATTTATTTTATATCTTTCTTTATTTTTATCATAAATTTCATACCTTTCTTTTTGTTCTTGTCTTTTTGTTGTATTTCAGGGTTTTGTCTCTAAACTAGCACAATTCTACTTCTGCATCTGCTATCATAGGGGTATAGCCTTTTGCTATAATTTGTTAAAGGACTAGAATCTAGCTTTCTCTTTTAGTTTATCAAGGAGATTAGCTTAAGGTATACGACACCTCAGAGACTCGAGAGTAGAGGAAGCTATGGTTTGAGAGTGAGTCATGTGATCTTTGACTGAGTCACACCTCATGATTTGTGAGCTTAGGCAGTTCAGTCACACAGGCAAAACCTTCTTTAGTGTTATAGCTCACAGTTTCAGTCGGAGGAAATAAGAAGGGTATAAAGATGATTGATCATTGCCTATATAAATCCATGATGCGTAATGTGATCAAGTTATGGCAAGTTGTGTTAATATATCGAGTCATGGTCACATGTCTGAGTGTCTTGTGGCTATCTACCAAGTGATAGAATAGAAATCAATTGATTGAGATAGTATGTGTTATGATATATGTGAACTAAGTGGGGTGGCATGTTTTATAAAGTTTATTTTCATATTCTTACACTTTATTTCAATTGGTATATAACTGTATAAGGTAGGTTTTACCTTAATTATCAAGTGGTTAGACTCACCCCTTTTCTTTAATGCTTTACAAACTCTAGCATTGGTGTCAAGAGAGATAAAGCTCGTGAGGTTAGGAGTCCATACATTCCTTTTATATGTCTCTAGTATTCATTTACTTTATGTAATAGAATATTATTGCTAGTTTAGGATGCATTTTTATTGCACTTGCACTATATAGTTTATTGAGATGTTTGGGATGTATTTTGGGCCTTAAGGTATGGTTATGATTATTTGTAAATGTTAATGGGCCAAAATACTAGTATAAATGTAGAAATGTTGTTTTAAACATGATATGATTGATTTTGATGTATATGTAAGGAAATTACCTCCCCCTTCTATTTTTGCTATTAAAAGGGGTTGATGAGTGATTTTATACTATGCTGGTATTTGAGAATATGTGGGGTGTTGTATTAGTAGTTCTAAGTCTAATGAATATGGTATGGTGTTAGGAATGGCTTTTGCACTTGTTTTGAGTTTTTGGACACCTTTTTGTTGTGAAAAGTGGTAAAAATGGGTTTGGGTGTCCAACTTTCTTGTGTGACTTGTTTTGGGAGTGAAACTCATGCCATTAACTAGTTTATAAAAAGAGCTTTTTGTAGACACTTAGATCATATCATTCAAAAGTTGGACGGAGAACTGGGGTGCACGGAAGCTGCCCAACTGTGTTGTCAAATGACTACAAAATCTATTGTCAAAAATTTGCAACACACTATAGCACATTGGTGCTTGAGCTGCAACACGTAGTACAGAGAGCAATAAGCCGCTGTGCAATGATAGTAAGCTGCGATGCATTATTTTGGTTTTTTAGCAAACTTGATGTTTTTCAATTATTTCAATTTCTTTCACTCCTCTGAGGTATTCCATGCTTTTGTAACTTGATTTTACTATGATTTAAGAGTTAATGAATGGATTAGACTTATTTTAACTTATGAAAACTTGAGATCCCTTTATTTCTGAAACATAAACTTGGTAATCTCTTTATAAGTTAACCTCTTGATTACCATGGATTTAGAGTGTTAATAGTGTTTGGTAGAGGAGATATTTCAAATATCAAGTTGTACTAAATACCATCTTTTTGGTGAATATAATGACAATTAAGTCATATAATAGGGAATTAATGGGATGTAGGCCCTCTATAATTTTTTTTAAAATAAGTTGTGAACATAAATTTAAATAGTTGTAAATTAAGTAGTTTTAATTACAAATAAGATATTTAAATTTTGAATGTAACTGTCAATTTGTAATTTGAATGTGAATTTGTGATTGTTTGACTAAATATTTATAAATTATTTTTCAAAAAAATTTAGCAGGATCTAAGTGTCATTAATTTCTTCTTTTTAGACAATAATATCACTATCCTAATATATATTATACATTTATGGTGGGAGTAAAATCAATTTTCTTATGACTAGATCAAACATAATCGGTCAAGCAGGGCATAAGTGAGCGGAACCCACTAACACTTCTTTTGAGTCTTTAACAAAGAAAGAATTTAGTAAAGCTTACTTTTTTATTTTGATTAAAAATAACATTTTAAAATACTGTATAAAATAATGTAATCAGTCATATTTTTCCAAATTATTAGGCTATATGTATATATAGGAAAGAATGTTAAATTATTTTTCTCCTTTAAGCTGGATTGAGAGTTGGTGAAGATGTTATACAATGAGGATAACAGTAAAATTAAATCAATTTCCTTATGCTCAAAGAAGTGTGCGAGGAAAGGGACTGAAAACAGGCCTTGCATAAGTTTTTGGTCTTTAATTCACTTTGGACAGGCCTGATAAATTATTTTTCGATTTGTTCCAATATTTATATTTTAAAAATTTTGTGAACGAGCTTTGGATTTTGTGGGGACAAGTGCTTTAGCTGAATTACTATAAAAGGAAGAAAAAGTCACATAGGGGGCATTAACAATAATTGACTCTCAATTCTCATTTTAGCATTTTAGTTTTCAGCTTGTTTTTAGCATCATTTTTACCTTTGTAATCTTTATAATTTCATATCTTGCACATTCCATTAATTAAACACTTGTTATTCTAATTTCTTTACACCTTTACATCCCTGTAAACTGTGGTAAGGAAGCTTGAGAATTTTTTTGTTATCTTTTGAGACTCAACATCTCTGACATGCTTAGTATTTTGTTGTTTACGAAGAATAATTATATACCTTAAACAATACTTTTATAAGTATAGAAAAATTATGATAAAAATTGCCCTCACTAACGAAAGATAATCTTGAATCTACTATTACTTAGCTTATTGGGTATCTCGTTATGTAATTAAACAAATGTATAATGTTTTTATTCAAGAAAAATATATATGACTTCTATAATTAATTATATATTATATAATTATGGGTATTACAAGTGACATTTCTATATTAAAAAACTTTATAATAAAGATATAAAAGTGATACTTAACTATAGTCTAATTTCCTTTTTGCCCACTAACAATAGTCTAAAATTAAACAATGTTTGATAGTTAAGTAAACAATTAGGGGTTTGAATCCAAAACCTTATATATGCAGTAACTTAGTTGGGAGAGATATATGGTTTGCCTTTCGCATTTTGAAAAAGATAATCTTTGCAGGAGAAATTCTTAGGTAGATTAGGTACAATACATCATTTGTGGTCTGTCCAATCAAAACATGACATTCAAATGGCATTAAATATTCTAATATTAATAATAACAAAGAGAGAAAATGTAGAAAATTAAGTATGAATTTTGTTATAAAAATAAAATAAATTAAAATAATATCATATAATATTTTATTTAAATAATTTAAAATATTTTAATTAAAAAAATCATAAATAATATAGTACACCCAACTTACTTAAGAATTTTTCATCTTTACAGTGAACAAACTCCACTCCTTATACTATATATATATATATATATATATCTATATATAAATAATGCCTAGCTCCACTTGACAAAAAAAAAAAAAATCATGAAAATGGCTGCATGACAACAGACAACCCTGAAAGCAAAGCATGAGTCTACACTCCCATTAATATTTGAAAACATGACTTTTTGAAACAACCCTCTTAAAACGCTACAATAGTTTGAACCCAAAGACATGCATGTAATAATTTTAAATAAGTTTGAATTTAATTTTTATAATTTAAATAAATCTATATCATCAACTTAATCCACTAACAAGAAATTTGTGTGTAATATAAATAACTCTAACAAAGATATCATTCATGATCAATCAAATTAATTTTTTTAAAAATGATATTACAGTGGGGTTAAATATAATAGAAAAGACTACAGTTTCTTATAACTTGGAGAATCAAAAATCAAATCTCTATTAAGAGAGATGCCAATGCACATTTAACATTTGACCATATTTTCAATTAGATTGTATAAGATTGGAGGATACCTATATGATTGGCAAAAAAAAAAAAAAACTAGATGCAATAAAAATCAAAATAACATTATAATTAATTATGTTTAAATTTGTTTGAAGAGAGAGTGGAATTAATTTGTTTGAAAATGGAAGAATGTGTCATAAATTGAAAAATGTTTAAAACATGATAGTTATAAGGAATTGATTCTCTAGAACTATTATTATCAAAACAATAAAATTATATAATCCATTAAGATTGGAAATGAAAATAATGTGATCGTCAAGTAATACCATAAATACGAAAAACATTGAAAAATAATAATAGAATTAAATGTGATTAAAATTTTGCACATTATATTGTCACTTAAGTCCTACTAATAAGAATAGTTGACTAATGACTTATCCATAAACATTTTCTGTAACCTTTCCCAATATCTACTTGATATTAGGAAGGGTTAACTTACACCACATATCAAAGCAAACCATAAACAAATATTTTATTTGGAAAGCTTGGGCTCAAGACTTGTTTTACAAAACCATCAAAAATCATGGCACATCAGAGCAATATGCAGTGGAAATAAATTATATACATTCATATCAATCATTACATGCCCTTAAAAACAAGAAAACAGGTTAGATTAGGCAACAAATGCATTATGGCATGTGGCACAAAGCCACATGCCCTGACCTTCTTTATGTCATGTGCTGCAGTGCAAATGCCAAATTCTACAGTTGTCATTTGACAGCTTAAATGACAAACTTTCGGCATGTGCCGTTTTCACATACGATGTCTAATCAGAGTGATTCAAATGCCTACATGTAGCTTATCTCATAAGTGAATTAATGAGATAGATTTAGATATGATCTAATAGTCTGATCAAAATTTGAATACTGAGGTGTAAAAAGCCACTTTTTTTGAAAATTTCATGCACCCAAGTGCTCAAATCGATCCCTTACTCTCATTAGACCATTTTAGGTCTTGAACCAAGTCCAAAAGAACCTATTACACCTAATTGACCACATAATAACACATGTATACACATATATCAAAATTTAGTTGCATCAACCCATTTCCACATTTTAACATCTCATTACTACATAACATAAACTGACCCACTTGGCCATTTTCACCACAAAAATCACCACTTTACATATTTACCACATATTCATAACTATAATCTTAGCCCAGTTAATCATTCCACCACATATTTTCACATATGGGTTAAGATTCCTAAAAATCACTACAACTTTTCACAAATCACCACTTTAAAATGTATGCAATTTCTATGGCAACTTATATATACAATATTCATATTAAGTTAGTTCACTACACAAACTCAGAGGTTTCACAACTATGGCACCACTATGCCAGTCTAAACTCTTTTTTCTTGCCCGGCTCACTACTTTATCCTATCAAATGTAACCATGAGAGTGAGATAAAAATCTTAGTAACAGAATAACTCTCTACTATCAACTATCACATGCAGCTGTATAAAAGTACATCATAATATAAAAGTAAACATAGTATATACAGATGTTTCATTTCAAATCACAACAGTATATATATTTTAACTTTTTTGACCACTATATTCACCAATTTTTCACATATAGTATGATTACTATCGTCTAAACCTCCAAGTCATTCTGACTTGAAACCATAGGCTCGCCTTAATATGTGTATATATATATAATATAATACGTATATGTGGTGTGTATATATTATATTATATTATATTATATTATATTATATTGTGTTAGTTTTAAATTTAATTTTATATAATAGATTAAATTTAATAACTAACATCATATGAAAGAATATCATATTAGTTTTATAGTTTGAATTTAAAAGATAAATTCAAATTAGATATGATATTATAGATTTTATTTATGAGATAAATTTAATCTAAATTTTAGTTGGCTCTTTAAAAGGAAGGCAAAAACCCTAATCTATATATAAAAGATTCAAAGGGATGTGCAAAATAAGTGAGTTAGAAAAGTTCTAATAGCAAAACACTTTGAAAACCATAAAACACCATAGAAAAAGAAAAACCAACGTTCAAAGAAGAACGAACGCTGGGAGTGCTAGCATGCTGTTGAGTTATAGAGCTGTTCATATGGATACTGATAGAGGGAGCATATCTATGTTTTTGGCTCTTAAGATCTAGACTTTTTAAAGAGAACGCACGTGAAGCATGAAAAGAAAAATATAACTCTTCTTTCTAGCTTGACTTAAATAATTTCATTTGGTCTACTTCAGGATAGGAATTTAAAATTTTAATCTTCTACTACACCTTCCTATCCAACAACACGACCCTCTACCTTAGTCTAGGGTATACTCATGGATCATCATCTTATGTCCTTTCCGGCGAAGTCAAGCTCTACGCTTAAGACCTTCAAGACTTCTTAGCCTTGCATAGAGTAGGGCCGCTACCTCCTACCCTAGTTTAAGGTATACTTGCGGATGCAATGCACATGTCTATGCATATGCCTCATCTCATACATTTCAATCAATACTCACACACCTGCATGCATATTCTTTTATAATACTGCTACTCTATCAGTTCATAACACAATACACATAGTTATACAAAATACTTGTAAAAAAGTTTACAAACAAATAAGTTTAAGGGTTACTTCAATTATCTTTTTACCTTTCTTAACAAAGGTTACCAATCGTATTGAATTCCCGAGAATGTAGATTCTCACAAGCAACATCACAAATAATCAATTTACATAATACAATGTCCCTCAATCAATTTCTAACATTTAGCATAGGCATTAATTTGGCAAAACTGAATACCTTAACACACAACATTTCAATTAGCACCTTTCAAATTCATATAATTTATTTTTATAGTCACTAGCCCTATAGGCTATTCAAATGACCATAACACCCTCCTAACTTATTTATTCACCAATTTAATCTTTTAACTTAATCTTTTCAAGCTAATTTGAGCCTAAATCTTTAAAATTCAACAATTTAACTCTAGATCAATTGCAAAACCTTATTTTCACATTAACTAAGATTGTCAATATCCTAGCAAAAATATTACTAAGTTACACTAATGTAGTGATAGTGTAAACCTAGATCATTCTTCTATGAGGGGGTGTAGTTGAAAATTTAGATTTGAAATGTATTACAAGTTAAAAGGTATGTGAGATAGATTTAAACTTAAAACTAAATAAACTAATGAACCTAATTTTAAAGTAAATTAAGTGAGTGTGTGAAAACCTATTAAAAGCAGGAACTCCTATGTGGAATTAATCACCCATCATTGTTTGATTTTAGTCTAACTAGTGTGGTTTTCTCTCATTTATCTTTAGTTTTAATGACTTAGTTATATTAACCAAGACTTAGCTAATCTCTTGACTAATTCTAATATATAATTATGGTCTCAGAATGTGCCAAAGCCTAGCTAGCATTAAGCCCAACCAAAGCATTACAAACTTGAGTTAATTAAATCAAGAACATATATAGGAATCAACATGATCAAGTTTATGATTCATGAAGATATTCACATGTGTTAAAGTTGGCAAGATTATGAAAAGCAAGAAAACATGTTAATCTCATCAAGGAAGCCAAAATTATGAACAAGTTAGAGAAGGCTGAATTCATGCACTTGAGAAAACAAAACTCTAGTTGCAATAATCATCTCTCAATCACATATATCATCACTTGAGATTAGAAGTTTCAAAAGTCATACAAATTTATAATTCTAGAGAGAGAAAAGTAGAGAGAAGAAATTCAAAACTAGCTAGAAAATCATACAAACTCAAAGTTTCTTCCTCCTCATAGTAGCTCCTTCAAGAATCTAGCCTTGCATCTTTAAGTTGACACTAATGTGAATCTCTATGATCTTGACCTCTTCTCCCACGGATGTTGGCCCAAGTAAGCAATGCTTGATCCTTGAGAAAGTTCTTAGGTTTTATACAGGAAGAAGAGAGGAAGAGAATGGTGGTGGTTTTGTAGAATTTGGATGGTTTGATTGAAAGATTTGGAGGAGAGAGAATGGAAGTGTAGGGAGAGAAATGAGAGAAAATGAAAAACATGAAAAAGAAATTTGAAATTGTGCTTACTTGATCTGAAAAATTCATCTAAGCCTAGTTTAATTCTCTTTAGCCAAAATTATGGAGAGGTGACTTACCAAACAAGTTGCCATAATACTAATTACAAGTCATAAGGTTAAGTGAGGTTAAGGGTAGTCTAAGGTGTAAGTCACTTGGGTGATAATTCTAATACTTGCTCTTCTAATCCCATATATGATAAACTCTTATGCTCCCTTAATTTCCTTGGAATTCAGCCTAATGAAGCTTAAATTCATATATGAAATTTTCCTCCAAGCTTCTTAGACACATTGAAATTATCTCAAGCTTTGACAAGTCAACTTAATCTCTTGTGTGCATATGCATTAAACCCTTGTGTGTACCTCTTAAACCTTGTTAATCATGCCACTTTGCCTCTCATTCTAGGTCTAAATTCATGTGCCTAAGCTTCCTTCATGTGCCAATTAAGTTATGTCTTTACTTGTCACATTTATTCACCTAAATCACAATTAAATCAAATAATTAAATAACCATAGTGTGACATTTATTTAAGTAGACTAAGATAGAAAATATTTAATTCATCCAAGATATTAAAATGACTAAAGGAAAATGAGCATGAAAGCTTTACAAAACTCAAGTATAAACAAGTACACACTTAAACTAAAATCAAAGGCTAATTAATTAGAAGCCCTTAAGGAGATAACCTTAAAATGTTGTCTTTTCCTAATAAATCTCATCTTAGGATGAATCAATGAAAACTAATTAGACCAATCATCTTAGCTCATCAAAAGACATAAATCTCAAGCTTAACCCTAATTTGGTGAAAAAGTGCATTTTATGACCAAATTACCTCTAATGCATGTATTTGAACACTTAGGTAAAATTGTATTAAGAATGTGATATCAATGCATTTGAAGACTCTTTACATATAGAAATGGTCTTAAAACTAATACACACATAAAATTTTCAATTTGCCCTTGAATTTCCAACAAAGTACAAAATGACCAAAATATCCCTAATATGCACATTTTCACATTAGGGCTCAAAACCCTGATTTAACACATTGAAGGAAAATTTAGGGTTTTCTATTATGAAATGTGGTCCTAAATACCTAAGAAAAATGTATAACAAATATGACCTATCACACATTATAGAGCTATTTTTAAACATTTTCTTTAGATTTAAACACCTTGAAACCCCCTGATTCAATTTCTCTACCGATCAAATTTAGAGAAAATAGGGTAGAAATGTAGCGTAGGGATGTATGATACTTACCTAACAAGTCACTGGCCGAAGCAAACTCCCGATCATCAAATAATTGATGCCTTAGCAAAGCAAAACTCCTTCTCCTCTCCAAACATGTTTTCCTTACTTATCTCTTCTAATTTCATGAGTTAAGACTTAGCTGTTAAGTAAAATTCTATACCATGCACCGTAGTTGAGACATTTCCCATTACTACTCGCACATTATATCCTGAATTGCCATTCTACCATTTGATCCTATAACCACACTAATCAACTAACATCATATATCAGTCCAACATCTAAAATCATAATCAATCCACCAATTACTAATCTATCCCTAATTAGTAACTAGTTCCTTGGATTAAAGAAGGTTTAGTTCACACCATTAACTCATCCTTAACCTCCAAAACCCATTCTGACCAACCTCACTCACCTTTCCATATGCCTTTCCATTTGACCCTTGTGAATACCGTATTTTGTCCGGGCATTTTTTTAAAAAAAAAAAATAAAAATAACTAAAGAATATAAAAATACAAAAACAAAATTTAATCCTTTTTAGGACTATATTTTCAACAAAAAAATCTTTAATTAATAGGTTTAATTCCTTTTTAACCTAGATAATCTTTTGTGGGTTAGGATCTTATTTCTTCTAAAATAACTATAAATATAAAAATTCTAAAATAAAATTTAATCCTTTTTTAGGATTATATTTTTTTAATATATATATAATAATTTAACAAAATAAAAAAAAAAGAAAGGTAAAATCTTGAAAAAGAAAATCTCTTCTAAATTATTTCAATCATTCAAGAATATTGAGAGTATACTTTTAAGAGTTAACTTTTCTCTCCTCAAATGTTTTTTTTTCATTTAAATACATATTATATATATATATATGTATGTATTAATCAAAATTATTAATAAAAAAATTTAAAAAAAGAAAGCCGGACAAAATGCTAATTCTATTAGCGTTTCATCACAGCTTAACTGGGCAGTCATGCACGCACATGAAAGAAACAAGAAATCTGTAGAAGCACACACACGCAACACAGAAAGGAGAACACGCACGTATACTTTCGGCCATGTAGTAGAAACAGAAGAAGCAGAAACAAAAACACGCAAGATTAGCCAAAAACAAAGGCGAACACAACAGAAGCAGAGAAAGAAAGCAGAATGAGCACACATGGTCAAGCACTAGAGGGCAAAGTCAGAGGTAGCAGAGAAAGACAGCAGTAAGAACACATACACGTAGCAAGAAAAGACAAGACCTGTGAAGGAAAAAAGAAGAAAAAGATATACGCAAAGAGAAGAGGAAAGCCAGAGCAGACGGCAAGATTAGAGGAGACACGATAGAACTAAAAAGGAAGCACACATGCACAACCAGAGGAAGATGAGAGAAGTGCTGGAAAAGGAGAAAAGCTTAGACGCAGAGAGAAGAAGAAAACCAGAGCAGCAAACCAGCACGCAACAGAGAAAGCTGAAAGCAAGGGAAAAGCATATAGAAGATCAGAAGCGTGTACAAAGATTAAAGAAACAGAGATACGCACGCATGTAGGCTTTCGACGGGCAGAGAAAGCACCAGCAAAGGAAGAAGAAGCAACCCATACAGCGAAAGAAAAGGAAAAGATGCACGCGATTAGAGAAAAAGGGATGGCAATCTGAGACCAAAGGAGAAATTGGTAAATCATTCTTCCTTCCTAACTCTATATAATGCCTACGACCGAAACAAGCAAGGGAGGGGGAGAGTACGTGTTTTCTAAAAAAAAGGACTGAGAGAGGAGGATTTGTTCTTGCTAGAGTGAGAAACTGAGAGGAGAGGGCTGTTCTGGCTAAAAGAAAAAGAAACAAAAAAACTGAGAGGAAGAACTGTTCTTACTGGAGAAAAAAGAGAGAAACTGAGAGGCAACGATAATGAGCATTTTCTAAGAATAAAAGAGACTAAGAGAGGAGGAGGAAGAGATTAGAGAGATGAGTACGATCAGAAGGAGGAAGTTCTGAAAAGAAAAGGTTGAGAGCAAGGAAGAACGAATCAAGAAGGGACTTGCATTTTTCAGAGAGTAAAAGAGGAAGAGGCATTACACAGGTTTCATGATTTATTTGCCTTTTGATCTGGAATATTTCATAGGTGATTTCATTTCATCTTGCATTTTGTAAATCTCTGGGATCAGTTGCTGCTTATGAACTCTGTAAAGGTTTTATATACTATTCTTATATGACTTGGCTGTAGAAATCATTCTTATTTGGTCATGAGTTTGGATAGATTAAATGGTTGAAAACGTTTGATGTCCGTGTCTTATGTAAAACCTTTTAATTTAATTACCATATATGTGGCTCTAGATAGTAAAAAGTGATTTGAGTTTATTCTCTTTAAAAATCAAGTATGTTCTTGTTTTGCAACCATTCAAGAATTAGTCTTTGTGATTAATCCTAAAAAAAAATTCACTTTATGATGTTTGACAATGATAGCTTCAATTAATATTGCTTATGTTGTTGGTAACTTATGGGGAAGGCATTTTTAAATTACACTTGGTTGTTTCTTAAGCTATAATTATAAAAATTGCTAAGTCATTTTAAATTAAAATTTAAATCTGCATGAATGTAACCATGTGTGTTCAATAGACATAGCTTCAAATGTCTCAAATAAAAATTGGTTTTGTGAAAATCATATAGGTCTCCATAATTGATTAAAATGATTTCATACCGTATAAATCAACAAGGTTTTACAGGTGTGAGGATTAATCTTGTACATATTTATATGAGTTTCAATGGCCTATCATTTAATTTAACTCTCTTCTTATAACCCAAATTAATAACTTATTTAAGTCTCATGTGAGATTTCAAGAATATTTGTAGAGATTTAAATTAATCATATTATCATGTGAGATAATAAGTCCTCGTAGATATAGTGGTTTTCAATATATATAATAAATGATTTTTATAGAAAATCATATAATACACAATCTAAAAAAATAATTAATCAAATTAATGAATTTAAATTGTAATCATATTCACCAATTATATCTTTTAGTCATGTGAGATTTTTGAATCTCCGTAGACTTCTAAGATAATCGTATTATTATATGAGTCAATAAGACTCTGTAGATATAACGACTAAGTTTTTAAAATATATATATATATATATATAAATTATATATTAAATTAATTAAATTAAAGATGTATTTAAATTTAATTCCTTTATCATGTGAGATTTTAGAATCTCTACAGATATTTAGGATAATCATATTACTGTATAAGTTAATAAGGCTATGTAGGTATGATAATTAAAATTCTTCAAACCATGTATCTACATGCTAAAAAATTATTATCAATACTTAAAAATGTACATGAGAATATAAATAAATAAATTAAATTTCCAAACTCTTTTATCATGTGAGATTTCAGAATCTCCGCAGATATTTAGAGCAATTGCAATACTGTATGAACCAATAAAGTTCTGCAAGTACTGCGATTAAAATTCTCAATCATAAAACATAAAGAAAAATAATTTTAAACCCTTTCCTTTCTTTATTCTAAAAATTCAAAAATGGAGAAAATAATTAAAATTAAATTACCTTTTGCAATTTAAAACACACATATCAAAATTTTAGAAATTATTTTATTTGCAAAATGGTGAATTATTTTTAATTAATTTCTCTTCAAAAAAATATTTTCACTAACAAATTTTTAAGCCCAAATTATGTGGGGTTTGATCCCCATCACAAGGTATGTAGGCCTCAGAGTCAGATTCTAAGTCAAGTCCATCCTTCCTTGTAAATAAATAAATATTTCTCACTTAATTCTTATCATTTTTATTAAACACATGAATATAAAAGGGATAATTAAAATAATTATAAAACTATATTATTAGACCACAACAAACTTTAGGTAACCGTTTTGATGAACGGGTGTTGTGGGGTGCCTAACACCTTCCCCACACTCAACCGACTTTCGAATCTATTATCTGATTTCATAGACTATCCTTATCCTTCTTTTAATCGGTTTCCCGAGATTTACCTCAAAATCTTGGTGGCAACTCCTCGTTCGATCCGGCTCCTACCGCAAAGGCCGGGACCTCCGCTCGCGTGATGTCCGTGTCACATTTTTTTGGGTACAATAGTTGGTGACTCCACTGGGGAAAGTTAGAAAGTCAAGCCTATAAGTCTGTTGTGCTTAAAATATAATATGTTTTTTTTATTAGCATTATTATCCCTTTAAATTTGTGTGTCCTTTGTTTCTTCCTCTTTTCCCTCTCTTTCCTTTTGTATTTTTATAACATGTTTTAGGATAGATAACATGTGGAATAAACCCTAAGATAGAAGACTTTTATTTATACATATATATTTGTCTCTCTGTTTGATCTGATTAATAGATGAGGGTTGGGTAGCATATATAAATAAGGTGATAGGTTTGCATGCTCTCATCACACACGATGCACTTACACAATTTGACACACACATATTTTGGGCCCTATACCTGGGTTTGTGAGTACCATAGATTAGTAGAAGTTAGTAGTGGTTTCCCTGTGGAGTTTTTGAACTCTCGGAGGTTACCATGAATACCTCACCCAAACTGTTACTTGCTTAATAAATTTAGTCCCTGTAGAGCTTATGTTCTCAGAGGGCTAAAATTATTAAGTAAGGTCTTCACCTTTAGGTGAGGGCATCTTGGGAGCCTTTTAGGAATATACACCTACCCTTGAGTTACACGTTTTAGACAAAAGCTAGTAGCCAACCATTCTAGTGAATGCTCGATTATGAACTTAAGTCTCCTTGAATAGGACACAGAATGAGAGTATTGATCTTTTATTGCATCATTGTCATAGCATGTCATCATAAAGTATTCGCATTAAAAAAAATTAAATAATTTATCTTATTATTGAGTTATTTCATTTTTAAAGTTAGGACTTTAGCCATGTGTCAATTTTAGCTACATATAGGCTAATTTATCCCTTTCTCTCTATGGGGCAATAAGCACATTGAGGAGAGAAGGGATTTTCTCTTTGCATATCTATCACCAAAATAATTTTTTTTTTCAAAAATAAGATTATAAAGCTAAACCTTTCAACGTTAATCATGTAGGGGATTTAAGCCTCTCGTCGATTAATTGTTTACTCCATCTCCCTAGGATGCAATAAGTGTCTGGAGGAGTGGATTTTCAAAAAAAAAAAGGAGCCAGATAGCTTACTAAAATTATGAGAATTGTGTATTATTAACCTTTGTTTTGATTAATAGGAATCGTGAGTTATCCAGAATCTTTGTGAAATTGGCATAAGAGATAAATGGCACTTGAATGTAGTACAAATCTAAATCACACTAGAAAGTTATATCATGGAAAAGGGATCAAATTATTTGTAAAAGTTGAGCCGCTGGAAACCTTAATTAAGTTGAGCCGTCATATCAAAGGAAAGATTATGCAAGATTTTAAAAGGAAATATGGAAATATCTTGGATCTTTTGTCAATCACAATTCATAATGATGCAATAATGAAATTAAGCCAATATTGGGATGCCTCGTTAAGGTGTTTCACATTTCAAGACTTCCAAATGGCACCAACTTTGGAAGAATATGGAGAAATTTTGAGAATGCCCTTTAAGGAGAATACGGTAGTATATCTTTATCCTAGGTATTTACCATCTCAAGGTACGATAGCAAAAATTTTGAAAATTCCTAAGGAAGAAGTACGAATGGTTTGCCTAGGACAAGCAGAGGGAATCTCAAGAGCTGATGTAGAAGCCCACTTGAAAGTTTTGGCAGAAAAAGAGGATTGGGTTGTGTTTTGCAGAGTCTTTGCCTTGTGCCTATATGGAATAATCTTGTTTCTGTCATCAATTGGCATAATTGATTTAGGAGCCATTAATGTATTCCAAATGGTGGAGTATTATAGTGTGAATCCGGTACCAGTAATCTTAGCAGGAACATACTTGACCTTAACACAATGTCATAATAAAAGGAAAGGAAAGGTCAATTGTTGTATTGCATTACTAGATATATGGATGCTTGGCCACCTTTATGGAAAGACGCTTCCTTTTAAAAAGAAGAACGACTCAGATAGTAATCCACTTATGTCTTTTAAGGGTCAATTCGTGATTGATGGAATGAGCTACATGGATTGGAAAAGAACCTTCACAGAACTCAGAAAATTCTATCTTATGGAAATTAGACTGGTGGTGGAAAGAGGAGGTTATTTACCTCTTTCTGAATGTGCCTTTAATGGGACCCAGAGGGTGTATCAACTATAACCTTTCCTTAGCATTAAGGCAATTGGCTTATAAGCAAAATGTTCATTCTAAGGAAGAGGTGCAAGAGTTACACTTTCTACATGAGGAGGACGGGATGAAGTTGTCAAACCAGAATGTTAAAGAAGCATAGCAAAAGATAGGGTACAAAGGAAAGATTGAGCTAGGGATATGTATAGTAAACTCAAGTTCAGAAAACACTATTTGGCTAAAGAGTTTAATTCAAGGAGCAAATCCTTTATTCCATCCTCAAAATCCCTTATTAGGCAATGACTTAAAAGAGATTAATGGGCAGTTGGTTGAATGTTTGAAGATGAAGGAAAATGAGTTACAAGCTTTCTAGCTTAGAGTCCAAGAATAAAGAAGAACTGAAAAAATGCCAAAACGAATGCATTGAATTATAGAGGAAGCTAGCAAAGGAAAGAGAAAGACATAACCTTGAAGAAACACTTGAGACTAAGAAATTGAAAAAGGAAAATGCCAAACTGAAAAGAGAAGTGCAAAGTAGTGGTGACAAAGTTCAAAGTACTAAAGCAAGACTTGTCAAAATAGTCAAGGAAAATGATGCATTGAAGAAGGAATTACAAGACATTAGGCCCGTCGAGGAGATGCGGCAAGAAATCAATAGGCTCACAAGAAAATTAAAAAGGAAGGTGAATGAACTAGCCAGGGTGAGAGGAAGTACAGTTGAGACAGCACAAAACTTTATTCAGAGGCTTAATCAATAGAATGAAGTCTTAGAAGAGTGGAAATCACTTTGCCTTGATCAAACAGAAGAAACCAAAGAATGGATGTTAAATATAGGCAGATAATCAATTTGGCTAACGACAAAATTCCAGAATTTGTAAGAGCATTCAAGCAAGCTGAAGGCATAGTTCTCCCTGAAGGAACTCCATTAGAGATTGTTAAATTCTTCCATTTGTGCCATGAAATTGTAAAATAACTCAATAGCGTGACAAAGTTCTAAATCTATATTAACATTTGAATCATTGTATTAGGATCCATATAACGCTTTATGGTTGTGAAATTGTTGATTGATTTGTACTACTATTGTTTGCTTAAAACCTTCAATTTTGATGGGATCTAATGTCCTTCTAATTCAATGTTCAACTTTAAATTCCTTATGAAATAATAAATTTTTGGAGGAATTTAAAGGGTACTAGTGTCGTGAAACCCTTATGCCTACATAATGCTAGATATCTTACGAAACAAACGTAAAGGTAAAACTCATTAAAATTAATTATTATGTTACACATGTAAGCCAATATTGCACCTCAAAAGAAAAACTCGGCTAGCCAGATTCCCGCTACTCGAACATACAACACGCGATCGCGTAGTCGTGCAATGGAAAATTCAAATGTGAATAAGTCAGCGGCCTTAAATGATCGGATGTCTGCAGTGGAGTCTAAAATAGCTGAAATAAGTGACATGATAAAACTGCTAATAGAGACTCTAAAAGGAAAGAGTGATGATAATCTACCACAGAATACCATAGCAAACGAGAATACAGCTAATGAAACAATTGAGCTAAACAAAGGGTCAGATCTAAAGATACCCATGCTAGAGAAACAAGATTCTGGAATAGGGGCCTTTAACATAGCAAATGGTCCTGGGGAAGATCATGCCTATATGTTCCAAATCCCATAAGTGTTACACAAAGAGAAGGAGTTGAAAGAAGAACTTGTAGAGATGAAAGATCAATTGAAGACTCTTCAAGGATCAAACGCGTGGGTTCCTTAGACTTGAAGGAATTATGCTTGACCCCAGAAATTGATGTTCCCAAGAAATTCAAGATGCCAAACTTTGATAAATATGATAGTACGAGTAACCCAATTTATCATTTGAGGGCCTATTGCATAAAGATGTCCATATGGTCACAAGATGAGAAATTTATGATAAACTTCTTTCCCAAAAGCTTAACAGGAGCCGCATTGACTTGGTACATGCAACTAGACCAAACCAAGATTAAAAGATGGAAAGACCTTGTGGATGTTTTTATGAGACAATACAAGTTTAATCTTGATACTGCTCCAACCAGAGAACAATTGAAGGCGATAACTAAGAAATCATCAGAATCATTTAAAGAATATGCTTAAAGATGGAGAATAGTGGCTTCACAGGTACAACCTTCAATGGTGAATTTCAAACTTTGCTTGTACTTCATCCGTGCATTGCCTAAGCCATTTTACCAACACATGATAGGAACACATGCTATACTATTACTACTAATCCACTTCTAAATCATGAAAAATGAGTCAACGCTATTGAAGAAGAGGATGCGTGTTTCAAAAGCTCTACGAGGATCAAGATGCTTATGAACGAGCTTTATGCTCACTTAAAAGAGTATGGCTATATACAAGAAATGCTCCTCACAGATAATATGAATGATCAAATGTCTGGATACTATGAATATCATCAGGAGAAAATAGGCCATGACATAGAAAGTTGTGAGCAGTTTAAAGAAATTGTTAGAAAAATGATGGTGTTAGGGATTATGTCTGTGAAGAAGGGAGACACCAAAGTGTGCATGGTAGAGAAAAAGTGTATTGAGCTTGTCATTAATTCAAGCCCAAAAGAGCAAGTCCAGAAAATCTCTTTTTTAATCAACAAAGCCTTTGTAGATCTTGCACCTCATGTAAGACAACCAACATTAACTATAAGCACACCTTATCCCTTTCCTTATGAAAGTGATCAAGCAGTTCCGTGGAGATATCAAAGCATTGTGGAGAACTACAAAAACCTGATGTTGATTACTGGAACAAGCAATGAAATAGCAAACCCAGGGGGTGTTACTCGAAGTGGAAAGCCATACTTACCATCTTACATTAAGAAAATGGTAAGAGAGAAAAATGCAAATGTTGGTAGGCCAAAAGAAGATAATCCCAAAGAAATGGAAAAATTAGAATATGAGTTTCTATCAATTATGAAGCAAAGTGATTACAACATTATGGACCAATTGAAGAAAACTCCAGCACATATCTCAATACTTTCTTTGATTTTGAACTCTGAAGCACATCGCTAAGCATTGTAAGAAGTGTTGAATCAAGCTTTCGTGCAGCCTAATATAACCCCTGAGAAAGTAGCAAGTGTAATGAATGTTGTAAAAGCCTCCTCTACCATTTCTTTTTCATAAGAGGAAGTTACAAAAACTGCTATCTACCAAACGAAAACTTTACATATCACTTTGAAATGTGAAGGGTTCATAATCACAAGAGTATTGATTGATGGAGGATCAACATTAAATGTCTTTCCGCTCTCCACATTTGAATCATTATTACTAAAAGCTTTAAGTGTACACAAAAGCAATATTGTGGTAAGAGCATTCGATGGATCAAGAGGGAAGTATTAGGATCTATTTGTCTCTCCCTGGAGATAGGACCAAGCATGTTTAAGGTGGATTTCCAACTCATAAATATAGACCCAAGCTACACAATGCTGCTAAGAAGGCCATGGATTCATTCTGCTAGGGCTGTTCCTTCTACCCTATACCAAAAGGTTAAGTTCATCAGTAATGGGGGAATTATAGCAGTTAAAGGAGAGGAGGAAATCATGGTGAGCAAACCAAGCTCACTCCCTTATATTGAGGCTGTAGAGAAGGATCATGGAGTTTCCTTTCAAAGCTTGGAGGTTGAGGGTATTTGTGATAGTACTCATAACATTAATTCTGTTGTGGCTAAAATCATGATGAAGAGTGGGTTTATGCCAGGGAAGGGTTTATGCTAGTGGGTTTAGGCTCTCATTTACAAGGAATTACATATCTAATTAAGGTTTTGGATAATTTTAATCACCAAGGATTAGGGTATGAGCCTACCCTAGAAGACCAGATGAAAGACAAAGCAAGTTTGGCAAAAGGCAAAAAGGCCAATAAATTGGAGATTCCACACATCAAAGAATCCTTTCCAGGCCCATCCGAGGTGATATGTAAACCAACTATCTTAGTGATCTCTTTTAACAAAGATGCAACATGTGGAACAAGTGCCTCAATTGTAATCGATGATTCCAACAAAGTTCTGGCAAATTGGGAGTTTGAAGAGGCCAATGATGTCATTTGCTTAGATTAATTGTTTCAATTATGTTGTTCCTATTTTGTTATCCACTTTTTGAGCCCAGGTTTAGGTAATAGATCTTGGGTATTCTCTAATGCAAACTTTTGATGCACATAATTTATGAAAATGAATTTCAGTTGTATTCATGTCTATCTCTTTATTCCACCCTATCTACTTTAATACATTTTTTTCTCATTTCATTCCCGTTCCTTATTTTTATCTCATTCCATATTCATCATCCAGGGATTATGTTTCTTTTGATTCCATCTCTCACCTAGAGGTTAATAAACCCTGTGAAGATGATTCACTCGTTGCCACTGATATGCATGATTGTGAGTCTGATGATGAAGACATAATCCAAACATTTTCTAAGATGCTTGAATTGAGTGATAAGGGAATATGCCCACATGAAGAAGTGATTGAGATGATTAATATGGGAACCGAGAAGGATCAAAAAATGCTCAAAATAGTAGATAATCCTGAAAGGAGATAAATGTTTGAGTTGTTCAAAGAATACATAGATGTGTTTGCTTGGTCCTATAAAGATATGCCTGGGCTAGACCCAAGCATTGCTTCTCATAAAATACCATTACTTCTCAAGGTTGAGCCTAAGAAACAGAAGTTAAGGAGAATGAATACAGGGGTGTCCTTGTAAATAAAAGAAGAAGTAATAAAGCAGTTAGAAGTAGGATTTTTGGAGGTAGTAATTTACCCACAATGGGTGGCAAATATTGTTCCTGTTCCTAAAAAAGATGGTCGGATTTGAATGTGTGTTGATTATTGTAATTTAAATCAGCAGAGAATGAGAGTCATGTTAGAGTCCTTAGAAAGCTATTTGTGAGATTGTGCGAATATCGGCTAAGATTGAATCCTAACAAATGCATCTTTGGAGCTCTTTCAAGGAAGTTATTGGGATTCATTATGAGTCGTAAAGGGATAGAAGTAGATCTAGATAAAGTGAGGGAAATTCAAGAGATGCCACCTCCCTAAACAGAGAAAGAAGTTAGAAGTTTCTTGGGACGATTGAATTACATTGCTAGATTCATTGCCAATCTAACAGCTACTTGCAAACCGATGTTTAAGCTGTTAAAGAAAAATTGCAAGGAGACATGGGATGATGATTGTTAAAAGGCCTTTGATAAAATCAAAGATTATTTGTTAAATCCCCCAATCTTGGTCCCTCTATCACTAGAACGTCCACTAATCCTTTACTTAGCAACTTTACCTCACTCAATGGGAGTAATGCTAGGTCAATGTAATGACTCTAGAAAGAAGGAAAGAGCAATTTATTTCTTGAGCAAAAAGTTCAATGATTGTGAAGCTCATTATCCAATGATTGAGTGAACTTGTTGTGGACTGGTATGGGCAACTAGAAGGCTAAGGCAATACATGCTTTACTACACTACTTGGCTAATCTCGCGAGTAAACCCACTTAAGTACATCTTTGAGAACCCGCACATTACAGGTAGAGTACTGAAATGGCAAGTTGTTCTATCTGAATATAATATAAAGCATGTAATGTAAAAGTCAGTCAAAGGTAGTGCGATAGCGGATCACTTAGCCAATAATCCTTTAAGGGATAACCAGCCATTAGATTTTCAATTTCCTGATGAAGGCATATGCACTACAGAAGAAAGTTGTGATAAAGGAAATGATAAAGAGCAAGAATGGGAAATGTATTTTAATGGAGCCGCCAACATGCATAGAAATGGGGTAGGAGCGGTGATCATTTCACCAGAAGGAACACAATTTCCAGTGGCTATCAAATTAGAATTTGATTGTACTAACAACATAGCAGAATATGAAGCTTGTGTTAATAGTCTTCGAGCAGCTATTACCCTTGGTATATAGTGTTTAAAGGTGTTTGGTGATTTAGCTCTCATTATTCATCAAGTAACAAGAGAATGGAGAACAAAGGATGCAAAATTGATTCCCTATCAAGAACTCCTAACAGATTTGGTTAAGCAATTTGAGGTTGTTAGCTTTCATCACTTGACTCGAGATAAAAATCTTTTTGTTGATGCTTTAGCCACTTTAGCAGCAATGATCTAACTTGATTGTGGAGTCCATGTCTAACCCATTCAAGTAGAAGCTAGAAGCTTTCTAGCATACTGTTTAAATGTTAAAGAAGATCAAGAAGAATATACTTGGTTCCAGGATATTAAGGACTATATCACTAAGAGATCATGCCCAACCAGAATAACTGAGAATGAAAAGAAAACCCTTCATCATTTGGCTATGACATTCTTTATCAATAAAGATGTTCTGTACAAGAGGGGTTATGATGGTACCTTACTTTACTGTGTGAGTTCAGAAGAATCAAAGAAAATCATAGTTGAGGTACATGAGGGCATATGTGGCACGTATGTGAATGGTCACACTATGGCCAAACAGATTCAAAGGTGTGGCTACTTCTGGCTAACAATAGAGAAAGATTGCTTTGAGCATGTCAAGAAATGCCATAAATGTCAAATCTATGCTAATACGATAAATGCTCCTCCAATCCTATTACATAATTTGGTATCACCCTGGCCATTCTCAATGTGGGGCATTGACATTATTGGTCAAATTAACCTAAAAGCTTCAAATGGACATCGCTTCATCCTTGTCGCGATTGACTATTTCATAAAATTGGTAGAAGCAAATTCATTTGCTAGCATCACACAAAAGACGTTCCTTAAATTCATGAAGACAACTATTTTATGCTAATATGGGATTCCTGAAAGGATCATTACTGATAATGGTCCCAAACTCAATGGAACAGAAGTCAGAAACTTTTGCAAGAAGTTCCAAATCAAGCATCATAATTCAGCCCCATATAAACCTCAAATGAATTGAGTAGTTAAAGCAGCCAATAAAAATATTAAGAAGATCATTGGAAAAATGATAGTAACTTATAAGGATTGGCATGAGATGCTTTCCTATGCTTTACATGGTTATCGTACTATTGTACGCGCATCCATAGGGGTAACCCCATACTTCCTTATTTATGGAATGGAAGCTGTCACACCCATTGAGATGGAAATACCATCTTTGAGAGTATTGGCAGAGGTAGATTTAGAAGAAAGTGAATGGGCATAAACTCGATTTGAGTAACTCAACATGATTGAAGAGAAAAGGCTTACTGCAATGTGTCATGGACAATTATACCAAAAGAAAATGGCAAGAGCTTTTGATAAAAAACTTCACCCACGGGAATTCAGTGCCGGTGATCTTGTACTCAAGAAAATATTTCCTAACCAAGAAGATAATAGAGGTAAATAGTCTCCGACCTATGAGGGACCTTATGTCGTCAAACATGCCTTTTCTGGGGGAGCATTGATCTTAGCTGACATGCACGGTCAAGAGTTAGCAAAGCCTATTAATGTGGATGCTGTCAAGCGTTACTTTGCTTAAATAGAAAATGAAAAGGAAAGAATAGCTCGTTGGGTTGAAAACCTATAAAGGCAACCTAAGCAAAAGTTAGAGCAAAGAACAAGCAAAGCAATGATAAGAAGAAGAAGAGTTTACTAAGATAAAAGGATGTCTTAGGAGAAGAAAAGGAAGGCATAAGAAGTTAAGTATCTATGTTTGGGAAAGTTAACTCCATCGTCTCTCACACTATGCATATCAATGGCAGCTCAGTGAAGTACTTATTGGGGTTTTGAAAAGCTAAAAGAGAGGGATGTGACTAAGTAAATCCATATATCCCATTTGCGCTTTAGCCATTTGTACTCATAAACTAAGATATTCCCATTTCTCTATGAATTTGGGGATTAGAGAATGAATTTTTCTGCCCTTGCTCCTTTGAGACCATCTTTCTTCTCTTTTCGTGTTATCATATTCAAATTCATATCTCATATATTACAACAGGTTCACATTCAAGGAACAATATTTATTGATACATTTACTTGACGTAGAATACTGGTATCTTAGTTGATCTCATTAACATGAATGTAAGATCAAGTGACGAGAATTTGGTCGTTTGAATTTTCTAAAGAGGGGCAATGGCATACTGTGATACTACACCTATTAATAAATAAAGGTTAAATAATGGACTTGGAGGTATTACCTTGTATTCAAAATGGTTTATTCAATATGCACGAAAATTTTCAAAAAGGAATATATATTAAGATAGTTGTCAACATTAAGCCTTCCAATAAAAAATTTTTGCAATACATTTGCATTATCCATGCATTTGTATTGGGGCAAATAAGCACGTCTTACCTTTTGCATTTATTGCAAAAAAAGAAGTCTCATAAATTGAGACAAACAAAGGTTCAAACCTTTTTACATTGCAAATCATCCATCCATGGTATATTGTACATAGTTTTAGCACCCATGAAAAGTCATACATGGTGCATTACTACATTACATTCCTTGTCATAGAAACACGCCTCATTTAGATTAGGGCAAAGCAAAATTTTTAAAAAAAACTAAGGAAATAAGAGAAGAAATAACAAACCTCACCTGTGAGTTTCTCATATTTTCCACGTGAGATAGAACCTATTCTCACATCCCCAAAGCCCAGTACCGATTGCCACGATTCTTTAAAAGCCCTGTTACGACAGGCACCCTAATGCCCAGTACTGGCTGGCACGATTCTTTAAAGTCCTGTTACGACAGGCACCCTAATGCCTAGTACCGGCTGGCACGATTTTTTAAAGCCCTATAATGGAAGGCACCCCAAAAACCTGTCACGGTAGGCACCTCAAAGCCTAGTACCGGTTGGCACAATTCTTTAAAAGCCTTATAACGGCAGGCACCCTAAAGCCCTGTCACGGCAAGCATCTCAAAGCCCAATATCGGCTAGCACGATTCTTTAAAGCCCTGTAACGACAGGCACCCTAAAGCCTTATACCGGCAGGTACCCGAAAAGCCCAATACCGACTGGCACGATTCTTTAAAGCCCTGTAACGACAGACACCCCAAAGCCCTCTAATGGCAGGCACCTCAAAGCTCTCTAACGGCAGGCACCTCAAAGCTCTCTAACGGCAGGTACCCTAAAGCCCTGTAATGGCAGCACCCTAAAGCCTAGTACCGGCTGGCATGACTCCTTAAAGCACTATAACAGCAGGCACCCCAAAGCCCTATAACGGCATGCACCCTAAAGCCTAGTACTGGCTGACATGATTCTTTAAAAACCCTATTATAGCAGGCACCCCAAAGCCCAGTACTGGCTGGCATGATTCTTTAAAAGCCCTATTACGGCAGGCACCCTAAAGGCCAGTACCAACTGGCACGATTCTTTAAAAGCCCTGTTACACAGGCACCCCAAAGCCCAGTATCGACTGGCACAATTCTTTAAAAGCCCTGTTATGGTAGGCACCCCCAAGCCCAGTACTAACTGGCATGATTCTTTAAAAGCCCTGTTATGACAGGCTCCCCAAAGACCAGTACCAGCTAGCACGATTCTTTAAAGTCCTGTCATGGCAGGCACCTTCTAAGCCTTGTAAAGGCACACATCCGCCAGGTCCTTTGGAACATAGGCAATTCATCTCCATTGAGGTTTTGTTTTGTTTATTTCTTAAATCACATTTCATTTTGAACTCTTGATTTTATTTTATTTATTTATTTATTTTATTTTATTTTGTTTGTTGAGTTGTAGGTACCTAAGAGTCTTGCCCCTCTGAACAAAATACATGTTTCTCTCTTCATTTATTTTTAAGATAATAATATCATCTCATGAAATTCTCACTTAGAAATCAAATGAAGAGGGGGCATCTAGTCAACATATATTTTGTTTGGATCGTTGTCATTTATTCATTTTTATTCACATCACGTTGCTAAAACCAAAAAAAAATTTATTATGCTATTGTGTTTGTTATCCAATAGTATTGCATCATTTGGTCATTTTGATTTGCATCACTTGTATCACATTGCTAAAAAAAATTATCAAAAATCATTTCATTGTGTTTGTTACGCAATAGTCTTGTATCATGTCATATCTTGTCGTGTCAGGGGTAATTAGGTCTTTTCATAAGTATTCCATGGCCGACCAAAATACATGTTCTATCTTTACTTGTCACTTATGTAAGAATTCAAAAACACACTTTTTCATATACTTACATAAGAAACAAGTAAGGAGGGGCAACTGTAAACACCGTATTTTGTCTGGGCATTTTAAAAAAATAATAAAAATAAAATTGACTAAAAAATATAAAAATATAAAAACAAAATTTAATCCTTTTTAAGACTATATTTTCAACAAAAAAATCTTTAATTAATAGGTTTAATTCCTTTTTAACCTAGATAATCTTTTGTAGGTTAGGATCTTATTTTTTCTAAAATAACTAAAAATATAAAAATTTTAAAATAAAATTTAATCCTTTTTTAGGATTATATTTTTTTAAAATATATATATATATATAATAATTTAACAAAATAAAAAAAGAAAGGTAAAATCTTGAAAAAGAAAATCTCTCCCAAATTATTCCAATCATTCAAGAATATTGAGAGTATACTTTTGAGAGTTAACTTTTCTCTCCTCAAATCTTTTTTTTCATTTAAATACATACTATATATATATATATATATATATGTATGTATTAATCAGAATTATTAATCAAAAAATTTAAAAAAACAAAGCCAGACAAAGCGCTGATTCTATCAATGTTTCATCACAGCTTAACTGGGTAGTCATGCATGCACACGAGGGAAATAAGAAATCTGCAGAAGCACATACACGCAATGCAGAAAGGAGAACACACACACACACACATATACTTTTGACCATGCAGCAGAAATAGAAGAAGCAGAAACAAAAACACGCAAGATTGGCTAGAAATAAAGGCGGACATGACAGAAGCAAAGAAACAAAGCAGAATGAGCACACATGGTCAAGCACCAGAGGGCAAAGTCAGAGGTAGCAGAGAAAGACTAATAGGAACACACACGTAGCCAGAAAAGACGAGACCGGTGAAGGAAAAAGAAGAAAAAGATAGATGCAAAGAGAAGAGGAAAGCCAGAGTAGATGGCAAGATTAGAGGAGACACGATAGAACCAAAAAGGAAGCACACACGCATAACCATAGAAAGATGAGAGAAGCGCTATAAAAGGAGAAAAGCTTAGACGCAGAGAGAAGAAGAAAACCAGAGCAGCAAACTAGCACGTAATAGAGAAAGCCGAAGAGCAAGGGAAAAGCATACAGAAGATCAGAAGCATGTACAGAGATCAGAAAAGAAACAAAGATATATATGCACGTAGGCTTTCGACGGGCAGAGAAAGCACCAGCAAAGGAAGAAAAAGCAACCCACATAGCGGAAGAAGAGGAAAAGATGAAGGAAAAGATGCACGTGATCAGAGAAAAAGGGATGGTAATCCGAGACCAAAGGAGAAATCGGTAAATCATTCTTCCTTCCTACTTTATATAATGCCTATAACCGAAACAAGCAAGGAAGGGGGAGAGTGTATGTTTTTTGAAAAAAAAAGGACTGAGAGAGGAGGAATTGTTCTTGCTAGAGTGAGAAATCGAGAGGAGAGGGCTGTTCTGGCTAAAAAAAAAGAAATGAAAAAATAGAGAGGAAGAATTGTTCTTACTGGAGAAAAAAGAGAGAAACCGAGAGGCAACGATAATGAGTGTTTTCTGAGATTAAAAGAGACAAAGAGAGGAGGAGGAAGAGACTAAGAGAGATGAGTACGATCAGAGGGAGGAAGTTCTGAAAAGAAAAGGTTGAGAGCAAGGATGAACGAACCGAGAAGGGACCTGCATTTTTTAGAGAGTAAAAGAGGAAGAGGCATTACACAAGTTTCATGATTTATTTGCCTTTTGATCTGGAATATTTCATAAGTGATTTCATTTCATCTTGCATTTTGTAAATCTTTGGGATCAGTTGCTGCTTATGAACTCTACAAAGGTTTTATATACTGTTCTTATATGACTTGACTATAGAAATCATTCTTCTTTGGTCATAAGTTTGGATAGAATAAATGGTTGAAAACATTTGATGTTTGTGTCTTATGTGAAACCTTTTAATTTAATTACCATATATGTGGTTCTAGATAGTAAAAAGTGATTTGAGTTTATTCTCTTTAAAAATCAAGTATGTGCTTGTTTTGCAACCATTCAAGAATTAGTCTTTGTGATTAATCCTAAAAAAAAAATTTTCACATTATGATGTTTGACAATGATAGCTTCAATTAATATTTCTTATGTTGTTGGTAACTTATGGGGAAGGCATTTTTAAATTACACTTGGTTATTTCTTAAGCTATAATTATAAAAATTGCTAGGTCATTTTAAATTAAAATTTAAATCTGCATGAATGTAACCATGTGTGTTCAATAGACATAGCTTCAAATGTCTCAAATAAAAATTGGTTTTGTGAAAATCGTATGGGTCTCCATAACTGATTAAAATAATTTCATACTGTATAAATCAATAAGGTTTTGCGGGCATGAGGATCAATCTTGTACATATTTATATGAGTTTCAATGGCCCATCATTTAATTTAACTCTCTTCTTATAACCCAGATTAATAACTTATTTAAGTCTTATGTGAGATTTTAAGAATCTTCATAGAGATTTAAATTAATCATATTATCGTGTGGGATAATAAGTCCTCGTAGATATAGTAGTTCTCAATATATATAATAAATGATTTTTATAGACAATCATATAATACACAATTTAGTAAAAAAATAATTAATCAAATTAATGAATTTAAATTGTAATCATATTCACCAATTATATCTTTTAGTCATGTGAGATTTTTGAATCTCTGTAGACTTCTAAGATAATCGTATTATCGTATGAGTCAATAAGACTTTATAGATATAACGATTAAGTTTTTAATATATATATATATATATATAAATTATATATTAAATAAATTAAATATGTATTTAAATTTAATTCTTTTATTGCGTGAGATTTTAGAATCTCCACAGATATTTAGGATAATCATATTACCGTATAAGCTAATAAGGCTATGCAGGTATGATGATTAAAATTCTTCAAACCATGTATCTACATGCTAAAAAAATTATTATCAACACTTAAAAATGTACATGAGAATATAGATAAATAAATTAAATTGCCAAACTCTTTTATTGTGTGAGATTTCAGAATCTTTGCAGATATTTAGAATGATTGCATTACCATATGAACTAATAAGGTTCTGCAGGTATTGCGATTAAAATTCCCAATCATAAAATATAAAGAAAAATAATTTTAAACCCTTTCCTTTCTTTATTCTAAAAATTTAAAATTGGAGAAAATAATTAAAATTAAATTACCTTTTGCAATTTAAAACACACATATCAAAATTTCAAAAATTGTTTTATTTGCAAAATGGTGAATTATTTCTAATTAATTTCTCTTCAAAAAAATATTTTTTCTAACAAATTTTTAAGCCCGAACTACGTGGACTTTAATCCCTATCACAGGGTACATAGGCCTCAAAGTCAAATTCTGAGTCAAGTCCGTCCTTCCTCCTAAATAAATAAATATTTTTCACTTAATTCTTATCATTTTTATCAAACACATGAACATAAAAGGGATAATTAATATAATTATAAAACCATATTAATAGAGCACAACAAACTTTAGGTAACCGTTCTGACAAACGGGTGTTGTGGGGTGCCTAACACCTTCTTCACACACAACCGACTCTCGAACCTATTTTCTAATTTCACAAACCATCCTTATCCTCCTTTTAATTGGTTTCCTGAAATTTACCTCAAAATTTTGGTGGCGACTCCTCGTTCAATCCAGTTCCTGCCGTGAAGGTCAAGACCTCCGCTCGCACGCCGTCCGGGTCGCATTTTTGTGGGTCTGACAACCCTTCTTCTTAAGAGCAAGAAAATATCATCTCTTAAAGAGACCTAGGGTCCTCTATTCACTTCCACCCAGAAACTTAGCCTCAAGATTCAGCTCAACACATTGATTCTTAGATTGAATCCTAAAGCCATCAAGACACATCTAAGCCTATCCATTCCTTTAATGGTATGTCAATTCCTCACATTTGCTCTCCACCAAAATTCTCTGACACAACTAAAACTGCTGAAACTTTATCTCTTTAGAACTATATGAAGATATAGGTAATATAAGTATTACCAAACTTATTAGTAAACTCATTTAAAATGTTAGAGAGCCTGCCACACCTTCATCCATGCCTATGCTTATGACTTCACCAGCTATCTCCTCTACTCAATCTGTAACCAAAACCTTTTAAAGGAAGAAATCTATCTCAAAAAACAAACAAACTAAACCTTTCCTTCACTAACCTATTAATGAGACAATTGTTGAAAAACCTGAGGACCAAGGACCTAAAGATCAACCTCAGTAAAGTCAAGTTCCTTTACTTCCTGAAGGTCAAGTTGAAGATGTTGATCCAAAGTTGCCTCATGATTCTCCTTGAGCTACTGATACCTTAGTTAGTGCATTGGATCCTATTATGCCTATAGATCTAAATGACTCTTATACTTGGGCAATAGTTTTTTCCACTCCAGCCTTTAATCCAAAATCTCTGTCTAATAGAGAAATTCTGGAAACCTATCTTTGAAATCATGTTTCCTCTCTCTTGGAAAGGCCTGTATCTTCTTGATTATGCCAAAGGGGGAGAAGATATAGTAGAGAGATAGGCTAGACTTAAGAGGGAGTTGTAGGACATAGCCTTAGAGGAAGAGGAAGAAAACTTTTTTTAATAGCTTTTGTATTTTTCATTGATAAATTGTTATGCTATGACTTGTAATATATCTGTTATCAATGAAATACTTCATGTTTTTCATTCATGTGTTCAATTTATTAATTACAAGTTTATTAATTCTACACTCTTCATTCTCTTTCTCCCATATCTATTTAAGGAGTTTTGTATTAAACAAAACTAAGAACCTTGATCTTAAATTTTTGTCGTCATTAAAAAAGGGGAGATTATTGGATCATATGTTTTGATGATTACAAAATTAAGAGAAGAGGTATTTATTATGTGTGTAGATTTAAAGAATCATGGATGAAGACAAAACCTCAAGAGCATGAAGAATCAAGAGAAGATGAAGAACTTTAGGAAAAATCATTTAAATTCTCTTAGATTCAATGTGAAAATTTTGAGAGCTTAATCACTTTTCATAGTCATTAAAATGAATGCATCAAATGTCTCATTTATATGCATTAAGACTCATCTAAGTATATTTAAGCTTGCAAATGATGTATTTCTAGTGTGTTAAAAATCATTGTGGTTGAATTCAATGTGGGTTGCAGAATCATGTGTGATTCTGCTTGGGTGCTCACGAGAATTAGCATGTTAGGGACACTAACTGATGGATCACATAAGAGTCAAAGAGTACTTCATGTGTGATTTGTCACTTGTGTTATGTGATGCCTTAAACGTTGCTTTTACATGCAACATCACGCAAGATAGCCACTAGTATCCATGGAAGTTTTAGCAATTGTGTTTTACTAAATTATGTCAAAAGCTATTTCATGCTTGAGGACTTATGATAGCTAAACATGATTTGTCACTTGTTACAGAATCACATATCACTGTATTGAGTCTTAAGTTATCTCAAGTTGAGTTTACTTTGTTCAAATCTATGATCTGTGATTCAAATGTTCATATCTCTTGATCATGCATATTCTTGCTTGAGCATAATCCATTTTTACGCATGAAATGTACCCAGACTAGTTTGAGTCTTATTGCCTGCTATTTCATGCATGAGTAAAGATGTGATCCACGTGTGATTTGTCCTCCTGAATGGATGAAGTTTGGAGTTGGTTATTTCATGTGTGATAGTTGTTTGCTTCCATATAAGTTTTGTACAACATGAAGAGTTGTGTTGAAACAAATAGTGAGCTCTTCTCAATTTGAAAGCTAGTGTCATCAATGATTAGGGAATTCTTTTCTCATGGAAGCATGAAGTTGATTGTTGTTGGTGAAGTGGAATTTCTTACAATAATTTAACCGGTCACGTCACCTAGCTAAGATAATATTAATTCAACCTAAGGTAATATTGATTCATTGCTATGTGATTTTCATCATCTAACTCACCTAAACCTCACCCTTAATGATTTTAAAGGAAATAAAATTCCAAAATGTGTTGGTTCTCTTGATCAATTAAGAGAGTTGATACTTTTAGATGCTATTTTTGGTGGTACTATTCCATATAAATTGCACAATCTATCTAACATTTAAGCTCTAAACCTTGGATATAATTATGATTTGATTGTTAATGATCTTGAGTTGATTTCTAACCTTTCTTCTTTGAGGCATCTTGATTTTTCCCTAATTAATCTAAGTAAAGCTATTGATTGGAAATCATCTTTATCAAGAAAATCTCCTTTTCATCTAAGAGAGTTAATCCTTTCATAAGTAGATTTTGTTGGAATTATTCCTCATTAATTAATAAATCTATCAAATCTTGAAATTCTTGACCTTAGTGAAAACCATAATTTGATTCCAAATAATCTTGGGTAGATTTCATATCTTCCATCTTTTAGAAATCTTCATTTGTCTAAGGTAAATCTTAGTCAAGCTATTGATTGGCATTCATTATTGTCACAAAATACCTTTTTATATGAGCTTTACTTGGATGAATGTTCTCTGCCTCAAGCCATTCCTAAATATTTCATCCAAAATAATTATTCCACTTTTCTCACAAGCCTCGATCTTGCATATAATGACCTCAATAGTCCAATCTTGTATTAGGTGTTTGTAACACTTTCCCTGAGTGTTAACAAAAGCACACCACAACTAATAAAGTAAGTATGGCTAAGGGGTTGATCCTAAAGATAACTTAGGAAATAAACAATTTAAATCACGAAACAATTTACATCAGTAGCAAAACACACATATAAAACCTCTTGGACAAGTTAAAAGGATTAGTATGTAGTGCACAGAGGCAAATTGGGCAAATAAGGGCAACTAATTGTTGTCATGACAATATTAATTTCCTATCATGATAGCCCTCCTGGGAAAACTTTTAGGAGGCTCTATTTCTCCATCTAGCTTCCAATCGAAATGATTTCAAATCTTACACATCACTTTTAATAAGTATTAGTAGCGTACCAGATTTTAGAAAGATCTAATGGTTACATTAAAATTTGGACACTTTACAAGATTAGACAAAGTTGCTATCATGATAACACCTCTAGACCAACTTCTAGAGTATGCCATTTTATCATCTGACCTTTGATTAAAGCACCTCTAGAGCCCACACATCACATTCAAAGAGTACTATTAATATACTAAATTTTGAAAAGATCCAACAGGAGGATAGAAATTCGTGCATCTCGCAACTTCAACAACTATTGCTGTCATGACAGCACTTTCATACCAAATTCTAAAGTATACCATTTCTCTATTTAATGTCTGATCGAGGTGATTTCAAAGCCCACATGAATATTATAAAATATTTTTTCTTGTGAACCAATTTTAGGAAAATCCAATAGTTGGATTGAAATTCAAACAACCAGATGCAAAAGTTCAGCTTTTTGGTAAAATTCATTTTCAAAATTGTCCAAATCTTATCTTAAGAGTTAAAAACTTGTGGGAACACTTTGAAAATGTCAAATAAGACTAGGAGTACATAGTAGAACATTTAAATGATAGAAAAATCCTTTATATTAAATTTTGACTACTCGGGTATCATTTTTCAACATGGACTCTAAGCCCTTAAAATACACAAATCATACAAGCGTGGTCCCCAAACACCATATACTCATATAAATATACATGCTAAATATTTTTACTTAGCTCACAGATCCCTGTGGGGCCTATACACCTACTCTCTTTATCCAAGGTGTATGTTTGCCCATATCACACAATTCATAACTCAACCACATTGTATTTGCATATAAAATCACACATATTCATATATATACCAAATAAACATTTTCTTGTAATCGAAATTTGGTATACCAAATGAATCCATCAAAACCACACATATAACCAAGTTTCTGAGCCACAAGTCTACAAGTAATAAAAACTCATACATAAGCACATAATCCACATATATTTACATATATGTATAGTCATATCCTACTGGCACCATAACTTAAATACATTACAATATATTTGCTTAAAAGAAAGGGGTTGTAGTTCTTTACAAATAACAAATAAATCCCTAGCTTGGTTCTTTTCCCCATCCACCATTGGATCCTTCACCTAGACTTATAAATATTGTAAAGAAAGAGGTAAGGCAACTATAGTCTTAGTAACAGTGAAATCTACATTTATTATTACAAAGTAAGCTAAAGTCGAATAAATTAATAATAGATTAAACATAACATATAATTTACTCATTTAAATGCATGAATGCATGACATAGGCTGATATGACCTTTCCTAACTGACAGAATGCCCCTTAACTAACAAATTGTCTGTGCCCCTTCGATGTGAGTCTGTGCATGTGAGTGTAAGATGTGATAGTGTTGAAGTTACAATTTTTCTCTTGAATTTTGCTGCTATTGTTTGTGATTGTTGAGAGAGAAAAAAAAATAAAGAGAAGAGAAGAGAAGAGTTTAAGCTGAAATTTATGTGCTAAAAGCATAATTATGATAAGTATAGGTTAGAATTTTTGAGTTAAATTAGTTTTGTTTGGATTAGTTGATGAAAAATTGGTTAAGATGAGATTTGGCTAGAAGAACTTAGACATGAAGCTTGTAGAATAGTGCCCATAAGATGTTTGATAAAATGCTTGTTAGATGGATTTGCTTGATTGTGTATTTTCTAAAATTTCATTGAATTCCTTGGGAGATATGAGTGGGTTGGATGCTATTGTCTTGTGAACTGAGTTTGGTATTATATAGAAATTTGATCATAAAGATAGTGTAGCTATAGTTGTGAAGAAATTTTCTAACAAAACATTTGAATGTTAAAAAGCTTTATGGAGGGATTTGGAATTAATGTGCATTTAGTTTTTAAATAAAAAGTTTGTTAGGTAACTTATAAATATGGAGGACACTTATTTTTAACAATGGAAGATTTGAAATTAGAGATTTTTAGAAAAGATATTTTATTGATGATTCAAGAGCAAATTGTTATATATATATATATATATATATTCATCTTTGGAATATTTGTGAAGTGTTTAATATGATGTTTGAGAAAGTTTGAAGTTGAAGATTTTATCTTTTATTTTTAATCACTTTTGGACTGAAGATTTTGAATGATAAGGCATGTATAAGAAAATGGCAATGATATTAATTAGATATTAGGAACTTAGAGATCAAGCATTGACACAAGAGTGTTAATTAGGGGTAAGTTTTACATTTCAAAACATGTTAGGTAAGTGGATAGCATCCCAACTGATTATCAATAAAATTTTTTTTCCAAAATATATATACATTGTATTTTTACATTAATCACTTAATAACAATTATATTACGTATTTAATATTATGTTAACTAAATCATTTTTATCTTAGAAAATTGTAAAGAGAAGTCGAACAATATTTGAATTATGGCATGCATATGTGTTTTTCTTTATGAAGGATACTTTCAAAATTGATGACATTATTTTTATCAACTCTAGTTATTTTTAGTTACTCAATAAATGCCAAACATGGACATTAGTTATGAAATTTTATTTTGGCAAGTGTTTAAATGCTTAAAATTATTCATGCGAGTTTGACTTTAAGAATGGGAACTATATTTTTATAGTGATGATTTTCTCGTATGTTTGAAAATAGAATTAAAGGGGATTTTATATAAAATATTGGTTGCTAACAATAGTTTTGTTAGTCCTTAGCACGCCATGGTCACTAGTTAGTTAGTTTGATATTCGTGAGCTTTATCCTCACGTTTGTTATTTGTGGGTTAAATACCTGCGTTTGCTTTTATGGCTTTGAGTTGCATTTGATTAGCATTACCCTCTTAGACTGTGTGTCTGCATTTGTTTTGTATCATAACCTACTTTTGGTTAGATTACCCTCATGAACTGTGTATCCATGCTTGTCCTCATAGTATAAGCTACATTTAGTTATTTATCCTTGTGAATTGTGTGTCCATGTTTGTGAAATATTTTGATAAATCCACTATTAGAAAAATAAAATTTAGCGAGGCAAAAATCCTTTGCTAAATGCCATTTTCTCTAACTAAATTGCATTTTAGCAAGGAATTTTGTCCCTTGCTAAATTTATAGCTAAAAAAAGGGCTCACTAAATTTAGTGAGAAATCGTATTTTCCTCACTAATTAGTAAGAGATTCAGTCCCTCACTAAAAATTTCTACGGATTGAATCCCTCACTAACTATAGTGAGGAATTGTATTTCTATGCCTATATTTAAATAATGATGCCACATCACCCACCATGCGTGCATCAACTTATGACATGTCACCAACAACCTCGTGTCTTGTCAATCACCATGTCATCTACCATCTTGTGCCCCATCATTTGCCAATGTGCGACAACTCATGACATTGCACTATCCACCTTGCACTATATCACTTACCCTTTACCATGTCATATATTCATTATATTTATGCTAAAGTCAAGACTTGAACCCTTGACCTTATACCTTTTAATCCTTATGATCTTCTTCTTTACCAGTTGAAGTGAAAGGCACTTGTAGTCATTATATTAGAAATTAAATATATATTATTTAACTACATAAATATATCAAATAATATATTATAAAAATACCCACATATATAAATATTAAATTTTATTTTCAATTATTAATATGTTAGAAATATTTATATTTCATTTAAATAATTCTTTATATTATATTTTTAACAAAATATTATTTTATTAATGAAAATAAATTTAAAATAAAGAAAATATTAAATAATTTTATTATGAATATTTTAGTTAATTTTTAAATTTAATTTTTATTTTTAAATAAAAATAATTAAATATATAATTAAAAGACATAGTTAAAAGTTAATTTTTTATAGTAATTAGCTAGGGACAAAATCCCTCACTAATTATCTTATTTTAGAGAGGGATGACAGTCCCTCGCTATTTTTCTTGCTAATTCTTTTATTTTAGAAAGGGGTTGATAGTCCCACACTATTTTCCTCACTAATTGTTGTATTTTAGAGAGGGATTGATAGTCCTTTGCTATTTTTCTTGTTAATTCTCTTATTTTAAAAAGAGATTGAATGTCTCTCGCTATTTTCTTTACTAATTTTAAGCCAAACTACGAAATTAACATTCCTCACTAATTTGATAGTTTAGAGAGGAATGGATGATCCCTTGTTAAATTCTCTCGCTAATTTGTATTTTTTAGTAGTGATCCCTAGAAATATGAATTTTTAATTAATTGGTTATTCCATACTTTAATGGTTTTTAACTAGCAAATTTTTATTATTTTTATTCATATATTTATTTAATCATTTTGACATATGAAGATCAAACATTAAAGCTGCTTTGTTGTAATAGATTTAAAATTTTTTGATATTGAAGTCATATAAAACTTTTATGTTGAACCTATAAATTTGTTTAATTCAAATTGTTTTCTCTTTAATTTATGTATATGTTATAGCATATTTATTTTGAATTTACAAAAATGTTATGATCGGGACATTATTCTCTAAAAAATATTTTTGGTCTCAAATAACCTATATCTATGTTAGATCATTCAAGGGATATCTCTACTGAATTGATGTTGAGACACTATTTTGGTGAATCTCGACTTTTAATGTAACATTCTAATCTATATATTGTACTTTTATCAATAATGTTATAGGTGTTTTGCATAGGCTATGATTAGAGCTTTTATCTTGTTAAATATCCTGTTTGCTGATTGGAAGGAGTTGAGCTTCTAATTGTTATAATATTTGTTTGAAAATTTGTATTGTAGAATTTTTGAGGGATTCTATTTACAAGAAAAATTCTGCCAAAATTTTCACAAAATATTAAGGCTTTATTTAAGTAAAAAATATTTTAAAATTAGAAAATTTCTTGAATTTGGCTTAAAAGAATGTTTGTTTAGATGCGTATCTCGTGTTGGTCACTCTCATATTTTGAGGGCTTGACACTTGTGGTCCAAAGCTTGTTAATCCCATGGTGAATATCAACATTGTCAAGAAACCAGTTGAACCTAATCAAATTAAAGAAAATAGTGGAAGAAATCCATTGTTGCTACACACAAAGAAGATATAGCAAGAGCCATCGTGCAAAGTAATAATCACAAGTACCTATACAACAAAAATGGCTACTAGTTATGGCCAAATTCTTAGTATGACGACGACAAACCACCACTGCACTAGAACAAATATCAAAGAGAGTATAATTGATAAGATCAAAAGACAAGTTTCCTGGTTGTGGGGAATCTGTACAGTGAACATGGGATATACAATTTTTTTTTGGTTGTCGGGAATGTCATTGCTAAAACATTTTTTATATATAGAAATAGATTCAATCTTTGATATATTTTTAGGAGAAGGAATTGCGGGAACTAGTAATATATATCGTAAGTCATGTATGCTAAGGCTATGCTAAGGCAATCATGCAAGGTTATGTAACTAACAACAAAATATTATAGTTATCATTGCTTATAGTTTTCTTATCATTTTAGATAATGAAAGTAATTATTTCCTACACTATTTTAGTAACTGGGTATATGAAAGCAGTCATTTACTATTTTGAAATTGTCATTTACCTTCAAGATTTAATATTGATAAAATGAAATTAAAAAATGGAAATACTCATTTCTATACTATTTTACTTACTTGCTAAATGAAAGTAGTCATTTAATTTGCTACTCTGAAATTTTTATTTATGTACCTTCAAGATTGAACACTACTTATGAAACGAAACTAAGAAATAAAAGTAGTCATTTCCTATAATATTTTAATCACTAGCTATATGAAAGTACATCGTCATTTGCTACTACTCAATGCCTGTCATTTACTTTCCATAAATCATACACTTTTAGTGCTTATAATGCATTTGTTATATAGAAAAGTTCTTTTATTAAAAAAAAATAGAGGAACGGGTGAAGCAAAGTACTTTTATATTTTTGACAGATAGGCAATTAGTTTCGTTGAAATGAAAGTTTTCCATGTTTACAGTATTATGGACTAAATAAATATACAAATTCTTGAAGATAAAAACTATTGATAATTATATGATTTATTATTATATATAATTATAGGTATTAAAACTAACGTTGCACTATATATATAATTTTATAATAAAGATATAAAAATATAGTTGAGGGTGGTCTAATAAAATTAGTGAATTCTCAATTAAACTTGACTAAAAAATAACTTTTTATTATAACAATCCTACTATCATGTCATAAAGTTAGACCCACCCGAACAACACTTCAAGTATTTGACAAGTTACGAATAAGAACATCACTTCATGACACGGAAAACTTTGTGCTAGTAGCACCGCCGATTAAGTCAAACACTTAGCTCTTATGATGCGTTCGATACATGGAAAAGTTCTTTTTAAAATACAATAATGAGAAAACTGGTGAAGGAAAGTATTTTTATTATATTTGGTAAATAACAAATTAGCTTTGTTGAAAGGAAAGATGTCCATGTTTATAGCACTATGAACAAAATAAGTATAAAAATTATTGAAGAAAAAACTATCGATAATTGTATGCTTCTTTGTTATATATAATTATAAGTCTTAAAAGTAGAATTAATATATATAAAATTTTATAATAAAGATATAAAAATGATAGCTTAGGATCATGGTCTAATATTAGTTAATGCTCAAGTAGACTTGACTCAAAAATAACTTCTTATCATGACAACCCTACTATCAAGTCATAAAGCTAGTTAGACCCACCCAAGCAATACTTCAAGTGGCTGATGACAAATCTGAACCTAAGAACACTCAAAAAGTGACCATTAAGAAAAGAAAACTATGCGATGAACATCACTTCGTGACAAAACTTGACCCTACTTGCACGGTCCACAATTTTGACTTCATCCCATTATGCTAAAGGCTTCTTTGGGGAACGCGCGCGCGCAATACATTGTAAGGCAATTCAAAACAAATTCCCTCATATAATTGTCCCTCTAAAAAAAACAAAAGAAAATGATTATTATCATTTTGGTGATTGTAAAGAAAGAATACGACTTTCTAACACAATCCAACAACACGACATAAGCTAGCCGGATCAAAGAATATGATCTTTTGACTGTTTCTTTCTAACAGTATCCCTCAAACGTAAACAACATAAGTCATCCAAACCGAAAAATACTTCTCTTGAGAGTGTGTGTTGTTTTTTCCCCGCCAAACTTCTTTTGAAAAAGTAATACTTTAAAATACAATAGGAAAGAATTCAACCAATAATATCTTTTAAATTTATAAGACCTACAGGAAAGAATGTTACATTATTTTTCTCACGCAAAGAATAAAATACTGATTGGATTGAGTTGGTGAATATATTATATATTTTTAAGAGGAAAGTAAATGCTATACATCACTTTATGGTGTTTAACTGAAGTTAGTCAAGCCCGATAAATTATTATTTTTTATTTGTTTCAAGATTTATACTTGTTAAATTTATAATGTATGACTCAATTTAAATATCTTATTTTATTTAACTTTTGAATTAGACGCACCCAAAAATGAGACCAGCTCACTTTATAAAATGACACGCTAGATGGACTTGGTGGAGTGAGGTTCTTGTTCTTGTTCTTGTTCTATATGATAAAAGTATCATATCATGTTTTACATCTGTAGAACTTTGATCCCATACGTTCATTGTTTTGGGTAATTGATAGTTTATTTTTTAATATATTGACATAAAAAATGCATGAATATTTAATATAGACATCATCATGTCTTTGAGGAACATCAAGCTAAGCTATGAAACTATTGGTATTAATATGAAAATTTATATTAGACCCAATACCATACATGCCTCATACAAATCTAAATGTCATTTTATATTATAGGAAAAAAGGAAAAAAATGTCAAGTTGTCATTTGTATTTAACTTTATGCTAATTTTTTAAATAGAATAATATGAACAATATTTTTTTATAAAAATAGTAAAATTAATTATACAAATTGCCCTCACTGCCCAAAGACTCTAAATCTATCATTTCTTGTTGGGTTACTATGTTCTGCGTTTAATTAGACTTTCCTTAATTTTGTTATGTGATTAAACAAACGTATAATATCTTTTATTATTAAAAAAATATATGACTTCTATAATTAAGTATTGAATAATTATAGGTACTATAAATCGCATTTCTATATTTAAATATTTTTTGATAAAGATTCAAATGTGATACATAGCAATATATAAAGTCTAAAATTAAATATGCCTAAGTAGACTTGTCGCACCTGAAAAATGCGACACGGACGGCACAAGAGTGGAGGTTCCAGCCTTCGGAAAGAAGACTGAAGAAAATGAGGAGTCATCACCAAGATTTTGAGAAAAATCTTGGGAAACAATTTAATGATGGATAAGGGTGGTCTGCTAAAACAGAAAATAGGTTCAGGAGTTGATTGAGTGTGGGGAAGTATTAGGCACCCCACAACACCTATTCGTGAGAATAGTTACTTAAAGTTTGTTATGTTAAATTAATATAGTTTTAAAGTTATTTTTATTATCCCTTTTATATTCATGTGTTTGATATAAAAATGATAAGAATTAAGTGAGAAATATTTATTTATTTATGAGGGAGTACTTAACTTAGAATCTGACTTTGAGACCTACGTACCCTATGGTGGGGATCAAAGTCCACGTAGTTCGGACTTATAAGTTTGTTGGTGAAAATATTTTTTGAAGAGAAATTAATCAGAAATAATTCACCATTTTATAAATAAAATAATTTTCTGAAATTTTGATTGTGTTTTAAATTGTAAAAAGTGATTTAATTTAAATTATTTCCTCTATTTTTGAATTTTTGAAATAAAGAAAAGAAAAGAGTTTAAGAATTATTTTTTATTTTTATTTTCTATATTTTATGATCGAGAATTTAACTATTATACATGTAGAGCCTTATTGGCTCATACAGTAATATAATTATTCTTTACATCTGTGGAGAATTCAAACTCTCACACGATAAAAAAGTTTAACAACTTAGTTTATTTACTTAAATTTTTTAATATCAATAATATCATTATTTTTTAGTGCATTTATACATATATACTTTTTTTTAAAAGACTCTTAATCATCATACCTGCAAAGCCTTATTGACTTTTATAATAATAAGATTATCCTAAATATTTGTAGAGATTCTAAGTCTCTCATAATAAAAGGATTAAATAAGATTCACTTTAAATGTATTTTAATGTGAAATTATATAATGTATATTTTCAAATATAAAAATTCTAATTGTTATACTTGCAAAGTCTTATTGACTCTCATAGTAGTACAATTATCCTAAAGGTCTACGAAGTTTCAAAAATTCCACATGACCAAAAGATCTAATTAGAAAATATGATTATAATTTAAATTTATTAATTTAATTAAAATCATAAAAACATTTATTATCTTATTTACAAAATTTATTTATTTATTTACCATATAAATTGTGAATCATGATATCTACGAGGATTTATTATCCTACACGATAATGTGATTAATTTAAGTTCCTACGAAGATTCTTGAAATCTCACATGAGATTTAAGTATTTATTATAAAGATAGAATTAATTTTAATAATGGGCCTTTAGAACCCATATAAATACCGACAAGATTAATTCTCATACTTGTAAAATCTTATTGATTTACACGGTATGAAATCATTTTGAATACCTACAAAAATTCTTAAAATCTCACACGACAAATAGATAATCGAAATATTTGCATTTGTAGTCGGTGTTTACTATCGTGGTTAGCTAAATAATTCATGCAATAAAGGTAATAGAAAGAATAGAGAAATAAAATATTTTAACAATTCACTATTCTTTTGACTTGAGAATATATTCTAAAAAATTCCAGATTTGGCATAAACTTTTAGTAAGATCATAATCATGATAGATACAGTTTCAAACCACAATCACCCCACAAATTATCAATGATATTCTCATAGGCTTCCCCCCCTTTTTTTTTAAATTTTGTCAAACACTTATCAGATATGTTCTAAATTCTACATAAAAACATTTGATTCCTAAACTTTTTTAATACTTAAATATACATTTGGATCAGTCCATACTCTTAACACCTATCAATATATATATATATATATGTTCATTTATGAATTCAGATTAAGAGAGATGATATAATTTAAATATTACCTGATTTTGACTAAGTTGCAGCAGCCTATGATTCAGAGTGGCCCCCATCATTGCTCCCGCGGTTAGCATCAAATGTTTTACTTTCTCTAGCTTTTCATCTTCTGCTGCATGGCCATTGCTCTATATACAATAAAGACAGCACATCCAGTATTGTAGACTCTGTATATGGCAATGAGTCTGCTAATACTGTTAACGTATTTGCTGGCACAACACTGTATTCAGCAAGCCCTCCCATACAATACATGTAGACTGGTTTCTACTGCTTTTTTTTTGGATCATTAAGGTTGCGAACAGTGGCCTTGACAGTGTAACCAAAATGAAGAAAGAACTTTACTAACCATGAAGCAATATAGCCAGAATTTCCAGCTATACACACAAACTTTCCTGTGTTGTTGCTTATTCTCTCTCCACCTTTCTTCCTTCCTTTCTCTGCCCTGCTTCTTTTGTAGTGTGCCTCTCTCGCTCTCCCTTACTCTCGATCTCTCTCTGTGCTCTCTTATTCTTCTTTTTCTTAGTTTCTCTTCCTTTTTATTTTCTCGTCTGGTTTCAATCTCTCCCTCTCTGTTTCCTTTCGTGTTCTCCTTTCCCTTCTGCGTCTCCTTCGTGCTGTGCTCTTCTCACTCGATCTTCCTCTTCTTTTCTTCTCTTTTCTTTCTTCCATTTACTCGTCTGATTTCAGTCTCTCCCTCTCAGTTTTCTTTCTCTGTGCTCTCTCTTTCTTCTTTTTCTTAGTGCTCTGTTTTTCATGCTCTGTGCTCTCTCTCCTTCTTCATCTCTGTTCAAGCTTCTCCCATCTCCTACACTCAGTCACTGCTCTCTCTCCTTTTTTTTTCCTTTTCTTCCACCTCCTTCCCAGCCTCTTTTTTTCAGAAAATAAAACTCGTCTCCCCCCACGTCTCTGGCTCTTCCCTCCTTTTTATGCTTTGTTTTTGCTTCTGATCTCCGTACGTCTCTGTGCTCTTTTTTTTTTTTTTTCCTTTTCTACTACTTGCATCGTGGTCGCAGCTTGCTTTCAGGGTCTTCTTTACATGAGTTTCATGTCTCTGTTGCTCTGCATGGCCGAAAGTTCCCTTTTTTGTCTACGTTTTTCTCTATGTTTACTTTCTGCGTTGGTGTTTTCATGTTTCTGTTTCTGCTTTTCAGTGCATGCCTCTGCTTCTTCTATTTCTATTTTCTTTCTGGTCTTCTCTTTTGCTCGCGTGTCTGGCTGAAAAGCCTGCTCTCTTTGTGCGCCTGTAGCTCTGGTTTTGTGTATTATCTGTGCGTGCATGCCTGGTTCTTCTTCTACGTATGGAAGTCTGTGTGTGTGCACATCATGGTTGCTGCTCCTTCTGTTGTGCGTGTGTCTGAAAGGTTGAAGTCTTTTAGCTGTGTTTCGTGTGTTTGCTTTTGCATGTTTCTGTTTCTTTTCTGCACCGAACGTGTGAATTTTTTTGTTTTGGCTGTACCCAGCCTTATATATTTTTTTGGTTTCTATTTCCCTTTTTTTTTTAAATTAAAACACACACACACACATGTATATTTTAAAATGAAAAATGAGATTTATGAAAAAAAATTTAAAAAATAGTTGAGTCTCAAAAAAATTAATTCCCAATATCTTTGAATGGTTGGGATAATTTGAGAGAGATTTTTAAAAAAATTTTGAACAAGATTTTTTGATTTTTGTTAAATTTTTTGAAGATATAATCCTAAAAAAGGATTAAATTTTATTTTTATATTTTTATATTTTTATATTTTTTAATTATTTATCATTAAATTTAAAAAATATTCAGACAAAATATAGAGTTTACAAGACTTGACTCAACAAAATCATGGGAAAGACTTTATACAAACCTCACGAGCACGGCATGACTCTTTGAGACAACCCTCCAAACACGATACAATTGTGTGAGAACCAAAGAGTGCTCTTATAATTGACTAACAAGAAAAGTATTTGCAGAAAAATAGTTTATGAAGACCTTATTAAATCATCGCTATTTGCAAGGTCCATAGATTTGAATCCATCCCATCCATAATAATTGCTTTATCCAGTTTGCTTAAAAAAAAAAACAATTTTAGTTAGGTTAAATTAAACATGAGAAAATTGTCATGAATATGACGGAGAGTTGTTAAAAGTTAAAAGAATTTAAGTTACACGTACAAGAGTTATATTGGAAAAAGTTTATTTTGATAAGCTATTTCAAATAAATATTAAAAAAAGGCTAAAAATAGATTTTTCCCCCAACAAAACATGCATGATTGGCTAAATTATTCTCGATAATCAAGAGTGCAGTTTAACTTAATTAAAGAAATTTTTTTCTTGGATTTTAAATACAATGAACCTCTATCTCATTCCACTTATTTAATTGCAAAATATAAAGTACAATAGAAAGTAAGACAAAGCGGTCCCAACAAATTTTCTTGAATTATTAGACAATTATAGGAGAGAATGTTATAGTATTTTTCTCCTCCCTCTTGGAGTAATGAAGATGGACATAATTAGTTGGTGAATTTTTTAAATTATTATCTGTAAAATTAGCCATTAGTAGGATATTTATCTCTCATTGTTAAGTTAAATTTAAGCAACTAAGCTCTAATACTAATTGTAAAAACTGCTCAAGAGAGGAGGTGAATTGAGCTAATTAAAATTTAAAGTAAATAATGTAGAAAATAAGATAAGTAAGGAACGATGTCACCGTGCAAAGTTGAGTAGAGGAAAGAAAAGCTCTGCATAGATAGTTTATCCTGGTTTAGCTATTTTCACTTAAGCCTACGTCCAATTTTTAAGGTACCCATGAGATTTTCACTAACAATCAAGATTAAACTAGGCTCTTTGTTGCCTCAGTACAACATAGACTACTTTACTAAGTTTGAATCTCTCCCCCTTGCAAAGGTGATTACAAATCTCCATAAGCTCCACAAGCTTAAGTTATTCTTTTTCAAATGAAAAATATAGAGTGGTATGGAGTGAATTTAATGACGAATTACTATTATAATGAAATCTCTCTTAGAATATATAATCAATGAGGCTCTCACAATAATGAATGTATCAGAAGGTAGTTAAAGAAATGAATGTGTATAGTTAGCTCAAACACTTTTGCTATTCTTGCTTCATAAATGATTCATATTTATATTAGATGATAGAAAAAAAATCTGTTAGACTCAAAGATTAGCCATTGAAGTCTTCTTTTTCACTAATCTGTAGCTTACACTCTTTGAGGCAATAAAACAATGCTTTTTAGGAGGGCCTATGTGTTGTTGGTGCCTTAAGAATAATAAGGGCTATAAGCATTAACTTCTCTAATAGAAAAGTTAAAAAGATTGCTATTGGCAGAATAAACTTGACATTGGTATGGGAAAAGATCAAGGGAATGACAAAAATGCAATTCCAAACCTTTGGTTGTGTTTAAAAAAGTTTCGAGAAAATGAAATGATGAACACATCTAAGTGGTAAAGAAAGAATTGAGAATTGAATGAGATATGGAATGAACAAGGATACTCTATTTTTGTACATGAAAAATAAAGCAAAATACTTTATGTTCATATCGCAAGGAAGGATTTAATATCGGCATGAGTATGAATGAGAAACAAAGGAAGGTTTGAAACTCATTCGGGTATTAAGAAAATTATACCATAGTGAACATCATAAAAGACATTGTTTGAACAAGATTGATATGGGTAGGAAGTATTCATACTGAGATGAAATGACATAGGAGAAGATGAAGAGATAGTGGTGATATTAGTATGAAGAACTTCATATGGGTACGAAGACATTTGATATTGGTATGAATAGGTAGACCATATACACAGTTATGAATAAATAATCACCGGTATAAAGAAATAGACAAGAGAAGAAAATTAAAAAAGTTGATACTGGTATGAAAATAATGATTTAGGTATGAAGAACTTTAAGGAACAAAAGATGGCTTTTATATCAATATGGCCATGAAGATAGGAGTATGAAATCTTTTATACATGTATGAAATGGTTCATACTAGTATGAACAAGAAAAACTCAGTAAAAAGAAATTCAAATGCACTATAACCACAATCAATCTTGTTCAAACCAGCTGAGACAAATCAAATAATTATCTCAAGACATAGAATGACAAGAGATAAAGATTGAGAAAAAAAAAGCATAAATTTATGCTTACAGTCCTAATTTTCTTAAGTCTCTAAACACACAATTATTTGCAAGAAAATAATCATGTCTATTTTGTTATCATCAAAATTAGGGTTCAATGTAGAGTTCTATACTATAGATAACTTTATAGGATAGATCTTAATTTTACAGGAAAAAAAGAAAATGAACAAATTAAATTACAACTCTAAAGTTACATAAAGACACATTTCTTAATTTTTGATAGCAGAAACATGAAACTTTTTGTTTGGGGATAATATGATGGAAAAAACTTACCTTTTAATTCAATTGCATACATAAATTCAAGATGGGTAGTTGCTTTACTCCATATCCAATAAAATTATGGTCACTTATTGTAACATCCTAATTTTCTAACCCTATGATTAGCTTCTAATCAGGAGTAAAGTGATAATTAGTAAATGATTTAAAGTTTGGATGATTGCTTGATAATTTGACTCATAGTGATGTTGAATGGACAGATATAGGTGAAAAAGCTACATTTTGGGGTGAATCATGCGTACACAATGAGGATTCTCCTCATTGTGCTAACCTTGTGCCGTAGCGCATGCACCAAAAGGTGACTTAATAAGTCATAGATTAGCTAGTGAGGGAATAGAGGAAAGAAGATAAATTGTGAAAGGGAGATGAGAGGAGAGGTTTGGCAGCTAGGGAAAGCATTTTCGGAGCATTGGAAGGCACTTTGACTAGTAACTTATCAGGTAAGCTTTGTATAACTCTTATCTCCAATTCTACTATAATTTCTCTTGGTATGAGTTATAGATAAATTAAATCAAGAAAATTTTAAGGATTTGTTTCTTACCCAATAGTAATAGAAAGGTTCTTAAGAGTTAAATTAAAGCTTTGCAACTAGATTGGAGTTGAATGATAGAGCTTTAAAGCTGTAGGCTCCATTTTCTCTAAACCTAAAGAGAAATTAGGGTAAAAAATGTGTTCGAGCAAAATGGGATTATTAAAAGTGACTTAAAGTGGTAATTGAGCGATAATGAACTTAGATTGGTTAAATAGGCAGGATTGAATAGCTGAGTATAGCTATAAGTAGCAATTTACTGTTTTTGGTCAATTGAATCAATTGACTAATAACATCAATTGTATGTAAATTGGCATATCTCATGTGTAGGGTGAGAAAAGAGGTGTGTAGAGATAAGTTAACAATTAAGAAAGTACCATGGTAACCTTTCTTATGACAGAAGTGTTGAGATAACTGAATAACTTTCTTTGTTTAATTATCTATTGTAGCTACTTAGAAGTATAAGTATTACTGCATGAAACGGTTTAAGAATAAGCATGTTTGCCAACTAAACATTTACACGTAATATTGATTTATAAAGAATTAAGTTTATGATTTTGAATACTTTGTGATTATATATATGTATATGGTTGTATATAGTATGAAAATGTGGTGATTGTAAGAAAGCATGATCATAGGGGTGGGAGTTCACCTATAGGGAGAAGTAGAGAAAGACCATATGGCATTATTCTCTATAATGCCTGACAGGGTGTAGTGTTAGAGAATTTATATCTCCTTATTATCTAATGAGGTGCGGTGTTGGAGATTCGAACTCCTTAGTATTGATGTGATGTGGTATTAAAGCCAACACCCCATTATGTGTGTTGGGAGAAATTATAGTCTATAAGTGAGATAGAACACCTTTGGCTAGGTGGTTCTACCACTGAAGAGGAGCTCAGGGCTAATGAGAGTGCATATTAGTCAAAGGTGAGCCTCTGGTTTCAAGTCGGGGTGATTTGAAGGTTCAATTAGTAGAGATGATGCTATGTGCTAGAAAAGTAGTGAAATGTATGGCAAAAGAGGTGAAATGATTTATATAGATGAAATTTAAAGTGTATATGATATATATTATGTTTAACTATATATTATGTTATACTTTCTTATAGTTGCATGTAATAGTTGATAGTAAAAAGTTATTTTATTATTGATATTTTTATTTCACCCCTATGGTTACATTTTTACAGGACAAAGCAATGAGTCGGGCAAGAAAAAAGTGTCAGGACCATTTTAGAGTTATTACAGCTATGATTTATGGTAGGTTTTGATTAGGAGATGGATTTTTGATTCATAGGAGTATAAGTTTGATTCCATTAGTTAAAATAAGTATAATAGTAGTTGTTTAATGTATTGGAATATCACATTAATGATTTTAAAAGTGGTTGGTCTATAGAAAAATTTATTATTTAAAAATTATCATAAATATAGTAGTTGGGAGAGGTTAATGTACATTAATGATGGTTTGAGGTGTTGCTAATGATAATGTGCTTTTATGAAATTTAATAAGCCCATTGAGTATGAATGGGTAGTGATTATAAGTTGATAAAATAGTGTGTGGAGTTATATGTTGATAAAACTCTAAGAGTTAGACAATGATGATATTCTTGTGGTATGGATGTAGAGAGGTTTTTTTTTGACACCATTCGAGCTTGTTGAAGTTTTGAGAAGTTGGTATAGTGAGGGGTAAGCCTTTGACCTCTCAAAAGTTTGAGATAATTGAGAGAAACTTAATCTTTATAGTTGACTTTTAATTATGTTTGTGAAATGTGAATTATGAGATAAATTAATTATGCATATTGGCAAATTGTTTGATTTGTGAAATGGTTTTTGAAAAGAAAACCTTGATTTTGCCACCCTTGGCGTTTTGTGAAATTGATTATGATTTATAATTATTAGGTGGAGAATTGTGATATATTAAGTGTTAAATTGTGGAGTATTGAGTTATGTGGGTTCATATATTATGAATTGATTGTTAAATTGTATATTTTGTGAGAAATATGCATAGTATGATCATTGGCAAGAGTTCGCCAAGGGAGAGGAGTAGATCAGTTGAAATCTATGTGGTATTAGCAGTGACCGTTAGAATCGAGAACTAGCCTTGGCACTGATCGTTAGAATCAAGAGGTAGCTCTTGTCCATAGTTGATTCGAGACTATCCCACTTGTTCTGTGAGGGGCTTAAACCTAACTAGTCTCCACCGGTTTATGAGGAGGCTAGATTAGGGGTACAACACCCCATGGATGTTAGTATTGGGGGAAACTGGATTACATAGTAAGTAAGTTTACCCGACCTAGTAGCTTCTCACAAGTAGAAGGTTGGGTTAGTCTATGATGGACATAGCCATGTGATAGCCACTAGTTTTGTATTAGAGGTAATAGGAGGATATAAGGTTAGCATACGGTTATGCCTACAAGTCTGGCCACATGGTTGTTAGTTTTATGGTCCAACATATGTTGAGGACGCATGATTGTAATTTTTACGACCTTGTGTTATGTTTTGCAAAATAATATGTTAAAGTGTTTTGTGGCAGGCCCGATCACATGGTTGTTAGTTTCGAGAACTGTGGCCGAATGTTATGTGCTAATTATGCTTGTCTGCCTAATTGCATCTATTTACAATTAATATGCAATTGTATGGGTTAAGTAAAACTTGGTTACGAGTGGTTTTACTTATCCCTCAATTATCAATATTTTCAAGACCTAGCTCATTAGATCCGATTCGGGGAAAACATACAGAGGCTTAAGATTTATGGAGTAATCCTCTATATGCCTCTCTTTTATTACCATCATGTGTATTTGTTAATGTAATTGCCAACTAGGATTATTTGAGATGATTTATGTACTACTTGCATGATTTTGTATTTAACTAATGTATTTTGTGCCTTGGGTTAGTGAGTTTTGATTGTGAACTCGTAGATAGGGTCTAAATACTTGTGTAAGTAGAGATATATGTACTTCGAGAAATTTATAATGAAATTGTTGATTTATGTAACATTTCCTCCCCATTTATGTTTTGTGAAAATCAGGCTTGAGTGGTGGTTTTATGAGATAAGTGTTTTTAATTGTGTGTAGTGCATTGCATGAGTCTATAAGAGTCTATTGAGTGTGGTCGGATGATTGGTGTAAGCTATCAGCATGTGTGTTTGAGTTGGGACACCACATTTGTGATATTTTATAAAAAAGTGGTCAAAATAGGGTTTGGTGTCCATCTTTTTATAGAAAATGAGTTTGAGTATGAAATTGGTGCCATTAGCTAGAGTTAGGGGAAAGTTCCGTGTAGACATTAAAACCACCTCAATTGGACATTAGACAGAGATTTAAGATACGTTGGAAGTTCGCTTCCCGTGCTGTCAAATGACAGCACTAAAGCTATCAAATTTCCTGTAATGTGTTGCGGCGCATAGCACCTCACACCGTAGCGCATGGCACAGAGAGGATATGCCATAATGCACATGCCATAAGCCATGGCATATGTGACACTTTCTGTAAAAAATCTATCTTTAAGTTTTAAAACTCATTAATTTAGGTCTCAATTGATTTCTAAGCTTCCACCTTGCTTTCAAAACTCTGATTTGAGCTTATTAAATCATATTTGAGATTTGAATTGTTGAGATTGGGATTCCTTTAAAAGAATTTTGAGAAATTCCTTTTATAAAACCTTACCATTTGATAATCCTTTGAGGGTTAAATCCTAGACTTTCATGATTTAGAGTCAATTGCAGTTTAACCTCTGGGAGATTATAGAATTCCAAGGTAATTAAGGGAGCATAAGAGCTTATCATATCCATGCACATATGGGATTAGAAGAGCAAGCATTAGAATTATTAGCCAAGTGACTTGTAACTTAGACTACCTTTAACCTCACTTGAGTTAATGACTTGTAATGCACATTGTGGCAACTAGTTTAGCAAGTCACTCATCCCCAATTTCATCCAAACAGATTTGAATGAGGCTAGGATTATATTTTCAGATCAAGCAAGCACAATTTCATAGTTTCTTCTTTATATTCTTCATTTTCTCTCACTTTTCTCTCTACAATTCCACTGTGTCTCCTCCATATCTCTTAATCTAACCATCCAAATTTTACCAAACCACTACCATTCTCTTACTCTTTTCTCCCTCTACATAACCTAATAGCTTTCTCAAGGATCAAAACTTATTTACTTAGGGTGAAATTGAGATGAAGAATGCCTAAGATTTTGGAGCTTCATCTTGTTCATTACTCAAAGATGCAAGCTAGGTTCTTGAAGGAGCTACTGTGAGAAGGAGGAAAACTTGAGTTTGAATTATTTTCTAGTTAGATTTAAATTTCTTCTCTCTAGTTTTCTCTCTAGAATTATCAATTTGCATGACTTTTTGACCTTGTAATTTCAATTGATGATTCATATGATTGGGATATACTTGTTGTAAATTGAGTTTTGTTACTTTGAGCTCTAGATTTTGGCCTCTTCAAGTTGATTCATAATCTTAGTTAGCTTGATGAGTTTAACATGTTTTCTTGCTTATCATAATCTTGCCAACTTGAATGCATGTGAATATCTTCATGAATCATAATCTTAAGCATGTTGATCATTCATATGTGCTTGACCTAATTGACTCATGTTTGTAACAATTTAGTTAGGTTTAATGCTAGCTTTGCTTTAGCTCACTCTAAGATCATAATCTTGGATTGGGGTTAGTTAAGGTATTAGCTAAGTCTTGATTAATATAACTAAGTCACTAAAACCAAATAGAATAGAGAAGAAAACAAACTAGCTAGGTTGTAATCAAACAAGGATAGGTAACTAATTCCACATAAGAGTTCTTACTTCTAATAGGTTTACACATACCCACCTCATTCACCTTAGAATTAGGTTAATTAGCTCATTTAGTTTTGAGGTTAAATCTATCCTAAATCACCCTTAACATGTAGCACACTTCAAATCTAAATTTTCAACTAAGCCTCCTCATAGAGATCGACCTAGGTTCATAATAATACTACATTAGTGTAGCTTCGTACTATTTTGTTAGGGTAGTGACAACCTTAGTTCAATAAGGAAGGAGAATATTGTGATTTCATAAAAAGGATAATGCTAAGAAGTTATAAGAGACTTTAGAATAATTGGATATTTTGTGGGTCTTATCTTAAATATGCATACTTTATTAGTCTTTTCGAGTCATTCTCTCTAGAAGTATTAAAACATACAAGTTGAAGTCTAAATAATAAAGCACCAAGCATTTGTTGCATGAGATAAAACTTTTTTTTTAAAGAAGAATCAATTTATTGGAAGATGTATGAAAAAATAAAACTCTAGATAGCCTTAAATTCAAAATTCTCCTCCCTTTTCATTAGGACACATATTTGAAAAATTAAGAGAAATATTTTCTTGGTGAGAAATAAAGAAGTTATGAAAGCAACAATACTTACCTATAAAAAGTTATATGAAGCTTGTTGTTTGCTCTCCTTAATCTAAACTAAATGAAGAGAATTCTCCAAGTAAGCTTATCATAATATGTTTCATATACTTATGTATTGTTGAATGGTAGAATGAGCTCATAGTCTAATAACATTTTTAACTAATATCATAATATTCAAAAATTGAAAGTTCCAAGTGTAATGTTTGGATCCGATCTATAAAGTGTTGTCTCAACCTAAGCTTTACCATTCCACATCATATAATTAATAAATCAAAATTAGAGTAATAGCCCTTTATTTGCTTTCAAATCATAGAATACCGACTTCTCAAAATATATACTCAAATAAGAAGGCTAACGGAAGCGTCAACATAATAAATGACTCAAAAAGCCACAACTTTTCAATTCTGAAAAATGTGCCATGCACTGTGGCATGCAATGTATGTGCAGCGGCATGTGGTACAGAACCACATGCCTAATTTCTCTATGACATGAGTCATAGTGTGAGATGCCATGTGCCGCGGCGTGCTTGTCTAAATTTTCTGCTGTCATTTTGATTGGAATCATTATGAACTTCTAGTATGCACCGTTTTCACACCCGACATTTGATTGGAATGATTTTAGCATCCACATAAAGCTTACAACATACACTAGCTAATGAAATAAATTTGGACTCAATTTGATGGTCCGATCTAAAATTAGACAGCCGGGTGTAAAATATTACTTTTTCTTTCAAAAACATACACCCTTAGTGCTTAATTCTCATTACTTGTCTCATTAGACCACTTTAGGCCTTGAACTAAGTTTAAAAGGATCACATACACTTGATTAACATCACAATACACATATATCACATCAATAGCCTATTTTGGCCTCTCAAAGCCACTTTACACAATTTTGATCTTATATAAGGAATCATATATATACAACACATATTCATAAATGCAAATAGACTTGTTCCGCTTTTAACCCTCTGACTCTTATATATGGGGCTCTGCCTCACTATATGGTCGAGAATCACAAATTTACTTGACTCTTCCAAATAGGGCTATGCCTCACCATTTGTATCAAGTTCTTATCATTTGTGTCAAATAATCATATAACAATACAATTTACATTTAATTCACATAATCAATCACAATCAGCACATATATATATACCAATGGAATAAGTTACAATGCACATATACTTGCCTATTTCGCATTAAGGCCTACCCACATATCCTCCATTGGGTACCCTCAGCACAATGCAATATCACACACACACACACACACACACACACACATATATATATATATATGTATATAAGCAAGTTTCACATCATAGTTCAACATACAATTACTTATACATCCTAGTTGGAAACTCAACTCTATCCACACATATATATTCATTTTCACTCAAAGGTAGTCATATTACTACTAAGTAAAGCTACTCTTTCCTTGCTTTCTTTCCTGGCCCTCTTATGCTCTCTTTACCTATATTCAAAAGTAATAGAGTAAGACATGCATCCTAGTAACTCGAAGGTAACTCCAATTACTGGTTAGTAAGCAAAATCATAAACAAGCGATAAAGTAGCATGTGTATTCATAAAACAATAACATATGCATGTATAGAAATTCATTTTCATCAACCTCATTTTTCTCATGCAATACATTCCTAGTTCCCTCTAGTAGAGTAATCTCTATACCCAAGCCAGGACTTCTAGTCACAAGGAACAAGGCCCACTATACCACTGCTCAAACTAAGTGATTTCTTTATATAAGTGATCTCCTAGGTCAATCATTGCAAAGTCAAGCTCTACGCTCTAGATCATTAGGACTTCCTAACCTTATATAGAGTAGGACCAGGGCCCCTTACCTTAGCTTAAGGTAACCTTGTGGATCATTAAATATCCTAGGTCCATCGTGGTAAAGTCAAGCTCTACGCTCTGGATCATCCAGGACTTCCCAAACCTCCTCTCGGTAGGGTCATGTTTCCCATTACCATAATTCAGTGTATATCTCGCAGATGTGATACATGTCAATGCATGCGCCATTTCAAATTCACTTCATTCAAAACTCACACACCCCCATCCATATACTTTCACAATGCTACTACTCTATCAATTCACAATACAATGCACGTAGTTATATCAAAATACTTACAAATAATTTCACAAATAAACAAGTAAAAAGGTTACTCCAGTTACCTTTAACCTTTGCTACTAAGGGTTTCCAATTACACTAAACTCCCAAGAGTGCAGATTCTTACAAGCAACTTCTTAGATGCTCAACCTATACAACACAGTGCCCTTTGTTAATTCTCAATACATTTCATAGGCATTGATTCGGCTAAACTGAATCCCTTAACATACAAAATAGTTCAATTAAACCCTTTTCAATTTACTTATCCATTATTTATAATCATTATAGGCCACTTAAATAGCCATAACATCTTCCTACCACATTCATTCCACCAATTTCATCTTATTAACCTAATTTTAGGCCATTTTGAGCCTAAATGCTCAAAGCTCAACCATTCAACTTCATACCAATCATAAAACCTTAGTTATACATTCAATATTGCATTTTAACCTTTTATTTTAGATTAAAACACCTCATAATCTCATGATTCAATTTCTCAACCGATGCAATTCAATAAAAAAGGGGTAGAATTGAAGCTTGGGTTTATGTGATACTTACCTAGCAAGTTATTAATTGAAGCAAACTCCCGAGCTCTAATTATTACTTGCCTTAGCAGATATGGCTTTCTCTTCCCCTCTAAATGCATCTCCAGCTCTCTCTTTTCTAATTTCATGAGCTGTTCACGTTAGCTTTAAGTGATTTTTGGATGACGCGTGGCACAGTGAGAAAATTCTCACTTGTGGTCACGTGTTTTGCCTTAAATTGTCTTTCTACCTATCAGTCCTATCAATGCAATGCTCAAACAACATAAAACATTAACTCAACATCTAAATCACAATTAATCCTCTAATTACTAATTTACCCTTGATTAGCAACTAGTTCCTGTGATTAAAATTTAGGATGTTACACTAAGCCACATTATACTTAACCATTGCAATCATCCAAAAAAAAAATATATATATATATATATAAAGAAATAACAAGAAAGAAAACTATTAATTTTATACACTTCATTATGCAGAAAGTATAACCTTTCCTAATATCTACCTGATATTAGGAAGGGTTAACTTAATTACCATATTAGAAACACCAATCTATAATTAAATATTATGTTGAAAAGCTTAGGCCTAAGACTTGTTTTGTGAAATTAGAAAAATCATAACACATTAGAGTATCATGCAACAAAAACAAGTCATGTGCATTCACATCAATCATTGCATGCCCTTAAAACAAAGAAATCAAATTAGATTATAGGCCATATGCCGCGATGAGCAACATATTTACCACGGCATGTGGTACAGTCACATGCATTGATCTTTTCTATGACATGCACCATAGCGTGGTCAAATTCTACAACTATCATTTGATAGATCAAATGATGAATTTCTCACATGCGTCATTTTCACATATGATGTCTGATTAGAGTAATTCAAGAGCCCACATAAAACTTTACTCATAAGCTAACTAACGAGACAGGTTTAGACACAATCTAATGGTCTGATCAATTTATACATCCAAGTATAAAAAGTCACTTTTTCTAAAAATTTCATGTACTTAAGCGTTTAAATCAATCCTATTATCTCATTAGACCATTATAGTCCTTGAACTAAGCATGAAAAGATCTATTATACCTGATTGATCATAATATATTACATACATACACATGTATCAAAATTTGGCTATCCAACGACCAATTTCCACATTTATAAATTTTTGACAAATTGGTTTAAAAACATTTCTTTAGCCAATTTCACCACAATATCACCATATTTACTTCATAATCACAACATTTTCTTACAAAAAACACATATATCCAATTTCATAACAAGTTCACCACTAAATTTTAGCCCAAACAATTCATTTCACCACATATTTTAATACATGGGCTATGATACATAAATTCACCACAATCACAACATTTTACAACTTATAATTATTCAAAACATGCATGCAAATCCCTATAGTAACTTATATATACAATATTTATAAAATTTAGGTTCATTACACAAACTCTACAATCACACAGCTTTAACAACTCTAAGCTGATCCTAACTCTATTCCCTTGCCCAGCTCAATGCTCTATCTTGTAAAAATGTAACTATAGGGGTGAGATAATAATCTCAGTACTAGAATAACTCTCTATTATCAACTATCACATGAAACTATATGAAAGTATATCATAATATATAGTTAAACATAGTATATAACAATAAGTTCACGTCAAATTTCATCTGTATAGATCATTTTGCTTCTTTCACTACTATACTAACCACTTTTCGCCACTTTTCTGCATATAGCATGATCACTACTGACCAAACCTCCAAATCACCTTGACTTGAAGTTATGGGCTCATCTTAGACTAATATACACTCTCATTAGCCTTAACCTTAACTTTAGTGGTAGAATCACTAGGCTAAAAGTGTTATATTTTACTTCTGAACTATGGTTTTTTCTAATATACACAATGGGGTGTTATTGACTCCAATACCACATCAAATTGACAATAAGGAGTTTGAATCTCTAACACCGCACCTCAATAAGTGCCTAGGAGATAATCTCCAACACCACACCTCATCAGGCAATAAGAAGATGCCATATGGTCTTTCACTACTCTCCACATGGGCGAACTCCTACCCCTATGATCATACTTTCCAAACCAATCATAGTTTCCCAATTACCACAATACAAATATATCCATATATATATATATACACACATATATAAAACTACACAATTTTACTTGTTTATTTAACCAAAATTCATTTTCATGTCATAATCATAAAATAACACAAAGCATACTCAGTTTAAAATAGTTTCACATAATAGATAGCGTACTCACACGTAGTTACAATAAATAGTCAAATAGAGGAAGTTATTCGATTATCTCAATCCTTCTATTACTAGAAATGTTACTAGTAGACTCAACAACCACTAATGCATCACTACAAGCCTCTTTCCATACTCTACCCATGAATTATGCCAATCTATACATAACTGGCACAATTAGTCAATTGGTTCAATTGACTAAAAATACTTATTTACTACTCGAAGCAATATTTATCCATTCATTCCTTGTCACTTAGCCAAACTAGGTTCATTATCATTCAGTTGCCACTTTACATCACTTTAAATGATCCCATTTTGCTTTCACATGATTTTCACCCTCTAATTTCTCCTAGTTTAGGGCTAAATTGAGCTTATAGGTTTAAAGCTCTACCATTCAACTCTAAACCAGTTACAAAGCTCTAATTTAACTCTTGAGAACTTTTTTATTACTATGGGGTAAGAAACAAAACCCTTAAAGTTCCTCAATTCAATTTCTCCATAACTCATACTAAGAGAAATTGTAGTAGAATTTGAGATAAGGGTCGTATAAAACTTACCTGATAAGTTATTGATCGGAGATGTCTTCCACCACCCCTAGAATGCTTGCCTTAATAGCCATGCCCTTCTCTTCTTCCTTCATGTTTTTAGTTTTTTATGATTTTCCCTTCTTAAACCCAAGCCAAATCTTGACTTAAAAGGTCATTTTCTAGTCTATGTACCATAGTGCAAGCAGCATTAGCCACAACACATGGCATAGTACGGAAAATTCTCACCACATGCATATACTTTGCCTCAAAACGTGGTTCTTTAACCCGTACCTGTCCATTCAATATCCTAATGAGTTAAATTATCAAGTAATCATCTAAACTTTCAATCATTTACTAATCATTACTTTGCCCTTGATTAATAGCTAATCACAAGATTAGAAAATTAGGATATTACAGAAAGAATCATAGAACATTAACTTATGCAAACTTGTGCTCACATAAACTGTAGCTATGTTTTTACTAAGACGTTAGGATTTTAACCAATTCTTCTAACCACCTACATATTTTTAAAAAGAACATAACATAAATTAATAAATTTATTATTCACCTAAAAAAGCTAACTTGATCATTATTTGTTACACTAGATATAATCTATCAAATGAAAATCTAATTAAGATCTATAAATACCTGTTAGTTTTAAAAGCTCCTTTTCAATCTGGCTTTGAAAATCTCCAAGTAGACATAAATCCAATCATGCATATTAGTGAAGAATTGAAAATAAGAAACTCCCCATGAACTTTTGAGGATTAAAGTTCCATAAACTCCCCAAAATCAAACTAAGAATCCTAAAACCATGCTAATATAGCATCCAAAAGCTATGAGTTCATCATTTTCATCAACATTAATGCTATAAGTAGGCTTAAGATTTCAACCGAAGTCATCATTTCTTGAGCATCCTTGTGTGAGTGGCTACCCATAATGTCCATAGTTTCCTATACAATAGAAAGCATCAAATGTCTAAAGTTGGGTGGCTTAGGGAATTTCTCCTAACAAGCTGTTGAAAGACAAGTTCAAGAAACTCAAAAAATTTAAAGATGAGAAACTTACTGGAATTCCACTGTAAAGAGAATTACTTGACAAATCAAGTGATTCCAGCATTTTCATTTGACCTATGTTTCTTGAAATGATTCCTATTAGATTATTTCTAGACAGATTCAAGGAAGCTAATGCCATAAGTGATGTGATGTTATCAGAAATTTCTCCAATCAAAAGATTACAAGAGAGATCAATGGTTGTCATCAATCAAAGATTCCTGTCATATTTAATATATTCCCCTTTCTAATTTAACATTGCATTTTCAATGAAAAATGTTCCCCAAAATAATCCAATAGTAGCCACATAATGAATAATTTTCCTTTGAAATGTTGCATTTGACAATGCATTCAAGTTATTGAGGCAATGAGGTATTGTCCCATAGATATTATTTTGTGAAAGATCTAAAATTTGAAGATGAAATAACTTGCATAAACTTGTAGGTATGTTTCCCTTAAACTGTTTTCCTACAAAAGCAAAACAATCAAAATTGGCAAGTAATGACCAATCCATGCAAATTATTTTGGCCAAAATCGATAAACTACAAATTTCTAGACTTTATTAAATATGGTATTTGCCTAAAGAAGTTACTGTTTACCAATATCAGAACATCCAATTTAGAAAACTCCCTCCAATAATTAGGAAGTTTTCCTAATAGTGAATTACTTGAGTGGTCAAGATAAGATAATGAAGATTGCAATATTGGACAAATATTTGATATAGAACGTGAAAATATATTATTTGAGCAAATCAAGACCAATGCTCCTAATAAAAAAATGACAAACTGTTGAAACTCAATTCCCATGAAATTACCCTTTCTAGTAATAATTTTGGCAATTCTCCAAAAATTTTATTATTAGAAATATTGAAGATTGACAAATTTGAGAACAACTCAATCCATTAGGGAATGGAATCTAAATTTGACCATTAGAAATGTCCAAATGCCTAAGCTCTATTTGATACTTAAGCCATATTGGAAAGTCATTACCAAACTTGCATGACATTACCACAAATGTTTTTAATTGAAAAGGTGGCCTCATCCATTTTAAGAAAATGTTGAATGAAATGGAATTATCAAAGACATTCAAAACTTTCAAATGGGATAGAGTTGATAGATTCACTTTATTAATCACATCATAAATCTGATTGTCAAATACATATAATTGCTCCAAAGATGAAAATTCATGAAACTTTGGGAGTGGACCATTCAAATTGTTTGACTTATATCCAAAATTGAAAGACAAGATAGGCACTTGAGTGATTGTGTTGTAGGCCCTAAAGACTAGTATTTGCAAGATATAGTGACGCCAAAGATAAGAATTTTGAAAAATTAGGTAATGGCCCATTACTGAATAAATTCTTTCTTAGGTCCATTATCTATACTGTATTAGGCATAATACAACTATGGGATCCAGTCACTTAATGGACTAGATAAGTTGTTGGATGGAGGATAATACCAACATATACAATTGACATAAGTTAGAGATTGATTTTCTTATAACACTATCAAGACTATTATAAAAAAGATTTAAACTTTCAAGAGAAGTGATATTCGCAAAAGTATTTGGATCAACATGATGTAAGAATGTTACTGAGAGATATAGACTTTTACGTGAATTTATATTTGAAAATGCACCAATAGGAATATTTTGCAAGGGATTCCAAAAGAGATAAAGATTTACTAAGGTGTTCTTAATATTATAAACCCAATACAAGATTGAAGTGTCATGATTATTATATGCAAGACTAAGGCTTGTGAGAGAAGTGGAATAATTATTTAAGAGAATTACATTGAAGTCCCACATAAGGAAATTAATTTTTGCAAGGTTCATTGACAATTGAACTAAACTATATTGAGAACACAACTAGTTGTCAATGCAGCTTAGTTCAATTATTAATGGACCTTGCAGTAATTAACTTTCCTGTGTGGGACTTGGTTGTAATTCCTCCTAATTATTTTGGATGAAAGATTTTGGATTGACTTGAGGTAGAGAACATCCATATAAGAAAAGCTTGGATAGAGAGGAAGTTTTTGACAATGATGAATGCTAATCAATAGCTAGACTTAAATCTATCATTGACAAACCAATATGTCTTAAAGAAGGAAGATAGGAAATCTACTCAAGATCATTTGCAATCAAATTATGTCTTTCACTAAGGTCAATAGTTTCTAGATTTGATAGATTCCCTAATCGATGAGGAATAATGCCAACAAGATCTACCTTTAAAAGTATCAAATTTCTTAGTTGAAAAGGAGCTTTTCTTAATAAAGATGACTGGCAATCAACTTTACTTAGATTAACATAATACAAATCAAGATGCCTCAAAGAAAGGCTATAAGTCTACTCAAGATCATTTACAATCAAATCAAAATTAGACCCAAGGTCTAGAGATTGAAGGTTAGATATATTATGCAATTTATGTGGAATAGTACCACTAAGACTAGCATCTAAAAGTATCAACTCTCTTACGTGATTAAGAGAATTACTATATCTTTTAATTTTATTTCCTTTAAAATTGTTAATGCTAAGGCTCAAATAAGTTAGATTCTGCAAATCACAAGGTAAAGAATCAATATTACCTCTTAGAAGAACTAAACAACTAGTCGGGACATCAAGCTTGGTTACATGACTAGTTAGATTATTGCAAGAAACTCCATTCTACTAGCAACAACAACTTCATGCTTCCTTAAGGAAAGAATTCTCCTATCATCAATGAAACCATCTTTCAAGTTAAGAAGAGCTTGCTTATCTATTTTAACACAATAGTTGATCATGTTGGAATTTTCTACACGTAAAAAGACATATAGTGTTGCAACCAAGAAATAGAGATTGAAATTTAGGCTAAACGTCTTGATTAACATGTTTGTGGTTTATCAGGTGATAAAATAGGTGAAGTATAGGTGTTATAGTCAAGTTAATTGATCTTTTGGCTCTTTATATACAAATGATTTCCAAACTTTTCCGGCTACATACAACTTTTTCCTACTTGTTCATAACTACAGTTTAATCAATTACAAAGAAGGTCACCTTCATAATTATGTTTATCATGGTTAAAGATTCATTGTAGACTTTTGAGTCAATAAGATATATTTATTATGGATACTAATGAATGTTTAAGGAATCAAATGATAGAAAAATTTATATCTATTATTAATTAATTTATTAGTAACTTTAGATTGACTAAGATTTAATCTTTAATTATTTGACTTGTAAAATGATTTTTAATTTTTTGTTGTATCTAGCTATAAAACCATTCATGACGACATATATAATACAACAAATAAAAAACACTTGCTCCTCCCTTTTCACTAGCAAGTCAAAACAGAAAAAGGTTTGTCTAGAGATATTAAACAGTGAATACATAATCATAAACTTTAATGACATGCAAAAATTCACCTTGTTTTATGGGGGTTTTCATTGATTGAGGCATATTCTCCTAATCTAAAACCAACTACTGTATCCTCATGATCTTCATCAAGGGACCTAATGATTGTGAAGCCTTAACAATTGTCTAGAGAAAAGAAACTCATCCTAGCATGAAACTCTTAGTAGTGAGCATACTTTTGGTTAATAAAGTAGTATATAAAGTAGAGGAAGAAGTTGAATTCAAAGCAGAAGGGATATTATCTACAATTCTATATAGTTCCAAGCAGAAAGAGCTAGATGATGAGTATGTGAACTTGTTTGGGCTCAAGGTATAATGTCTGCCTTGAGATTACTAGGACAACGCTCACACATCATTACGATAACTAGGATTAAATAAAATCCTCTAAAGTTACCATAATTCAAGGGTTTAAAGATAATTACTTTAAAATATTGGGATAAAAGAACCCTTTTTAAAATACTATTTGAGCTCAAACCATGGTTAAAAATCAACTTAGAATAAATACAAAAGCATGGGAAATAAACCACATCAAAATTAGGTTAAAACGCCATTCTTTTGCAAATTCTGGTTCATTCGTCACGGCGCAAGCTGCACTCATCACGGTAGATGGCACAGAAAGATGAGTCCCTTGAATGTCCTATGCACCACAGCACAACAATCATGCGCTGCAGCATGCACCTACTGTCATGACAGCAAATTGTTATCATAATAGCCCTCCAAACTTTCGGAGCATGCCGTTTCACCATCCAATGTTCGATTTGGGCAATTCAAGTGTCCACACGAAACTCCTTGAGCCCTCTAGCTAATGGCACCAATCTCTCACTCAAACAATCATCTGCTAAAAAGATAGATACCTAAATCTAAAATGATTTGTTTTCATAATAAAACACACATTAGCCCAAGTGGCCAACTCACAATGCCAAATGCCATTAGCCCTGGTGACACTTTGACCACTTCAAGTGAACCACACACAACATAACAATTCATTCATCTCATATAAATGAGCAGTCATGCTCAAAATGACCACTAAACCCCCTTTTGGCAATAACACAAAGGGGTAGATTGTATTTAGCACACACATTAACTTGGTCATTTTAGACCCATAATTCATCTCAAATTTATCACTTGTAATTGTATCTTAACCTAAAACACACATACAATCCGTACATTATACTTGGACCGAGATACACACACTCATAACAAATCCATACAAGTGATATCCAAAATAATATCATGTACCTAAGTTGGCATTATATATATATTGACAATATTTATTACAATACCTAAAAAGAAGGAAGGAAAGAGCTATACAACAACGCTCTTCACTCTTTAAACGTCCCTTTTTCCCCTTGTCCCTACCAGAGCTCTCACTTGTAAAATATAACCACAGGGTGAGATAAACATCTTAGTGACTAATATAGTTCATCAAAGTTTTATTACCACAAATAACTATGATAAAGTATCAAAATTATAGTAATAACAAGTATACCATATTTATGAGATAAGTGCATCGTTTTACAATAAATCCACATAATTTCACACTAGCATCATTATCTAACCATCGAACCTCCAATGCTCCCCAACATAAAATCATAAGCTCTCTTAGATCAATCACTTATTAACCCGAGCACACTATTAATGATAGAAACAGTCGACTAAAGGTAATCTAATCTACTTACAGACTATGGTTTTTCCCTCCTCACACACTTGTGATAGAGGTGTTGTTGACTCCTAACCGCACCTTAATAGGTACTAGGGAGTTGCCAAACTGCCTAGATGTCCTATGGTAACAGTCCTAATATATGCTATACCAGATTACTTATAGTATCAGCCTGTATAATGCTACACTGGATGTCCTATAGTGCTAGCCTAGCCATATGGATTTTTTCACTCACATCGCCACGTATCCTAAGTGAACTCCCATCCCTTATGAGTGAAAAAAGTTAAATTAAGGAGTTTAATGAAAAGTTAAATTAAGGAGTTTAATGAATATGAGGAGTTCAATGGTTGAATTATATGTAATTTTTATGTATGAGATGTGTATGATGACATCTTTATACATGTGTGTCAATGAGTGATTGCATGCCTCAAATTATTGCATAATATATGCATTATATGATCATAAGACGTGAGAGTTTGCCTAGAAAGAGGAGTAGAGAATTAAATCCATGTGATAGGGCTCCTATTTGAGTGATGGCATGTCTGGACTGATTATATTCATATTGTCTCACTTGTTCAACGAGAGACTTAAACCTAGCTAGTTATCCACTAGTTCAACGATGAAGGTAGTTTAGGGTGTATGGCACCTTATAGTATGAGAAATATAAAAAATCATGTTCCATAAGGAAGTTAGGCACGCCTTGGTTGGGTAGTCTCCTTACAAGTATTTAGGCTAAGGAGGTCATGGATTATAGACTATCCCATTGAGTTATAGCCAACAGTTTCATGTTAGAGGAACAAGGAGGATATAAGGGAGGTGTTATCATACATATAGTGAGTAAAGGCATATGGTTGTTGGTATGGTGACACTAATGAGAATATTCATGAGTTGGGTTTTAATCACTTTCGATTATATGTTATTGAATTGTGTGATAAAACTTCTTTGATATGAAAATTGATAAAAATCTTTATTTCCTAAGTATGTGCTATTGTGCTTAGAAGTATGAATATATATTCTCAAATGGTTGACATGGTTTAAAGAATTGTTTATATAGGCTACTTATATTTAAACTAATTGGCATGCATTAGTATGGGTTAGTTAGACCTTGGTTACTGAGTGATTGTACTTACCCCATTATCTTTAATATTATAGGAAATAGCTCAAAAAGATTAGAAAGAGGAAAGCTCTTAGTGGCTTCGACTGCGATCCTAATTTGTATGCCTCTTTATTTTTGAGTTACGATATGTATTTGACTATTTAAATTGCCAACTAGGTTTTATCCATTTTTGGTTCTTACTTGCATTATGTGTTTGAGTTGTAATTGTATTTTAGGCTTTAGGGAGTGAGTTGATGATATATGTTATATGTGATAGGGCTAAAATACTAATGCAAGTAAGAGTAGAGCATATTATGTATTGATCATGGATTACTTGATGAAAATGTTCTTAAACTCTCCCTTGTATGTTTTTAAGATTAAGGGATTAAGTAGTGAAAATGTGATCTATGAGTATTTAATGTGATATGGTGCATTGCACGAGTTAGTTTTGATGTTTTACATGTAATCAAATTGGTGTCAATGGCTATTGGCTTTTGGTAAATGAATTGGACACTTGATTTTATGAAAAATTTTAAAAAAGTTTAAGTTTTGAAAAGAGTATCCAAATTTTGATTAAGCAATAATTTGATTATGAAACCAAGCCATTAGTTAGAGCTCGGAAAGAGCTTTTTATAGACACCTAGTTCGTGTCAATCAGACATTGAAAAAAGAATTGAGGCCTATCAAAAGTTGCCCTAAAAGCTATTAACTTGACAGTAGAATTTACTGTTAAAATTCATGCAATTGCACTGTGGCGCATGTGCCATTAGCATGGTGCATGTCACAGAGGTGAACATGTTACGGTGCATGCCCTAAAACTTTTCAGAATTTTATTGTTTTCATACTCTTAAGCAAATGCACTTATGTTTTAAATGATCATATGCTTCCACATAATTGTGAACTCAAATTTGTCTATTTGGAGGACTTTGAAAATGGTTTTAGCTTTGTAATCTTGAGATCCCAACTTCTCTAACCAATTGAAACTTGATATTATGTTAACTACTTTGATCCCATTTCCCTATTACTTGGGAACTTGATTTAATTATGGGATTAGAAGGAGGAGGATATTACACTTCCACCACGCACCGTATCCACATCTGACGTCCGATTGGAGTGATTCAAGTGCATACATGAAACCTACAACATATACTAGCTAATGGAATAAGTTTGGGTTCAATTTGATGGTTTAATCTAAAATTAAACACCTGAATGTAAAAAGTCACCTTTTTTCAAAACTTACACCCTAAGTGCTCAATTCTCATTCCTTGTTCTATTAGCCCACTTCGGGCCTTGAACTAAGTCCAAAAGGACCACATATACCTGATTGACATTTCATAGCACATATAACACATCATTTACTCAAAATGATCTCATAATGCCATATTACACACTTGTGGACTTATATGAGGCATAACACATATAACACATATATAAATAGACTTCTTTTACTTTTAACACTCTGACTTTTACATACGGGGCTCTGCCTTACCATATGGTTGGGAATCATAATATACTCAACTCTTCTAATTAGGACTCTACCTCACTGTTTGTGATAAGTTATTGCATATATACACAATTCACATTCAATACACATATATATACAAGTGGAACAAGTTACATTATGACATACACTTGCTTGATTAGTATTTAGGCCTATCCACATACCTTCTCACTAAGGCATCTACAGAGAGATGAAACATTGTGTATATATACAAGTAATTTTTCACAATACAATTCATATACATACTTATATTATTTATTCACATACACTTATACATCATGGTTGGCAACTCAAGCTCTATATACAACTTTATACATTCATTAATACATATGGTAGTCATACCACTATCACATAAGGCTACTCTTTCCTTTCTTCTTTTTTTAGCCTTCTTATGCTCTCTTCACTTGTGTTCAAAAGTAATGTAATGAGACATACATTCTAGTAAATCGAAGGTAACCCCAATTACCAATTAGTAATCAAAATTATAAACAAGAGATAAAGTAGCATATGTTTCAATCAAATCATAAATAATAGATAAAGTAGAATGTGTTTTAATCAAGGAAATATCATATACATATAGAATAACTCATTCTCATTAATCTTATTATGCTCATACTCATACATTCTTGGTTCTACCTAGCAGAGTAATCTCTACGCTCAGACCAAAACTTTTAGTCACATGGAAAAGGACCCACCATACTATTGCTCAGACTAGATAATCCTCTTCACATATGGGTGGTCTCCTAGGTCTATCATGGCCAAGTTGAGCTCTACATTCTGAATCATCAAGACTTCCTAACCTTATACAGATTAAGACAATGACCCCTTACCTTAGTCTAGGGTAACCTCATGGATTACTCCATATCTTAGGTCTATTATGGCAAATTCAAGCTTTACACTCTATATCATCAGGATTCTCTTAGTTCTATCATGGTGAAGTCAAGCTCTACACTCTAGATCATTAGGATTTCCTAGACCTCCTTAAGGTAGGGCTGCATCCCCCTACCATAATCTGGGGTATACTCATAGATGTGATGCATGTCAATGCACATGTAACCTCAAATTTATGTCAATCAATACTCACACCTACATGCATATTCTTTCATAATGCAACTACTCTATTAATTTGCAACATAATGCACATAGTTATATAAAAATAGTTGTAAACCACTTTATAAATAAATAACTAAAAAGGTTACTCCAGTTACCTTTAACCCTTGCTACTCTAGGATACCAATCATTATGGACTCCCAAGCATGTAGATTCTCACGAGCAATGTGTCAGGTGCTCAATCTACACAACACATTGGCCCTTAATCAATCCTTAACACTTAATACAGGCATTGATTTGGTTAAACCAAATCCCTTAACACATAAAATGGTCCAATTAACACCATTTGAATTCCTACGTCCATTATCTATAGTTATTAGCCCTATAGGCTATTCATATAACCATAACAACCTCCTAACTCATTTATTCAACCAATTTTCACTATTTAACCTAACTTTTAAGCTATTTTGAGCCTAAATCCTTAAAGTTTAACCATTCAACTCCATAATAGTCATAAAACATTAGTTTTACACTCAATAGCCCATTTTAAACCTTCTTTTTAGATTCCAACACCTTAAAACTCCATGATTCAATTTTTCAACTGATCAAATCTAATGAAAATGGGGTAAAAATGATGCTTAGGATTGCGTGATCTTACCCAGAAAGTTACTAACAAAATTAGAGTCCCGAGCTCTCGTAAATCAAGGCCCTATTAAAGCCAAGCTTCTCTACCCCCTTAGATGTAATTTTCACACTTTCCCTTCTGATTTCATGAAATAGACTCCCAAGCTCAAGTAAATTAATGCCCTATTAGAGCCACACTTCTCCACCCCCTCAAATGTGTTTTTCACACTTTTTCTTCTTATTTCACGAGCTATTCGCGTCAACTATAAGTAATTTATGCACAATACAGTGAGTTTAATCTCACTTGTGCTTGCACATTATGCCTCGAATTGTAATTCTACCCTTCAATCCTATTAACACAATATCCAAACGACACAAAACACTAGCTCAACACCTAAACCATAATCAAATTACTAATTAATAATTTACCCCTGATTAGAAACTAGTTTCCTGGGATTGAAATTTAAGATGTTATAGAAACCATAGTCTATAACTTGGATAGGTTACCTTGGCTGAGTGTTTCTACCATCAAAAGTGTGCTCGGTTCAATAAGTAATTGATCTAGTAAAGCCTATGGTTTCATGTCTAGGAGCTTTAGAGGATCGATAGATAGATGATCATGCTAGTATGTGAAAATGTGTGAAAATGATATATGAGAAAAAGTTATGAGTCAAGCTATGTTATTATATATATATATGCTGTGCTTTGGTTTTTACTACTTTGATATGATTATTTATGCTAATATATACTAAATGAACTATATTGGTTACTATGATTTTTATCTCACCTGTGGTTATTTATATTTTTTAGGTTCTGGCATTAGTGGTATAAAGGGAAAGGAAACAAGCTGAGTAGAGACTCTTTTGAAAAGCCAATTGTAAGCTGGTGTAATGAATTTGAATGTATGATAGTGATTATGTATATAAGTTGCCATGGGGATGGTTATTTTATGCTTGAACATATGAATTGTATGTATGTTTATGATTTTGAGTTCTGCCCACTAAACTTGTGTATACCTGTGTATATGATGAAATAGTAGTATGGGTTAGTGGATGAGTATGAGTACTTGATTTGTATGTGAAAATTGGCCTTGTATGAGAACGAGTATAAAGAAATGTAAAATTGCCCAAGTTATATGTAGTGGGTAGTTTATAGGCCAATTGTGTGTATGCATGTTATATTGTGTATATAATTGGTTAATTAGATGTACATTTTTCAATTGGATGTGATCAAGGCCCCAACAATATCCAATGACTTATAGTTTTGATTGGTAATGCTCAATTGATAAATTTAACTTAAAATGGTAAAATGTACTTGAGTATCTAATTTTTAAATGGGATATCAGATTTAAATGAAACTAGTGTTATTAGTTATATTTTGACATAAGCTTTGTATGGGTACTTGAATCACCCCAACTAGATGTTGAATGCGAAAATGACACACCTCCAAAGTTCATATCAGAATTTGAAATTTTACAGTAGATTTTGATATGTGTGTCGCAATGCATGTGACGACAAAAGAAAGCATGGCATGGTACATGGCACAGAGAGTAATGCTGAGGTCTTTGTGCCACATGCTACAGTACATGTAGCATGAGCCGCAGTGCATGGCCCTTATTTTGACTTATTTTGATTAAATGCATATGTTCTTTTGTTGACTTTAGGGTACTATTGTGTAATGCCTCTACTGTGTAATATTTTACAACTTATATGTGTATATATATTATTAAATGGTTTTAGAAACATTTCTATATTAGGATCCTAAAGTTTTCAAGTTAATTATTTTGATTAGTAGTTAAGTAGAGGGTTGTATGTAATATTGTTGAGGGCATTATAATTACTTGGTATCAGTTTCTCAAGTTGAGATCTAGTCATTATGCTTGTTTGTTGCATTCATCCTAGCACATAAAACTTATATATTGTTGATTACATCATTCTTTCCCTTTTTCTTACCTTTCTTTTCCTTTTATCCTTAGGAGGGGAGAAATGAGAAGACGAGGTACTCGAGCTTTGATAAGTACTTGAGTATCAAGGCATCCAATAGAGGATGAGCTTGTGCCAGAGGTTTAACTTGATGAGCCTCAACAAGCTGATAGAAGAGATGGTGTTACAAGAATTTAGAGATGTGATAATCGATATTAGAAGAATAAGGTGAGATTATGATGTGTTGTTAATGGGTAGAAATCAAGTAGAAAAAAGAGAAGGTCAAGAGAGACTAGTGCAAAAGGAAGCTCACAGCAGACCTGAGCTGTCTCAAACTTTGAGTAGTAGGCAAGCTGGGGGAGTTGCTACTGACTCGTCCATTGACCAAGCTTGGAAGACTTTTATGAGGTTTAGTCCACCAAATTTGATGGTAACATGAAAGAGGGAGAAGTTGAGTAGTGGATTGAGTACCTTGAGACCATATTTAAGGTAGTAACCTGCATGTCAAAAAAGAAGGTGATTTTAGCTATGGTTCAACTAGTCAGAGTAGCTAAGAGATAGTGGTACTCAATTAGGCCATCTGGTGGTGTGAAGTATTCCTGTGAGGAATTCAAGATGGTATTCTCTAATAACTACTTCTTAGCCTCCTTTTGTATTGACAAAGAGGAGGAGTTTCGTTCATTCAATCAAGGGAATCTTGATGAAGAAGAATTTACCAAGAGGTTTAATGATTTGTTAGCCTATTTCATAAATTTGTAGCACCATAATGACACAAGGTGGAAGGTAGAGCAGTTGTTAGAGAAAATGCATTTGGAGTATTGACAACAGATTACTTTGTTTGATGTGACTATTTATGAGGAAATGTTTCACAAACTAAGAACAACTATGAGGAGAGGTAGAGAAGAAGAGAGACAGTATGGGAAGGTTTACATCTTCATTGGGTCCGTTAGACTATATGTGTGGAGATAGGAGTAAAAATCCATAGGTCGGGCTAGCATATGGGGCATTTAATATAGCATTATACAGGCTATTGCCATGGGTAATCTAGTACAACATTACATTAGGACTATTATCATGGGACATCCGGGCAGTTTGGTAACTTCCTAGTACCTATTAGGATGCGGTTAAGAGTCAACAATGCCCTTATCACAAGTATGTGAAATTAGTTCGAAGTTGAGATAAATTACCTTGGTCGAGTGTATCTACTAACGAAAGTGTGCTCAAGTCAATGAGTGATTTATCTAGTAGAGCAATGGTTTTATGTCACGGAGCTTGGGAAGATTAATGGATAGATGATCACGCTAATATGTGAAAATGTGTGACAATTATGTGTGAGAAAAAGTTATGAGTTAAGCTATGTTATTATATATATATACACATATACATATCTCTATATGATGTACTATGGTATTTATGCTAATAATAGACATTAAATGAACTATATTGATTGCTGAGATTTTGATCTCACCCGTAGTCATTTATATTTTTTCAGGTTCTGGCATTAATGGTATAAAGGGAAAGGAAATAGGCTGAGTAGAGACTCTTTTAAAATAGGCTTATGTATATAAGTTGCCATAGGGATGGTCATTTTGTGCTTAGACATGTGAATTGTATGTATGTGTATGATTTTTAGTTCTAGCCCATTAAACTTATGTATACCTATGTATATGATGAAATAGAAATGTGGGCTAATGGATGAGTGTATGTGTGAATATGACTAATACTTGATGGGTATGTGAACCTTGGCCTTGTATGAGAACGAGTATAAAGAAATGTGAAATTGCCCATGTTATGTATAATGGGCAGTTTATAGGACAATTATGTGTATGCATGTTATATTATGCATATAATTAGTCAATTAGGTGTATATTGTCCAATTAGACATGGTCAAGGCCCCAAAAGTGGCTAATGACTTATGGTTTTGATTGGTAATGCTCAAATGGCAAACTTTGACTTAAAATGGTAAAATACACTTGAGTATCTAAATTTTAAATGGGATATTAGATTTAAACAAAACTAGTGTCATTGGTTAGATTTTAAAATAAGCTTTGTGTAGGTACTTGAATCATCCCAATCAGACGTTGAATGTGAAAATAGCGCACCTCTAAAGTTTGTATTAAAATCTGAAATTGATAGCAGATTCTAATATGTGTACCACGGGACATGTGACACTAAAGGACAACATGCCACGATGCATGACATAGAGAGTGATGTTGAGTTCTTTATGCTACATGCCGCGGTACATGGCCCATGTTTTAACTTATTTTGATTGAATTGCATATGTTCTTTTATTGAGATTGAATTGCATATGTTCTTTTGTTGACTCTAAGGTACTATTGCATAATGCATCCATTGTGTAATATTTTACAACTCGTATATTATTATTAAATGGTCTTAGAAACTTTTTATATTAGGATTCCAAAGTTTTCAAGTTAATTATTTTGATTAGTAGTTGAGTAGAGGGTTGCATGGTAATGTTGTTGATAGGGATTATTGCTTGCCCTTAAAATTAAATTAAAGCTAACAACTAATGCAATATAGAGCCAATCCTAAGTCATCTCATAAGGAATGATTTTAAGTCTAATTAAAATTATTTGGTGAAATAAATCACTTAAAGTTTGAAGTTGATTATCTAATTGCTAATCTAATTATCTAGTAAATTAAACTAGCAAATTAGACCTAATTGTGAATGAAATGGTTTCCCTATTCAAGTAGGAACCCTAAAGTGTAGCTAATAGAAGAATCCTAATTCTTAATCAATCACGGTGGCTCACTCAACTCCTCTGCCTTGGCTAAAAAATATATTTACATAAGACAACTATCTCAAGTACATTAGCTTCACTAATTCAATTCCTTAAATGCTATTACATGCCCCTTAAGTAACCTCACTAGCTTAGCTCTAGAAGTAACCAAGTATTTAGTTAAAATTCATTTCTAATTGCCACTGCCCAAAGCTATACCCAAACTCAAAACTATGAAAACTCAAGCAACTCATAAAGTATTCACCGTACAATTACATGTTAGGCTAATATAAGACATTCACCAATTAAAATCACATAATACAATGTAAATTTATGTGGAGGCTAAAAATATAGCAACAGCAAGAGCATAAAATTCAACTAAACAATCTTGTTTTAAGATTACATATTACAAACAACTATAAAACTAAAGTCAAATTGAACTACAATCAATAATAGTCATAATATTCTAATGGAACTGATGCTGAGGAGTATAAATCTCCAATATCATACTCTGCATGGGCATTAAGGAGAGGATTCTCTAACACTATACTTTTATAGGTACTAAGGAGAATATATATCATATAGACTTTCACTACTCCTTTCTATGGGTGAACATCTACCTTTTATCATGATCATGCTCATAATTCTCACATACAAACAAATGTTTGTATCCAATCTATATATTTACTCAAATACATATGCTTTTGTAAATTAATTGCTTTAAAATCATTTTCCATGTACAAAAGGCTCTTTTCACAACATGTAACACTTTCAAACCACATATATGTAAAACTACTTATTTACTCATAAACAATTAAACAATTAATCAAATAGAGTGAATTATTCAATTACCTCAACCCTTTTATCATAAGAAGGGTTACCATGGCCAGATACCAACTTCATCAATATCCACTCGCATAACGTGGCTCGATCAATATTTAGTTTATAAGAATAAAACACCAATCATCAATTCCCTCTTTAATTAAACGCTCTCTTAACTTAATTTTTAGTGCTTACATCACTTAATTTTAGGTGCTCATAGTACCCAAATTCCCATTTTGACATCATCAACAATCCTAACACACTCTATTGGTTTCATTTAGTACCTAAACACTTAGATAAACATTAATTTTGTAGCACCTCAAATTCTTAAGTCTAAAACTAATTGCTAATTAAGAATAAATAAGTGAATACATGAGTGATTAGGATTTTGGATGATAATATGGTGTTTTCACTCTTGTGAATATTGAATAAGTGGATTCAAGCAGAAGGATTGTGTTGTAGTGTAAAGCGTGTAAGTACATTAATGATTTTATTAACTATGCCACATGTCATGGCATAAGCTGCATGTGCCATGGTGCATAGCATATAAAAATGCATAAAGAGGACATGTTTAGTCTGTAAAAGCAGAGAGGAGAAGAGATGAAATCTATAGGGAAAAGGGAGATAAGCAAAATCTTTGCTAAAGCATCAATTATTGAAGCCATAAGAAACATTTTTGACTAATAGCTTGTTGGGTAAGTTTTATACTACCTTTAACTTTGATTCTACACTAATTTCTTGGTTTAAGTAATAGAGAAATTAAATTGAAAAATTTTAAAGGGCTTATTTCTTACCTTTTGGTAATGAGAAGATTCTTAGCAATCAAATTAAGGTTTTACAACTAGTTTAAGGTTTAACGATAAAGCTTTGAGAGTATAAGTTTGAATTGACCTTAATTTGATAATAAGATGGGGATTAAAATTGTGTATGGATTGTATTGAGAAGTGTTGGAACTTGTAAAAGTTAATAGAATGGTTGGTTATGTTGTGAAAACCTAAATTAAATAAGATAGAGGAATAAGTAGTTAAATGTGGTCTTTGGTGATAATTAGTACTTGTAGTCAATTTGATTGATTGATTGATAGGACTAGTTATGTGTAGATTGCCATGTTTCAAGTATGACTTGTGGTAAAGAAAGCATGTGGGGAGAATAATTGTTAAGGAAATCCACGGGTAAACTTTCTTATAATAGAATGGTTGAGGTAATCGAATAACTTACTCTATTTGATTATCTAGTGTAACTGTTTGTGAGTATTGTAGCTATTACATGAAATGGTTTTAGATTGTACATGCTTTGAGAAACACATAATTGTTGCATGGAAATGATTTCAAAGAAATGAGTTTGTGAATATATGTGATAATATAATTATATATATATATATATATATAAATTTGAATACAAACAAGTAGTTTGTATGTGAGCATGTTTATAATAGGAGGTAGGAGTTCACCCATAAGGAGAAGTAGTAAAGTCCATATGGCATTTATTCTCCTTAGTGCTTGGTGGGGTGCGGTGTTATAGGATTTTATCTCCTTATTGCCTGTTTAGGTTTGATGTTAGAGATTTTCTCCTCAGTTCCCATATGGGGTACAGTATTAGAGATCTATACTCCTTAGCATTTGTGTGATGTGGTGTTAGAATAACAATGCCCTAATTAATGTGTAGGGGGAACCATAATTCGAAAGTGGGACAAAATAGCTTTAGCTCGGTGATTCTACCATTAAAGGTGTACTCAAGTCAATAAGTATATGATTGGCTTAAAAAATTTATGGTTTTAGTCAGGATGATATGTAGATTTGGATGGTAGAAGGTCATGCTAGTAGTGATAATTTGATGTGAAAATGGTTTTATAAAATACAATTTATGTCATATTACCTTACTTATAATTTTGCTGTACTTATTTACAATTGTCTGTGATAGTTAGTAGTAACGAATTATTTTATTATTGAGATTGTTATCTCACCTCGTGGTTACATTTTTGCAAGTTCAGATAGTGAGTATGGTAAAGGAAAAGACTCATGATTGATATAATGGTATTATTGCTATGTGTTTAAAGAGTTTATGTAATGAATATTGCTTGCATTATAAATTTGTAAGTGATTAAGTTGCCATAGGATGTATATGCATCTTTTCAATTGTCATACGTGGTGAATTTGCAAATCTTAGCCCAATTATGTGAAAAGTGGTGTAATGTAATTTAAGGCTAAGATTGTTTTATATGGGAGTGTGAACATGTATAATGGTAATGAATGTGTGGTGAATTTGGCTGAAAATAAATATGTATTCATGAAATATATGCTTTACTTTCATAAAAAAGGCGATTTGATGGCCAACTACATGCATATGGATATATATGATAATGTTATTAGTCAATCAAGTGTAAATGATTCTTTTAGACTGAATTCCAAGCCCAAAATTGTTTAATGAGATAAACTGTGAGATTTGAACACTTTGGTGCATGATTTTATAAAGAAAACTAACTTTTTACACCTAAGTGTCCAACTTTAGATCGGACCATTAGATCGTATCCAAAATTTTCTTATTAGTTAGCTTATCAAATAAGCTTCATTTGGGCACCTGTATTACTCTGAATTAATGTTGTATGTTGAAACAACGCGTGCTAGAAGTTACATCTGTGAACTGTCATATGATAGTAAAAACTTGTCATGTGCACCGCGACATACATTGGTTATACCATAATGCATGGCCCAAAATGGATGCCCCTAGCTATGTGGCACATGTTGTGGTACTCAATACCTTCTATTAAGATTATTTATTTGATTTTGATTGGTCATTTGGAGGTCATGAATGTAAGAAACTTGCTTCTGTTTTACATTAATTGGTATGTGATCATTATGGGATGATTTTATAATATTTTTTTTCAGTATCCCAAACCTTTTAAAATAAATGTTTTCTTTAACTTTAATGAAGTGGTGTGGTGATTGTTTTAACCCTTCCAATATCATGTGGATATTGGAAAATGTTATAAATTTCCTCTACATTGCTCCTAAACTTTTAAATTTCACTTAAGGTTCATCCAAACTCTAACAAAAAATCTCAAATCACTACAAAAACCTTAATCTTAGGTTTAAAAGCTTGATTTAACTCTTTAAGATCCTAACTAACTAATAGGTTTGGTCAAAACCTAAGGGAAATTGAAATCAATCCCCACAATACCCACCCATAGAAATTTCATATAAAGGGAGAGGGAGAGGTGTAAGAAGCTTACTAATATAGATTTCCAACTCAAAATGCCTTTAAACCTTTTAAGAATGAAGCCCTAACAACCCCAAGCTTCTCTTCCATCATCTCTCTAATGTTTACTCTTTCTCTCTTCTATCTTCTAATATGCTTGCAAAATTGGTAAACTAAAATTTTGCACATCTACCACAGTGGATGTTATAGAAAGGTTCACACATAATTTGGACTTCTTTCTGTGGCCTAATCCACTCAAACTCCAACTTAGCTTTCTTACAAAGCTATCAAAAGGTCTAAAATTCTAATTAGTCAACCAAAAACATCATTAACTTATAAATCACCTAATTTTACTAGTATGCCCTTTTTAGAAACTTAAATTTTAAAGTTTGAAACTCAGGATGTTAGGCCCTTTCCATTTTACATGCATAAAGCCATTTGTAATTTTATGGTAGAAGATGACTTGAATTTAGTTATTCAATTAAGAAAAATGCAATAAGAAAAGGTTTCAAAATTAGGTGCCATGCAAGAACATTATTACAAGAATGCCATTACTTTTTATCTATATATAGGATAAATCATTCCCTTACCTTCCCATTCCTCTATTTCAACAAGCCTGATAAGTGAAATGGAGAGGAAAATTGAAGCTTAAAAAAAGAGAAGGAGGAGGAAGAGGAGGAGGAGGAAGGTTGGAGGATCAAGATCAAAGATCGAAGGTAGCAATGATTCTCCTTTGGTTCTCCTTCAATTTCTACCTAGATTATAGCATTGCAAGTAAGATTTGATGAGCTAATCATCCTCTTCTCCCTCTAGCCAAAAACATAAGTAAATTTAAGGAAAGAAATGTATGAGTTTTTGTAATATTCTGAATTTTAATCTTAGGAACTAGTTGCTAATTAGGGAAAAACTAGTAATTAGTAGATTAGTGGTAGTTTAGGTGTTGAGTTGATTTTTTTGTGTTGTTTCGATGTCATATTGATAGGATTTAAGGGTTGAAAGACAACTCAGCCCATAAAGCCCGAGTATCAATAGGATTAAACTCACTGTGCCATGCACCGCGGTGTATTATCTAAGGATCACTTAAAGCTGATGTGATCAACTCATGAAATCAAAAGGAGAGGTGCTGGGAAATGTAGCTGAAGAGGAGAAGAGGTTTCTATCTATTAAGGCAAGTGTTATCTAGAGGTTTAGAGTCTACTTTAATTAATAACTTGTTAGGTAAGTATCATGCAATCTCAAGCTTCATTTCTACCCTACTTTTATTGAATTTCATTAGTTAGAAAATTAAACCATGAAGTTCTAAAGTGTTGTAATCTTAAAAAAGGTTAAAATGGGCTATCAAATACATAACTAATTTTTTATGACTAATATAGAGTTGAATGGTTAAGCTTTGAAGATTTAGGCTCATTTAGCCTAAGAAAGTCAGGTTAATGGTAAAATTATGGTTGAATAATGTGTTAGGAGATAGTTATGGTTGCTTGAGTAGCCTATAAGGCTAATGACAATAAATAATGGATAAGTGAATTTAAAAGGGTTCAATTGAACTATTTTATGTGTTAAGGGATTCGGTTTAGCCAAAATTAGTGCTTATGTGAAGTGTTGAAAATTGACTGAGGGGCATTATGTTATGTAGATTGAACATATGTGAAGTTGCTTGTAAGAATTTGTGTCTCTAAGAGCTTAGTGTAATTGGTAACCCTTAGTAACAAGGGTTAAAGGTAACTGGAGTAACCATTTTACTTGTTTGTTTGTGAAATTATTTACAAGTATTTTTATATAACTATATCCATTATGTTGTGAACTGATAAAGTAGTGGTATTGTGAAAGAATATGCATGCGGGTATGAGTATTGATTGAAATGAATTTAAGGTGGCATGTGCATTGACATGCAACACATCTATAAAATACCCTAGATTATAATAAGGGGACGCGGCCCTTCCATGAGGAGGTCTAAGAAGTCCTTATAATTCAAACTGTAGAGCTTAACTCCGCCAAGATGAACTTAAGAGAAGAATTTTGATGAACTAGAGTGTAGAGCTTGACTTTTCCACGACAAACCTTGGATATTAAATAATCCACGAGGTTACCCTAAACTATGATAGCGGGACGTGGTCATACACTATATAAGGCTAAGAGGTCCTAATGATCCACAATGTAAAGTTTAATTCTACCATAGTGAACCTTAAAGACCACCCATATGCAAAGAGGATTAACTAATCTAAGCAGTGGTATGGTGGGCCCTATTCCCTATGACTAAAAGTCCTGGTCTGAGCATAAAGATTACTTTGCTAGGTAAAACTAAAAATGCATTGCATGAGCATAATGAAATTGATGAGAATGAATTCCTGTATATGTATATGATATTATTTTTACTGATACACATGTTACTTTATCACTTATTTATGAATTTGCTTACTAACCAATAATTGGAGTTACCTTTGAGTTATTCGAATGTATGTCTCACTTTGTTATTTTTGAACACAGGTTAAGAGAGCACGAGAAGGCCAAGAAACGAAGTGAGAAAAGAGTAGTTTTACTTGGTGGTGGTATGACTACTATTACTGTAAATGAATATATAATGTGTTAATAGAATTAAGTTTCCAATTAAGATGCATAAGTGTATATGAATATGAAAAAGTAAATTGTGTTGTGAAAACTTGCTTGTACATATATGTGGTATTGTATTATGCTAAGGGTGCCTTAAGGAAGGGTATGTGGATAGGCCTAAATGTGAAACGAGCAAGTATATGTTGTTATGTAACTTGTTCCATTTGTTTATATGTGAATTTATGTGATGATTATGTGTTGAATGTGAATTGTGTAATATGTGAGAACATGACACAAATGGTAAGGTGGAGCCCTACTTAGAAGAGTCAAGTATGCTGTGATTCCCAACCATATGGTGAGGCAGAACCCTATAGGTAAGAGTCGAAGCATTGAAAGTGAAACAAATCTATGTGTGTGTGAAAATGTATTGTATATGTTTTTCTCATATCAGTCAACAATTGTGTAATGTGGCATTGAGATGCCAAAGTAGGCAATTGATGTGATATATGTGATTAGTAGTAACAATCAAGTGTATGTGGTCCTTTTGGACTTAATTCAAAACTTAAAATGGTCTAATAGGATAAGAAATGAGAATTGAGCACTTAGGGTGAAAATTTTGAAAGAAAAAGTAACTTTTTGCACTCAGGTGTCTAATTTTAGATCAGACCGTCAAATCAAGTTCAAACTTATAACATTAGCTAGTATATTTCAAATATATATATATATATATTATATTTAATTTTATATATCATATGCATATATATATATATATCAGTTATATATATACACAAACATATGAATATATACTTCAAAACTATATATATAATTATATTTTGAATTTTATATTTCATATAAATATTTATCAAATAAATATTTCAATATATATAATTCATTTACCCTATATTAAATTCATTGAATCTAGACATATTCTAGATTTAATGAACTTAGACATTATAGCTCGAGTTAAGCTGTTTTTCTGTATGACCTTGTAGGCTCATATGAAGTTAGTAGTAGGCTAATTACACTATTAACCCACAAGTCACAAGTGACCTCTAGCATGACATTGCAACTGCCTAATTCATATAGGATTAATGATCCGATGTAACCTATCATGTAACTTTATCACATCCCTTTTGTCACACGATATTTTAGTCAAGTATGAGATATGAAATTGTCATCCTCCTGTATCTGACCATTACTTTCTCAATCTCTGAGTGGACTGATTGTAACAATGGAAAAACCCTTTCCATTGTAGTATGACCATATATTTTTTCAGTCTTCCTCATCGAGGGGCCTAGTAATATCTCTCACTTAATGTGAGGGATAAATTTTATCTTGACCACTCATATTCCTCTACATGAATATCACTAAACTCAATCATAGCCTTTATGATCACCCAACCAAAGGTGACTTTTGACTAGGTCAAAGTTCAGTAGTCATCAAGTAGAAATCCATAATGATCTTAGCTCAAAGAGCTTAGTGATATGGTTATATAGGAGATAAACTTATGATTTTTACCATGTAGCTTTATTATAGTGAGTTGTTCTAGCACCTTTTACTCTTTCAAGTGCTTATGACTTTTATTTATATATCTATAATTAATTAAAGTCACACTAGCCTTGTTTTATCTATGATCCCTTATAGATGACTGACCAGGGACATTCAAAACAATTACTATAATTTATCTAAGGATATAGTTATCATAGTGAACATGCAATTAATATGATAACAAAAGAAAAATTGATTAAATAATAATGTGCATAGTACAATGATTAGCCCTAAGGCACAATTTCCAACATCCTCCTACTTGCACTAAGTACAATTATTAACTTGTCTAATTCCCATTGTTCTGACATGATGCTCATGCTTCGCCTGTGTAAGAGGCTTTGTAAGAAGCTTAGCAACATTGTCTTCTTGTGCTACCTTTTATATTTTTATATCACCTCTTTCATTGATCTCTTTGATAAGGTGAAAATGCCTGAGTATATGCTTAGTTTTTTAGTATGACCTTAGCTCCTTGCTTTGTGTAATTGCACTGCTATTGTCATAGAACAAGTTTAATAAATCTAAGATGCTAGGCACTACTCCTAGTTCAGCAATGAACTTCTTAATCCAAACAACTTCATTAGCTGCATCTAATGTTGCTATATTCCCAGCTTCTGTTGCAGAATCAGCTACTGTGCTCTGCTTAAAACTCATCTAGCTTATTGCCCTACCATTTAAGGTGAACACATATCCTGATTGCAATTTAAGGTCATCTTAGTCAGTTTGAAAGCTTGCATCTATGTCACTTGTTACAGCTACCTCATCATTCAATCCACCATATACCAAGAATAAATCCTTAGTCCTTCTTAAGTACTTTAGGATATTCTTAACAGCAGTCCAATGATCCTCTCCTAAATCTGCTTAGTATTTACTGGTCATGCTTATGGAAAATAAAACATTTGATTAGGTGCACGGCATGGCATATATGATAGATCCAATTATTGAGGCATATGGAACCTTACCAATGCGATCTTACTAATTTTGTGTACTAAGACACTGGCCTTTGCTGAGATGAATGCTATGAGACACAGGGATGAAACCCCCTCTTTAAATACTATATACTAAACCTATATAGTATCTTGTCTATGAATGTGCTTTGACTTAGGCCTATAACCTTTTGGATCCATCTATATAGATCTTAATCCCAAATATGTTTGTGGCTTCACCTAAGTCGTTTATAGAGAAAGATTTTCCTAACCAAAACTTGACATTTTGTAAGGTAGGAATGTCATTTCCAATGAGTAAGATGTCATCTACATATAGCACTATAAATATAGCTATGTTACTATTAACCTTTTTGTAAATACAAGGTTCATCTATATTTTGGATGAATCCAAACTCTTTAATTATTTCATCAAAACATTGATTCTAGCTCTAAGATACTTGTTTAAATCCATAAATGGATCTTTAAAGCTTGCATACCTTTTCAGAGTCCTCTGGACATATAAAGCCTTCAGGTTGTGTCATGTACACTTCCTCAAGTAGATAGCCATTGTGATTAGCAAAAAAATTTCACATAGTCTACACCATGAGTTTAGGTGAATCCTTTTATAACCAATCATGCCTTAAAGACATTTACTTTATCATATATATCAATTTTCTCCTTAAAAAGCCACTTGCACCTGATAGTTTTTATACCTTCAGGTGGATCAACTAAGGTCCATACTTTATTATCATACATGAATTACATTTCAAACTTCATGGCATTTAGCCATTTCTCAAAATTTGGTCCCACTATGGCTTCTTGGTAGGTGGTAAGCTCATTATGTTCAATGAGCAACATATCACAACATTCATTAATTAGAAATCTATATTTTTGAGGATGATGTCGTATCCTATCAAAGGTTCATGGGCCTTGTGTTATTTGAGTAGGCTCATTTACTTCTTGTGAGTCTTATCAATATTCCATCTATGACTCTGTACTTTTTTATTGTTCTCAAATTTCTTTAAGATGTATCTTGCTCCCATTGATTCTTTTAGAGATAAATTCTCTTTATAGAAAGATACCATTTCAAATTACAAATACTTTATTATTGGTGGGATTGTAGATATAGCATCCTTTTGTTTCTTTAGGATACCCTATAAAAAGATAATTTGTAAACTTGGGTGCTAATTTGTTTGAAGCCTATTTCTTAACATAAACCTCACTTTCCCAAATCTTGAGAAAGGATAAACTAGGTTTCTTCCCAATCTATATCTCATATGATGTCTTCTTAGTTGCCTTAGATTGAACATGGTTCAGTGTGAATGCAGCTATTTCTAGTGCATGGCTGTAAAAGGATGGTGAAAGATTTACTTGACTCAGCATAAATTGAACCATATCTAATAGTGTTTTATTTCTCTGCTTAGAAACACCATTCCATTATGATGTTGCTGAAAGAGTTAATTGTGAGACTATCTCATAACTCTTGAGATGGTCAATGAATTCTTAGCTTAAATATTCACCTTCTCGATTAGATTGAAGAGTTTTAATAGTATTACTAAATTAGTTTTGCACTTCATTTTAGAATATTTTGAATATTTCAAAATATTTAGATTTGTATTTTATTAAGTAGATATATCTATATCTACTGTAGTCATTAATAAAAGTAATGAAGTACAAACAACCCCCTCTAATTGTTGTACTCATTGGCCCACATACATCTGTAACTATGAGTCCCAATAAATCATTAGCCCCCTCACTATGGCAATAAAAGGTTTTTTCATCATCTTTCCTAATAAACAAGATTCGCAAGTGTCATAAGATTCAAAATTAAATGAGTTGAAAAGTCCATTTTGATAGAGCTTAGAAATGTTTCTCATTTATATAGCCAAGACGATAATGTCATAGGTAGGTTTGATTCAAATCATTCAATTCGATCTTTTTAGTATTACATTATAGATGTTTTCATTACTAGGATGTTCTAGATTTAAAAGATAATGACCAAATTGAAAATCACCATGAGCATAAAATATGTCATTTTGATAAATAAAACATTTATCATTCCTAGTAATGAAAGTAAAATCTTCCTTATCCAAATAAGAAAGAGAAACAATATTGCTACTCAAAGTTGGAACATAATAGCAATTGTTTAAAACTAACAAAAGCCCACTGGGTAAAAGTAATTCATAAGTACCTACGGCTAAAGCAACAACTCTTACTTTTCTAACTCAGAGGTCCACTTTGCCCTTCATCAACTTTCTACTATCTCTGAGACCCTGGACATTTGTATAAATGTGAGAACCACATGTAGTGTTTGTCTATAACATAAATACCTAAAAGAGTAACCCTACTAACCTTCTTCTTTTTTAGATCTTCAGGATAGAGCTTGTAGTTCCACTTTCAATGACCTGATTAATTATAAAAGAAGAAAACTCCTTCCTTTTGAGGCTTTACCTTCTTGGTTCGAGCTTGTTTGACTCTTTGGTCTTAACATCTAAGCCTTCACCCTTTCCTTTGCCCTTGCCTTTACCTTTCTTTTTCATACTCTTTCCATTCTGAACCATGAAAATAGTGCTAAGCTTTTTCTTAATGTTTTGCTTAGCAGTTTAAAGTATCCCATGCGGTTTAGAAATGGATTTCTCCATGTCATTCATGTTATAGTTCATAACAAACTAGTCATAACTTTTTGAGAGTGAGTTCAAGATCAAATTTGTAGCTAACTTATAGCTTAGGGGAAATTCAAACCTCTCAAGGCAATCAATATAGCTCTTCATCTTTAAAACATGAGTACTAACTAATAAACCATTAATGATCTTACAAGAGTGTAAGGGCTTTATGGTCTCATACCTCTCTTGCCTTACTTGTTGTTGGAACATTTCCTTGAGATGTACAGTCATCTCATAAGCCTCCATGTGTTCTAAATCTCTTTAAAGTTCTAGAACCATGGTAGCTAGCATTAGGCATCCTACATCCACCAAGTCATTTGTGTGATTTGTGTAAGCTTCCCTTTGAGCTTTTGGAGTGTTGGATGCAGGCTCCTCAGGAATGAGTTCATCCAAGATATAAGCCTTTCTTTCCTACTTGAGAACAATTCTCAAGTTCTTGAACTAGTCAAGAAAGTTCGTTCTATTGAGTTTGTCCTTCTTAATAACTGATCGTAATGATAGTGTAGTAGTGATTTATATATTCCACTAAAATTAATAACCCTCAAATTTAATTATTGGGTTAAGACCTATATTTCACTTAAATTTAAGTCTACTTTGGTAGGACGCTTAAAACTAAGTTATTTAGGTAGGTAACTCATTTATCAATTACATCACATGTAACTCATAGATCTTTATGGGATTCAATCATCATATGATCCGGCATGTTCAATCCCATCTAATACCTTAAGATCCAAAAGCATTTTGATAATCTCAATTAAGTCAAACAATAATGAATCTTTGTGAGTAGTACTATTACTCACACTTGTCTCACTAAGATAACCAAAATATCCACTTTATTGTACATTTGAGTGATATAGGTTTTGACAAGTATTCATTAATTGATGGCATTATGACTTAAGATTTTGATTAGAGGGTTTAATTTATTAATTTAATAACCATGTAAAGTGTAAGTAATTATATCTCATACAAAATCATGCATATTATGATCTAATAATCATGCATATTAGACCTCCAATATGTTGTAAAGATTGTATTAGAAGTATTGGGCTTCTTGCTCCTTGCCTTAGGCTCCTCTCATGCCACCATGCTCATGATTACCATCCTCAAGCTTCGTTGTCATTAACACCATATCCTTCATGCCATGGGATCCATCATTCCCTCTCAGTTGGAAAGGATTCATCCTCGAATCTATAGAATTATATAAAGATAGATAAGAAACATTGAATGTGGCACTAACATTGCCATAAGAGCTAGGCAAATTAATTTTGTAAGCATTATCATTAATTATTTCTAAAACTTAAAAAGGTCCATCTCCTCGGGCTTGAAGTTTGGATTTCCTCTTATTAGAAAATCTCTCTTTCCTTAAATGTAACTAAACCCAATCTCCAGGCTCAAAGATCACATGTCTCCTGCCATTATTAGCTTGCTTGGCATATTGCTCATTCTTTCACTCTATGTTTGCTTTAACCTTAGCATGTAAGTCCTGCACAAACTCAACTTTTCTCTTGCCATTAATGTTAGTAGGCTCAAAAAAGGCTAAGGTAAAATATCAATAGGAGATAATGGATTGAAACTATAAAAAATTTCAAATGGAGAATAAAAAGTAGAAGCATGAACAGCCCTATTGTAAGCAAATTCAATATGAGGTAAACAATTCACCCAATTCTTCAAATTCTTCTAAATTATCGCTTGTAGTAATATAGTCATAGTTCTATTGACTACCTTAGTTTAACCATTAGTTTGTGGATGGAAAATAGTGAAAAAAAGTAACTCAGTCCCTAATTTATGCCGTAGGGTACGCCATAAGTAACTAAGAAACTTCACATCCCTATCACTCATAATAGTCTTAAGTAAACTATGCAAACGAACAACCTTTTTAAAGAATAAGTCAGCAATGTTAACAACATCATTAGTCTTAACACAAGCAATAAAGTGTGCCGTCTTGGAGAATCTATCAATAATAAATATGGAATCTCCTGCAGAAGATTTAGGCAATCTAATTACAAAATCTATAGAGATATTTCCCTAAGAGTAAGAAGGGATGGGTAAAGGAGAGTAAAGTCTATGAGGTTGGATGTTAGATTTTGCCTTCAACATTTTATGCATTTATCACATACAGATATGACATCTTTCTATATGTGAGGCCAAAAGAAATGATCAGACAAAATAGTCAAAGCTTTCTTTACACCAAAGTGTCCCATCAAACCACCACCATGTGCTTTCTTATTAAGCAACTCATGCATAGAACAAATAAGAATGTATAATTTATTTTTCTTAAAAAGAAATCTATCAAATCTAAAGAAATCACCAGATTCATGATTTTCACAAGATTTCTAAATATTTTCAAAATCAAAATCAGTTTTATAAAGATCTTTTAGAATCTTAAAGCCAAGTAATTGAGCATGCAAATAGGAAAGTAATGTATACTTTTGAAATAAGGCATCAGCAATGATATTTTCTTTACCTTGCTTATGCTTAATCACATAAGGGAAGGTCTTAATAAATTCCATCTAGTGAGCATGTCTCTTGTTCAACTTATCTTGAGACTTGAGAAACTTTAAACTTTCATGATCAGAATGAATGATGAATTCCTTAGGCCACAAATAGTGTTGCCACATTTTTAAAGCCCTCTTTAGAGCATAGAGCTCTTTATCATAGGTGGAATAATTCAAAGTTGCACCATGTAGCTTTTCACTAAAGTAAGCTATGGGCTTAGAATCCTACATTAAAATAACAATTATGCCAATACTAGAGGCATCACATTGAATTTCAAATGCTTTAGAGAAATTAGGCAAAACAAGTAAAGGGGCATTAGTCAATTTATCGTTTAGGGTTCAAAAAGTCCATTCTTGTGTCTCACCCCATATGAAGGTCACATTCTTCTTAACAAGTTCATTAGGAGGGGCAGCAATGCTAGAGAAATCCCTAACAAATCTCCTATAGAAGCTTGCTAAGCCGTGAAAGCTTCTAACTTCACTTGTATTCTTAGAGATTGGCCATTCACGAATAGCCTTAACTTTCTCCTCATCCACATGAATTCCCTGTGATCCAATAAAAAATCCTAAAAAGATAACAAAATCCATGTAAAAGAAATACTTTTGGAAATTAGCATATAACTTATATTCCCTCAAGGTGTCAAACACAGTTTTAAGATGATTCATATGATCAATCAAAGATTTACTATAAATTAAAATATCACCAAAGTAAATCATAACAAACTTGCCTATAAAATTTCTAAAGACATGATTCATTAATGCCATAAAAGTACTAGGAGCATTAGTCAAACCAAAAGGTATAACTAACCATTCATATAATCCAAATTTAGTTGTAAAGGCAGTTTTCCAATTCATCACTCTCTTTTATATGAATTTGATGATAACCACTTCTAAGATCAATTTTAGAAAATATAGAAGCACCATGCAACTCATCAAGTATATCATCAAGCCTAGGGATAGGGTAACGATACTTTACAATATTGTTGATTAATCTACAATCAACACACATCCTTCAAGATCCATCTTTTTTGGCACTAAGATAATAGGGATAGCACAAAGGCTAAGGCTCTCACACACAAAGCCTTTCATCATCAATTCCTCTACTTAGTGCTAGATCTCCTTAGTCTCTTCAGGGTTAGCCCTATAAGTAGGCTTGTTTGGAATAGCAGCTCCGGGCAAGAAATCTATCCTATGCTCAATTCCTCTTAGAGGAGGAAGTCCATCAGGAATCTCATCAGGGAATAGATCTCCATAATCCTGCAATAAAGAGACAACACTGGAAGGCAAAATAGGGTCAAGAACGTTAGTAGAAAAATCAATATTCTTGAAAATTATAATAAGAGCTTGCTTACTCATCAAAGCCTTTAGAATCTCACTTTTCCCATATAATAGTATTTTCTTTTCACTCATACCATTCTATTTTTCTCTTTTCTGACCTTCTCACCATTCTTTTTCCTCTCTTTTGATTTTTCAAGTAAAGTAATACTCTCTCTTTTTTTTTCTCTCACTCATGTCACAATTAAGAAGATCTCTTCTTTGCTTGTAATCTTGAGCAATCTTTAGTTGATCTTCATAAACTTGGATGGGCTTAAAAGGATTTAATACAACAAACAACACTAGCTTAGAAACCCTAATTTTAGCACTATCATTCAACCATTACAATTTGTAGGGCTTAGGGTGTAGAATTAAAGGTAGAGATAATTTATCTACAAGTAAAGTGCTAGCTACGTTAGTGCAACTACCACCATCAATTACTATGCTACACACCTTCTCTTTGATGAAGCATCTAGTGTGAAAAATATGCTCACGTTGCTCATGTTCATCATCCTCCTTTGGTTGAATATTGAGAACTCTTCTTGCCATCAAGATAGAGTTAACTACACCATTTTATTCAAGCTCATCATTTGATTCATAGGAGGTAGAATCATCATCAACATTATCAGCATCACTTTCATGCACACTATTATAGCCACCACCATCTCTCAATATAATAACTCTTTTATTGCTACAATCTCTCGCATTTGAAGCACCATCTCTTTTATTGCTATAATAACTCTTTCATGTAGCCTACACCATGGCATTTGAAGCACTAAATATGAGAAGTATTAGATGAATAAGAAAAAAGGTTTAGGGTTATAAGTTTTACCCTCATACTTGATCTTCATTTCTTCCTTGGCCTTGGATGTATCGTTGGCCTCAGAATCCTTCCATTTAGATGTTACCTTGGAGTCTTTCAAAGAGAACTTAGAACCTTTGTTCTTATTCCTCTGCTCCAACTTTATATCTTTGTGTATGAGCTCTTCCCTATCTATAAAAGTGTACAAGTCAAGCTTATCTCTCAACTCTGGCCTCAAGCTATCTATAATTCTTAACATTGCTTCACATTCATTCTCTTAAATGTTTGCACGAAACTTCAAGATATTTAACTCGTGCACATACTCCTCCACAATCATAGATCCTTGAGAAAACATTCTCAATTTTTAATAGGCTTTTTCCTAAGTTGGCTTCTTTTATACTCTAAATCTTGCCACCAATAAACAGCATAGTCAATGAAATTTAAAGAAGCATTTTTTACCTTCCTTAACTTAGACAAATCAAAAGCCATGAAGATTTAGTCCATCTTTATTTCCCAATCAAGGTATTTTTTTGGATTGCTGTTACCCTTGAATGAATGATATTTACTTTCTGGCTCGGTAAGTCAACATCACACTTTGAGGATTTCTTTCCCTTAGAAAAAAGGGGATCTTCATGCTTCTCATCTTCATTGGGGGTCTCACACTTCTTTCCTTTAGAAGAGGAAGTCTCCGCCTCATTTTTATCCTCTTTATAGAACCTATAATCAAGTTCCAAGTAAAACTGCTGCAACTGTGTTTCAATAAGTTCTAAAACAAAGTTCATATCACATTAGGGGATTCATCCTTATTACTTATGTTCACAAAAGTACTAGAAACCATATAAGATAAAAAAAGATCCTCACACACACAAACTCATGTGTTTACTCTCAAGAGAAATAAAGTCACTCGTATTTCATAAAAAAGAAATTAATGGCTTTTTTTAATGATGAAAAACGCACTTGCCTTTTACCACTCACTAAGCTTGTGGATAGAATCTAATAGTGGAACCAAACACAAATGAAACAACCAAGTAAATATCTTCTAAATTAAGGAAACTAGAAAACAAGCACAAGATGAAAAGAGGATTGTTTTTTGGTAATTTTTTTTTGAAATTTTGAAACAAATAGGAAAGTAAAATTTTTAAATAAAGTCAAGCTTGCAAAAGGGAAAACCACATGTGACAAATAAAAATAGGAAAGAAAGAAATGAAAGTCAAAGAGTCAAATACTCAAAGACAAATATATGAAGCTAAATAGAATAGGAAAGCAGCACAAATAGCAAAATAGAAGAGTGTAAAATTTGAAAAGTGCTACTAAAAATTAAAAATAAGAAAGTGACCAAAGTAGAAGACTTTTTTACCATCTAAGTTGACTTTTCTCTCTGGCAACCTCTTAGTGACTTGGAGTTTAAGAATAGCTTTTTTCTAATGTCATAACTCACATCAATAATTTTTTTTTTGTAATTTTTTTAACTTTTCAGATTTTTTTCTTTTTTTTTCAACACACAATTACTTTTTTTCCCTTTTTTTGCACGAATTTTTAGGTATGTTTTTCTTTTTTTAAGAAGGCTAATAAAAATAGAAACTCACATAAGATGAAAATGTCATAAAGATGAAGAAGAGAAAAACTACAACATAAAAGTAGATGGGGTAGATAAGATATAAACACAAAAAGAAATAACTCAAGATGAAAATGAAGAAGAAAGGACAAGAATTTGAACCAAAACTAGCAACCAAAGCTCTGATGCCAATCTGATAAGGGAGGCAGAAGCAGAATCGTGCTAATTTAGGAACAGAACCTTGAAACACAACAAAATCACAAGAACAAAAAGAAAGGGGTGGAATTTATGATGAAAATAAAGAAAGGAAATAAATAATAAGATAATGATCAATGATAAGATCCTTTAGAGCACCTATCTCTAGGAACCTCAACCTTCGAAGACATCACAAGAGTTGATCACGCTCTTAATCATGTCTCTTTCTTACACGGGTTAACACCATAAAGCACTAAGGCTCACAAATGTTATAAACTCAAAAATAAATAATTTCATTCAACTTCTCTTCTGTTTGCAAGAAGGAGTATGCCTAATATATATAGGCTCATAGATAAGACTATTTCTTAAAATTAAAACCCTAATTTCCTAATATTAAAAGTGGAAAGAAAATAATATAAAATAATGAGAAAATATTCAGCCACATAATTTAGGAGATGTGATCCTAAAATTATGGGATTACAAAACTTAAAAATTAATAATATAATTAATCCTAATCTTTAACTAGACTCAAAATAGGAAACTAAGACTAGTCTTGCTCCTTAAGAAAAGGAGATAAGTCAACGGACCACTAAAATAGGAAACAATTATGGAGACAATCAAGGGATCATAAAATATTCAAAATCATGCCGCCCTTGATTTCTTCACTAGGGTTTCATGCTTCCTTGCTTGCAAGAGGCTTCATTGGTAGTCTTCCTTATATTGGGCTAAAGTTTACATCTCTTGAGCTTGACTCTTCATGGATTTAGATCTTAAGCACATTATACATGTATAGATGCTCTCCTTTGGGCTTGAGAGGAGTATCTCAATGCTCTCCAAACTCTTAGCTTCTTGCACAAGACTAATCAAGGCTTGCTTTATGGCTCTAATTTGGGCTCTCGTCATTGGACCTCCAATATGTTGTAAAGGGTCTTTAGGCACATTGGATTGAAAGTATTAGGCTCCTTGCTCTTTACCTTAGGCTCCTTTCATGCTACTATGGTCATGATTACCATCCTCAAGCTTCGTTGTCATTAACACCATATCCTCTATGCCATGGGTTCTATTACTAGGTCAAAATTCAATAGTGATCATGTAGGAATCCATGATGATCATAGGTGAAAAGACTTAGTGATATGGTTACATATGAGATAAGCTTATGACTTATACCATGCAGCTTTCTCATAGCAGGTCGTTCTAGTACTTTATACTCTTTTAAGTACCTATGACTTTTATTTATATCTCTATAATTAATTAAAGTCATACTACCCTTGTTTCATTTATGATCCCTCATAAATGACCGATCAAGGACTTTCAGGATAATTACTATAGTTTGTCTAGGCATACAGTCATCATAGTGAACATGCAACTAATATGATGATAAAAGAGAAATTCATTAAATAATAATGTGCATAGTATAATGATTAGCCCTAAGGCACAACTTCCAATAACTTTGACCTTGAGATTTTAAGTGATGTTACAACTTCATGATGTTTTAGTAAGCTTGGTTATTTTGGCCTCACCTAATTATGCCTTAATCTCAATTTAGCTTGATGAGAATAACATGTCTTCTTGCTTGTCATAATCTTACCAACTAGAATGCATGTGAATATCTCTTGTTTCATAATTTTAAGCATGTGGATTCCATTTGAACTAGTTTGACCTAATTGACTCTTGGTTGTATATCTTGGCCGAGATTCACTCTAGTTCATAATCTTAAATTAGGGTTAGTCAAGGTGTTAGCTAAGTCTTAGTTAATATAATTAAGTGACTAAAACCAAAGAAATGGAGAGGGAACTAAATTAGCTAGCTTGTAATCTCACAAGGATAGGTGACCTAATCTATATTGGAGTTTCTACTTCTTAATAGGTTTACACTCACCAATATACTCATTCTAGTAATTAGGTTTATTTGCTTGCTTAGTTTTAAGTTCAGATTTGTCCTAAAAACTATTTAACTTGAAGCACATATAAACAAGCTTGTTCAACTAAGACTTCTCATAGAGACTGACCTAGGTTCACATTATTACTACATTAGTGTAACTTAATACTATTTTGCTAAGGTAGCGACAACTCTAGTTAAAATTTGGCGTTATTACTGGGGAGGCAAGGCAAGGACTAGTGTAATGTTGATTTCCATCTTATTTGTCATTCTGTGTTTTTTTCTTTTTTTTTGTGATTTTCATGATTTTTGTGTGATTTTTGGTGTCTTAGTAAAGTCTAGGTTACAAAGGGAGAAATTTTGTCAAAACAGTTTTCCTAGCTTTCTTGGGCAAAATTTAAAACGTCACTGGGAACTACTCTATTGGGGAAAATTTTGAAAAATTTTCAATAAATTAATTTATATCTTAGATTTTTGAGAAAATTGGTTTGGTAGCAATTGGATTTGTATACTATTTTGTGTGATTTTCTTAAGCATATAAGGTGAGATACTCTATTTTGGAGAAATCCAGGACTCTGTATTAACTTTGTGTGTGCATGATTTTCTCTATACTTGTCCAAATTTGCATATCTGAAGCTCAAATTTATCCCAATACCTTATCTTCATTTTTGATGTTTTGGGTATTTTGTTATTTGAGTACTAACTTGCTCATAATAAGTGATAAAGCTTATAGGGTCAGTTTGGAAGAAATTCTATTTTTAGATTGATGCAACCTAACTTGCAATAAAAACTAGGAAGTATTGGCTAGTTGAAAACTTCTAAAAGTTTTCCATATTCTTCTTCCATATCTTCCATGATTAACTACCATTTTCCAAGTCATTTGGACATGGAATTTCTCTAGAGAAAGTGCACGAGAAGACTGGGCAGAAAGTAGATTCCAAAACATCCAATTTTAGAAGAAACCATTGCTTGAGCATTTCTAAACCCTTAACTTGCTAGTTCTTGTGCTGAATTCATTTTTTAGTTAATTTTGTGTTTTTGTGTTTTTTTTGTATTTTTCATTAAATTTAGAAAATAAAATATTACTTGTTACTTTTACTTTGCTTGTGAGTTATTTGCTTGCATGCATTCCAAGTCATTGAGTGTCTTTGCATTTTTTTGTCTTTTCTTTGTAAAACTAGCTTTAGGTTCTTTTGTTTTTGTGTCTTGATTGTTTTTCTTATTGAATTTGGTTTTGATTTTTCATCTATTGCATTCAGTGCATGACCCAAGGAAGACTTATAGAGAAAGTGTCATTTGATCAAGAATAAAAAGAGAGAAGAATCTCATAGATAACCATCTTATCTTATAATCCTCCATAACTGCTTCTAATCACAATAATGACATAGCCCATCTAAGGATGCCTAGGGACTTCAATAATGACCCTAATCCTAACCCTAATATCAATGTTAATGGCCAAAATATTCAAAATCAAAATTTTATGGTTGTCAACCAAGGGAATAGAGTGAACCATAAGGGTCCAAGTGCAATTCCAATTTTGAATAATGCACAAGTCTAGTCACAAAACCTAAAGAACAATGGCAATTTCATGCATACTCATAATCATACACTTAGGGATGAATTTGGCATGCATCATCCTCAAAATGATATGATTTCTATCAAGAAATTCACTTCTCCTAATTGAAATACAAATCCCTATGGTTTATACATCCATCATCATGTTAATATGTTTAAGCTTAAGCATTTTCTTATTTAAGTATTGGCTAAGTTTTATGGTTTGGCCCAAGAAGATTTCCATAGATTTTTGCATTCATTATATCCTATTTGCAAGACCATTAAACTGGTCGGTATTCAAATAGATGATGTTCAATCTGGAGCAATTGTGTTTTGTCATGAGTCTCATACTAAGGATTGGTGCTTGAACTTTCCACCACATGTTAAGGTTCACACTTGGGAGGAGTTGAGGAACATATTTTTGAATAAATTTTTTCCATCATCTAAGCTAGCAAGTTTAAGAAAACAAATTATTAGCATGGTTCAAAATGTTGATGAGAATCTTTATGAGTTTTGGAATAGATTTCAATCTATGCGAGCTAGATGTCCACATCACCAAATTCCAAGTGAGCACCTTGTTCAATATTTTTATGATGGTCTTTTTCCTAAAGATAAAATGAGCCTTAATGCCACCTCTAATGGCTCCCTTAGTGATTTCTCTCCCAATAAGGCTTAGGAGTTTATTGATGAAATGGCACAAAGTAGAGCATATGGGGTGAGAGAACCAAAAATAGCTTTGGTCACTAATGGATTGAGTAGCTCACAATTAGATGATCTTACATATAAGATTGGAAAGATCATTTCACCATAAGTTAATGCTAATTCTAACTTGAGGAATGTTTCTAATGTTGGTGTTCCATGTAATGCATTAGTTTCAATGTCATGTTCTTTTTGCAACTCTTCCATGCATGTTAATGTTAATTGTCCCTTACAATATGAATATGCTTATGAATTGAATGCAATGTATAAGACAAGTAATCAATTAGGAGGACAATAAGGCATGCATGGGAACACACAATCCTACTTAAAAGAATCATCCAAACTTGTTATATGTCAATCCTAATGGAGCCTTAAATCAAGAACACCAAGGAGGAGGATAATAAAGGTAGCAAAGCCAAGACAATTCCATGCCATATGGATAAGGTAGTACTTTAAATTTTTACCAAGGCAAAAGTAATAGTTTACCTACCTAACCTCCTAGTTCTTCAAGGCAAATTGTATTTATTAAGGGACTATCTTCTTCATCATCTAATGCCACTTTGATGCTATCCAAAAATTTTCAGTTATTACTGAATAAGGTTGTCAATACCTAGTAAAATAATACTAAGTTACACTAATGTAATACTATTGTGAACCTAGGTTGACTTATGTGAGGAGGCTTAGATGGACAAGCTTTATTGAAGTGTGCTACAAGTTAAAAGGTGATTGGGATACATTTGGGTTTAAAACTAAATAAGCTAATAAACATAATTCTAAAGTGAATGGAGTAGGTGTGTGTAAACCTATTAGAAGTAGGAACTCCTATGTGAATTTGGTCACCTATCCTTGTTTGATTATAACCTAGCTAGTTTGGTCTTCTCTCTCTTCTCTTTGGTTTTAGTTAGTTATATTAACTAAGACTTAGCTAACACCTTAATTAACGCTAATCCAAGATTATGGTCTTAAAGTGAGCCATGGTTTAGCTAACAGGAAGCCTTACTAAAGCATTACAAAGCATGAGTCAATTAGGTCAAGCACATTTTAATAAAATTAACATGCTCAAAATTATTATACATGAAGATATTCATATGCATTTAAGTTGGCAAGATTATGTCAAGCAGGTAAACATGTTAAACTCATCAATCTATACAAAGATTACTAACAAATATGAAGAGGCCAAAATTAGTGCTCAACAAAATAAACATCAAGTTGTAACAATCATCTCTCAATCACATGTATCATCACTTGAAATTACAAGATCAAAGAGTCATATAAATTTATAATTTTGGAGAGAGAAAAGTAGAGAGAGAAATTCAAACCTAGCTAGAAAATGATAAAAAATTCAAACCAAGCTAGCTCCTTCAAGAACCTAACCTTACATCTTTAAGTGATCACCAAGATAAAGCTCCAAAATTTTTTCCATTCTTCTTGAAAGCGCCCTAAGGTAGCAAGATTTGATCCTTATTAGAGCTCTAGGTTATGGAGAGGAAGATGACAAGAAGAGATTGATGTGTTTGTTGTGAGATTTGGATGATTAGATTGAGAGATATAGAGGAGAGAGTGTGACAGTATAGAGAGAGAAATGAGAAAATTGATGAACTTGAGAGATCAACATCTCAGGAAATGAGTGAGTGATCTCAAAATCCATTTATGTCCTAGCTAATAAGTATTTGGCTAAAATTTTAGGTGGGTACTTGGTAAGCAAGTTGAAAAAATATATATATACAAGTCATTAAGTAAAGTGAGGTTAAGAGTAGTCTAGGTTGCAAGTCAACTTAGGTAATAATTCCAACGTTTCTCTTCAAATATCATATGTTCATGAACATGTTAAGCTTTTGTATTCCCTAATCAGCCCTTGAAATTCATGCCCCACTTGCTCAAAATTAGATCTGAACTTTTCCTTTCAAAGCCTCTTATTCACATTGCAATGATCTTGAACTTTGACAAGTCAACTTGATTCCTTGTGTGCAAGTGCATGGTAAACCTCTTGTGTGCCTTATTAGCCTTGAAAATCACACCCTATGTGTCTTATTCGATTTGGATTTTGTCTATTGAGGCTTCTCATGTGCTTGACCAAATCTTGAACCACAAGTTTCTTCCATGTAAAGTGTCATTTAAGACAACAACATGAAATTTAACTAAGTAACTTGCACGTGTGATAAAATATGAAAATATTTAAATCCTAATATCTTTTTGTATGTATTTTCAAACTCTATTCAAAACTTTATAAACACACATGAGAAATATATGGTGGCTATACATGCATGCAAATTAAGTCAAACTTGCCACATTGACAAGTCAACCATAAATATTAACTTTTTAACCCTAAGTCCAAATGCAACTTTTAAGATCAAATATTTTAACCCAAATGGACCTAATATCAATGAACACATAAAATTCCATATTTTTCCTTAAATTTTCAACAAAGTACAAAATGATCAAAATACACCTAATATGCATAAATTCTCTCTAGGGCCTAAAACCCTAATTCGACACCAATAATGCACATTTTAGGGTTTCCTATTATAAAATGTGGTCCTAAATGCCTAAAAAATGTGTGTAACAAATATGACCTATCAGTTACCTAATGAGGTCAAGAGTGATAAGGAAGCTCAACAAGCTCAAAACAAAGCCACAAATAAGGATATAGCCATTATGAAAAATGCTATTGATGTTTTGTGCAAATAAATGAATGTTTTGACTAACCATATTTCTTCTTCTAATGCTCAACAACTTACTTTTCCTAGCAATATAGTTGTTAATCTAAAGGCTCCTATTAATACTATTGAGCTTATAAGTGGTAAAATAGTTTGTTAAAATTGTAAAAATGAGCTTGTGAATAAAAATGTCAATTCTAGAATTTCCATTTCAACAACTATTTCTTGTGATTTTAATGCTAATTCATGCACTAATGTGTTAAATCATATGTTTTGATGATTACAAAGCTAAGAGAAGAAGTGTGTGTTATTCATGCAGATACAAAAGATTCATGGATTAGACAAAACCTTCAGGAATTTAAAGAATCAAGAGAAGAAGAAGATTTATAGGTTTAAGTTATTTATTTCTCTTAGATTTAATGTGAGAACTATGATAATTTAATCACATGTTATCAATTTTAAAGTGAATGCATCATTGAAGGCTCATAAGTCTTATTTATACATCTTAGAACTTGTTTTAGTCAATTCAATCTTGGTAGTAATATCATTCATGCTTGAATTAGATCATAAAAATTGAGCTTTTTACTGTATAATGTTTCACACATGATTTGGAATGGTTCCACACATGATTTTTCACTTAGGCATACTGGCTGACGTTTCACACTTGAATCATAAGTAGTCCACACGTGATTTGTCACGTTTATTTCTATGATGCCTTGATAAAGCTTCTGTGCTCTAATTTTGCAAGATACCCTTATGTTTGCATGCTTGAATTGTCACCTTACGTTCCATTTCTTTTTGTGTATTGACATTTCACTCTTAAAAGGGAAATCTTTCATGCCTGTTTTGTCACTTAGTCTCTTGAACACATTTAGCCTAAGCATGTCTTAAACCCATTCAAGTTTGTTTCATATTATGTACTTGAGTGATTTATCACTTATTAATTTGAGTCTTTTTAATCATGCAATCCATGCTCAAATGCACATTGGTTCTATGTGTGACATGTCTAACAAAATGGTTTGGTTTTGTAACAAACCATTTCACGTGTGAAAGGACGAGTATTCCATGAGTAATTTGTCTTCCAAAATAGTTTGGGTTTTATAACCAACCATTTCATACATGATAGTTAGTTGGTCCCACATGTGATCTATTACCCAAATTGGCTTAGGCATTCTGATAGCCAATTCACATATGAGAGCTTGAGGAAACCATGTTAGTTTTGTCACATAAAATGGTTTACATCTTCTTATCTTACATAACACGTGTGAGTCACCCTGGTGTTAACACTTGAATTGTCATATATGCTTGATTGGAACTTGCCTAGCTCTATTTCATGCGTGAATCTTCTAGTTGCACGTAAGTAATGTCACCAATGACCACAATTATTGTTCTAATAGTCTATATCACTGCCAAAACTATATATATGACACAACTCAAGTCTAAAACGAGAATTTAAATTTTTGAATGAACTATTCCTTATTTGAACATTCTTAAAAGCTCTTAATTTGTGCATTAAAATTCTTGCATTCATTCATTTATCATTCTTGATAAATTTTATGAAAAAGCCCTCATTAGTTTTGAAGCTTTCATTATATTAAATCTACTCTTTCTAGAGAGTTTATCTTTGAGAGAATTTTACTTTATAAACAAGTTAAAATCTTAAAAATAGATTTTTTTTTCAAGTGATTTGTAACAACTTGTCAGTTATAGCAAGATTGGTTAATTGGAACAAGAGTAGTCAATTCTTATAAGTTGTGTTGAGGTTGCAAGCACCTACTTAAGCTTGTGATTATAGTTGAAAATCTCAAAGGCAATCTTAAGGACTAGACATAAGCTAAGATTTGGGCTAAACTAGGATAAATCTCCAGTGTCAAATCTTTTAACTCCTTACATCTATCTTCCTCTCTTTAAAGTTCTCTAGAAAAATTACATGTCACCCAATTCACTCCCTATTGGGTACCAGCCTTATCTAACGTTTGGTATTAGAGCTTAGACTCTTGATCAAAGACTTAATAGTCTAAGATGAACTTTTGGCTAGTTTTGGAGATAGTGTTTAAGCACCCAAGATTCAATAGTGAAAATTATACTTTTTAAAAGAGTAAAATGAGATTGTTCTTTAAGGCATCAGATCTTGATTTATGGGAAATTGTTGAAAATGGTCCCTATATTTCCATCAAAGTAGTGGGAGGACAGTAAGTGAGAAAAGTGAGGAGTGAATTCATTGAAAAAGAAGAGAAGTTGGTGCTACTAAATTCTAAGGCTAAACTGATAATAGCAAGTGCCTTAAGTCAACAAGAATACTTCCATGTCAACAATCTTGAAACTATAAAGGAAATGTGGGACACTCTCAAGATACCTCATGAAGGTATAGAAGGAGTCAAGGAAAACAAAATGAGTACACTAACTTAAGAATACAAGTTTTTAAAATTAAATCTTGCAGAAAGTATCAAGAAAATTCAGGTTAGATATACTCACATGACACAACACTAGGAAAAACATACATATAAAAGGAGTAAGTTAGAAAATCATGAGAGGACTCCCTGCTAAATGGAAATAAAAAAACACTACCATTAAGGAAGCAAAAGGTGATTCTATGAGATCAATTGCTATATTTTTTGGAATCCTTGCTAAACATGAAGGGAGATGACTAAAGGAAGATGCTAAAAAAGAAGAAGAAATCACTGGCACTAAAAGCATCAAAAGAAAATTCTAATTCTAAAACTAGTGACAATGAAGGCTCGGATGAAGAAATGGCCATGTTTGTTAAGAAATTTGTCAAATTCTTTAAGATGAAGAATTTTAACACGAAATTCTCAAAGAAAAAAAGACAAGGAGATTACTTGCTTCAAGTGCAAAAAGTTAGGCCACATCAAAGTTGATTACCCCTTAAAGCAAGAGAGTAAGTGCTACAAGTAAGACACAAAGAAATTCAAGGCATATCTATTCAATATGGATTGACAGTGATGAGAAATCTACAGAAGAAGAAGAAAATCTCTATCTAATAGCAAAGAGTGACATAGATTGTGTAAATGATTATGATTTATAGTTTGAATTTGATTTTAGTTTTGAAGAACAAAAATTGATATTGAAGAACTACATAATGAATCATTTTTGCTTATGAAAAATCTTGCTGAAACCAAAAAGAAGCTTGCTATTTCATAAAAGAAAAACTAAAAATGGAGCTTTGAAAAAGAAAGTAAATATTTTAGAAAATCAACTCAATATGTTCATTGTTTACTTCATATATCTGAAAAGGAAGATTTGAAAAATACTCTTGCTAAATTTGTTAAAGGAAGAGAAAATTTAAATATGATTTTAAGTCAACAAAGAAGTGTTTTTGATAAAGCTAGTCTAGGCTATAAATCTAAGTAGAAATAAAAATCCTATAAGAACTTCTTTAACTAACTCACCTAACTCTACTTGTTCTTATTGTAACAAGAAAGGGACACATGACTAAGTCATGTATTCATAAGAAGTAAGGGCTGAGTGAAAGTATGTGGATTCCAAGGCAGTCAACTAACCTATTAAGACTCAAATAGATTTGGTACCTAAGAAAACCTTATATTTATACAGGTATTAAGGAGAGTCACATATGAAAAATGGTATCTAGATATTGGGTGCTCCAAGCACATGACTGGTGATGGCTCCATGTTCCTATACATGGTAAAAACTAAAAATGGTAGGACTGTTACCTTTGGAAATAATTAAAAAGATAGAATTCTAGGTATAGGTAAGATTGGTTAGAATTCTTCCAACTCTCCATGCATAGGTAATATTTATCTAGTTGATGGTTTGGAATATAACCTTTTAAGCATAAGTCAATTATGTGACAAAGGTTATGAGATAATATTTAATGTTGTGTGTTGCATTATGAGAGATGAAGAAATAGGAAAAATCATTCTAGAAGGAAAAAGAGTTTAGAATGTGTATTCCTTCAACATCTATAATAATGATTCACTATAAAAGATTGGCTCATATGAATATGAAGCAATTAGACAAGTTTGTTAAGAAGGATCTTGTTATCAAGCTACTAAAGATTAAAGTTGAAGTTGACAAGTTATGTAACGCTTGTATGGAGGGTAAGCAAGTCATTGCAAAATTCCACAACAAGAATGTTGTTTCCACCTTAAGACCTCTTGAGCTACTTCATATGGATTTAATTTGTCCTTTAAAGGTAAAAATCCTGGGGGTAATCTCTACACTTTTATTACTGTTAATGATTATTCTAGGTTCACATAGACTATCTTCATGTCTTACAAGGATCAAACTTTTGATTATTTTATGACATTTGTAGCCAAAGTTTAAAACTAGAAGAGTTTGAAAATTGTGAAGATTAAAAGCGACATTCATGGAGAATTTGACAATTTCAACTTCATTGAGTTTTGTGAAGAACAGAGAATAAGTCATGAATTATCAGCACTAAACTCCTTAGCAAAATAGAGTGGTAGAGAGAAAATAGAACCTAGTAGGATATGGCAAGAGCAATGCTAAATAAGAAGAAACAGTCAAAATACTTTTGGGCAGATGCAATGAGTATACTTGCTACATCACAAATAGAGCCTATATGAGACCAATTCTGAATAAGACACCCTATAAGCTCTACAAAGGAAGAAAGCCTAACATCCTACATTTGCATGTATTCAGTTATAAGTGTCTTATACTCAATAATGGTAAGGATAATATAGATAAATTTGACTCTAAGAGTGATGAAGCTGTGTTTCAAGGTTTTTCTAATAGCAGTAAAGTTTTTAGAGTCTTTAACAAAAGAACCTTAATTGTTAAAGAGTTAATTCATGTTAAATTTAATGAATCCTTTTCAAATGAGAACAAAGAAGAAAAAACCATAAATCTTCCTCTTGATATTCTCTATCTGAATGAAAAGGAGGAAAATCAAATCAATAATAATACCATGACTAATGATCAAAAAGGGCAGATAAATGATTTTTCAAAAGTTTGGAGATATAGTAAGTCACATCATATTGATTAAGTCATTGGAGAAGTTATACTAGTGCAAAATATAATTTTAATGACACATTGTTCACCACGGTTTGTCAAAAACCTGTGGCAATATATGAGCAAGTGGCTTTTTCACAGTTAAATACTTAAAGCATTCCATTTATAGCTACATTCCCAAGATTAACTGTCACCATAAATTATTATGAGAAATATTTTTAAAAGATTAAATAATTTAATTTAATTAATTAGTTAAAGTAAATTATTGCTCAATTGTTTATTATGTAAATGTAATTAATTTGAAAAATAACTATAATAAATTAAATTATTAATTATAATCTTAATTATTTTTTATTAATAAAGTAATATTTAATACAAATTAATTTACCTAAAATAAGAAATAGTTAATGAACATAATTTATTAGGATTAGATTATTAATTACTAAATTTTATTTTAATTTATTAAGATTAAAGTTTTAATAAATAATTTACTTATTTATGTCTAAATTAAGACATTTTGAATTCAAATTGTCTAAATTTAGATAGCCTTACTAAAGCTAAATGTCTGAATTTCAGACATTTTAAAATTTTCAAAAATATCTGAATTTTATACATATTTAATATGTCTGAAATTCAGACATCTTCGATGACAGGCGCCCTCACCCCTGTCGCTGAATGTATGTCTGAATTCCAGACTTATAATTTCAGACATATTTATAAGTCTGAAATTCAGACATCCTCACGTCTGTTGTCGAATGTATTTCTAAATTTCAGACATATTTATATGTTTGAAATTCAAACATGCTTGCGCCTATCGCCAAATGTATGTTTGAATTTCAGACATATTTAATGTTTGAAATTCAGACATATTTAAATTGTTGAAAGTGATGCTTCCAGAGGGGAACACACTTCCAAGTGGTTACTATGAAAAGGGGTAAAAGAGGTAAAAGAGGGGCCATATGACTTACTAAGTTGGCCCAAATTCAGGAAAAAATTCATCTTGATTTTCATGACAATGGCTAACCAATTGATAAGAAGAAAGGAAACATATTTAAGAGTTTTGTGGGTTTGGTGGCACATCAAAAAATCAGCATCTTGGAGAAAGAGTGGGATGATGTCAATGAAAGTGATAGAAATGATGTTTGAAAATCTATACAAGTATTTCCTATTGCTATACATTACATCTATTTTTTATTTTGAAATATATGTTGTTACTAAATTTATTATTGACATGTATTATTTTGTAAATTACTTATGACATCAAGGAAACTCCAATTTTAAAAAATGAGTGATTAAAGTATGTCGGGGACCGATAGAGGGACTTTAAGTCTAAGCTTACTAGAAAATATGCCTTTCCTAAGAATGGCAACGAAAATGATGATAGTGACAATGATGCCAACATAGGAAAACCTTGGAAGAAATATCCATTCATTGATTATAACACTTGGATAAAATTTGTTCACAATAGATACAATCCAAGATTTTGGTAAGTAAAGGAAGAATATGATAATTTATTTAATGTTAGTGAAGATTTATTTTTAACAAATTCTTTTCATTATTTGTTAATAGGAAAAAAGTCAAATAGGTCAAAAGCATCGAAAGAAAAAATCTATACAACCATACTATGTCTCGAGGAGGGTAGGGATATATTTATGATTTAATAAATCAAGAGAAGTGGGAAGCTAAAAGACAAGTGGTGGGAGTTGATAATGATATTAAAGATGTTTCTCCTCCACCTCCTATTAATCGTGCTCAAGTATGGAAGAGAGGACAGATGAATAAAAAGGGAGAGTTTATTTCCCCAGAGGTTAGAGAAGTAGATGAGAAAATTGTAAGTATTTTTATAGTCAATATCTTAATCATATAATTGAAATTTATTACTTATATTGATTTCTACTTTCTTGCATGTTCCAAGATACTCTTACAAAAGCATCATCTGAGGGGACCTTTATGACTAATAGAAAGGACCTATTGACTATGGCCTTAGGGAGTGAAGAGCACCCTAGCTGTGTTAGGGGGTTCCAAAAGGTATGGGTATAAGACAATATTTTGGACCTCCACCTTCTAATCTTGCACCAATCTAGCAAGTGCAAATAATGATAGTGGAATGCAAGTCAAGCATGATGATTGAAATGCAATCAATGATTAGTAATTTGCAAATGCAACCATAACAAACACCTAATTATGGTAGTGCTACAAATCTAGTGTGTGATCTTAGTCTATCAGATCAAGGAGTGCCATGCATACTTTATGTGAAGGATCATGGAAAACGAGTAGTTAAATATGAAAAGATGTATAACCATACAACTACAGTTCACCATCAGCAGATACAACATAACCAAGTAAAGGTAATGGTTGAAGAGGTTGTGGATGTTAATGCTCTTGTACTATTTCCTACTAAGGAGGTGGAAACTATAGGACAAGCTCAACATAATTTAATTATTTGGTTGAAAAAACTAGTCCGATAGGTTACTAAAGAGGTATGAAAATGTTACAATTTTTTTATTTTTTTAATTAATAACATAGGTTTTTCTAATTTTTATTATATATTAATTATAACAACTCCTACAATCAAAAGAAATCTTTGGGTTCCATTTTCCAACCGATGCAAGATGATTTGAAATGATTGGCTTTAGTGGTGGTTGACATGAATGAATTTTCTAATGAAATAAACGTAATCGAAAAGATTGTTGGGAAGCCTATTACTTTTAGAGTTGCCAAAAAAGATATTAGTGACCTCATTATTTTTGAGTAGTTGGACTTGATAATAATTCAAGTTTTTATCATGAAAGTATTCATTTTTATTTCTAAATTAATATTTGATATTTTTATTTTATTACTAACGTATGTCTAATTATCAAAGGTACCTCCACAAGATATGCACCAAACTCAGTGTCGATGAGAATTATGTGTTCTTATCTCCACTTTCAAACACTTTTAATTAAGTGAACTAAAGAGCTTCTTATATTGGAAAGATGATGTGTAAGTAAAAGAAGAGATGTTGGTTTTTATCAATTATTGAGAGGTATCAAATTTTAAATTCATCACTCAATTTATAAAAACATTTGCTTAATAATGTGATATTAATATAAATTAATATATTATAGTTATCATTGGATGCTTCCTGTCATTTACTCATATGAAAATACTATATACTGGTTTTGTTCACTGAAAAGGAAAGTAAGTGACGACATGAAGTCTTTGATTGAATTGTAAGTTTTTAAATAATTCTATTGTGTTATTAATAATATATATTTAATATTTTTTAAGTGTGTATATTTGATAAATAGATCTTTAGTGACATATTGGAAATTAGCGGGAATGGTTGACAAGAAAAAAAAATCAAGTTTGTACCAATGCAAGTAAGTATTTCAAATTTGTTCCTTAATTAGAATGAAGATTATAATATTAGTTTAATGAATTTAATTATTTGTATTTTCTTTATAGTGTCTTCAACAATCATGAAGTGTAGAATGCAGTTATTATGTGATGATTTTTATGTATGAAATCATCACTCAAGGTATTGTTCACTCATTTGATCAAGTAATAATTTATAAATAATGATTCATAATTATGAAGTTTTCCATATACTTTAGTTATTATTCATGCATATATTGTTATTAAATTTAGAGCACTTCTAAAGTTTAGAGCCGTATTCTAAGTAAGAGTTGAGACATATACATAATTTGTGGTCAAGTTTTTTCTTAGAATTAACAAGATTAGAGTAGAAACTTTCTAGATATTTTGTATTGGAAATGTAAATTTAGTTCATATGTGTTCACCAGATATATTTGTATTGGTCTCTGGAGTTGTTGTTTCTTAATTATTGCAGGTCTTGTAGGTAAGGGATGTATATAGATGTAAGTAAATGAGTAAAAAATATATAGTATTTACGACCACAGTTATTACAATAACTGTGGTAAAAAGTCATTTATGGCGACAGTTGTGAATAAAACTGGGGCCATAAATGATCTCCAAAGTAATTTTTCATCACAGGTAGGTTCAGGCCTGTGGCAAAAGATCTTATCTTTCGCCACAGGTCTGAGACCACCTGTGGCAAAAAATGATATTTTTTACCATTATGTTTTTCACCACAAACCATATAGGACCTGTAGTAAAAAATATTATTTTTCACCATATTTTCTTTTGACTTGTAGTGTACCACAGAATCTTCTACTACACAGCATCTTTCGTCACTAAAAATACATTTTAATTGTGGTGAAAAATGATTTTTGCACTAGTGTTAGTGACAAAGTTAAAACTAGAGGTTCACTTAGAGAATTATGCCATTTCAATACATTTCTTTCTAACATTGAACCTTCTAACATGATGAATATTGGCTTATAATAATGCAAGAAGAGTTAAACTAATTTGAGAGAAGTCAAGTTTGGGACTTAGTACCTAGACTTAATAATCATCCTATAATAGGGACGAAATGGATCTTCAAAAATAAGCTTGATAAAATTGGTATTGTAGTAAGGAATAAAGCCAAGCTAATAACTAAAGGTTATAATTAAGAAGAAGGTATTGATTATGATGAAACCTTTACTTGTATTAAAGATTTTACTTACCTTTACTTGTATTAAAGATTTTAATCTTTATTAAATGGATGTTAAATATGCTTTCTTGAATGGACTAATCAATGAAAAAGTTTATGTGGAGAAACTTCTAGGATTTATAGATCTATCAATGCTAAATCATGTCTACAAACAAAAGAATACCTTATATGGACTCAAACAAGCCCCAAGAACTTGGTATGACAAGTTAAGTACTTTCTTACTTAGTAATAACTTTAAAAAAGGAATAGTGGATAAAACTTTATTCTTCTAAATTGAAGGAAGTGAAATTTTATTAGTTCAAATATATGTTAATGATATTATTTTTAGAGCTACTAATGAAGCTTTTTGTAAGAAATTTACTAAGACTATGCAAGATGAGTTTGAGATGTCCATGATGGTAGAGTTGAATTTCTTCCTTAAATTACAAATCATGCAAATGAGAGATGGAATCTTCATAAGCCAAACTAGATACACTCATGAGCTACTGAAGAAGTTTGGGTTTGAGAATTTCAATCCAAGTTTCCTATAAGTGCTTCAATCAAGATGGACGAGGATGAAAAAGGAAAGAAGGTGGACCAAGCTAGATTCAAGAAAATGATTAGATCTTTACTATGTCTCACTACCAACAGACTTGACATAATGTTTAGTATCTACATGTATGCAAGATTTCAATCAGATTTTAAAGAGTCTAATTTAAAAGCTATGAAGAGGATTTTTTTAAGTATCTAAATGGAACACCATAGTTGAGACTTTGGTTTCCTAAAGGAGAAGAGCTTGAACTGATCACTTATTTAGATGTTGACTATACTGGCTATAAAATAGATAAAAAGAGCACAAGTGAAACTTGTTAATTCTTTGGAGGCTTACTCATCTTATGGTTCAGCAATAAGCAAAATTGTGTGTCTTTATCTTTGTGTGAAGCTAAGTACTTAGCTGCTAGAAGTTTTTATGCATAAATCTTGTGGCTGAAGCAACAATTGGAAAATTTGGGAGCTCATCTTAAAGAAATTCCAATCATGTATGAAAACACAAGCACTATAAATCTAGTAAAGAATCCTATCCAACACTCAAGAACCAAGCACATTGATATAAATCATCATTTTCTAAGAGATCATGTGCAAAAGGAGGACATTATGCTAGAATTTATTCCAACCACCAAGTAATTTGTTGATATATTCACTAAACCTCTAGTTGAAGAACAATTTATAGTTATAAAAAGGGAATTAGCTAGGATGATAAATCCCATTAAGCTATGATGTGTTTTATAATTTAATCTTATTATATTTAAATATTTTACTAACTTAAGCTTTGGAGTGTTTCTAAATTGTTTTGCAGGGTTCACATAATGAATCTTGACTTTTTGGATTGATTTGGGATGATCCTCAAAGAAAAAGTTAGAAGATCAGGTAATATCTTGCTTAAAGAGTTGTTTTTTTATGTTTTAAGACATTTTAGGCGTGATTACATGTTAAATCATATGTGAAATGCTTTACAGAATTATGGATTTTGTGAGGCTTGACAAATCATGCTTGAGACCTAACTGGTTTCTTGCACGAAATGTCACACACAAAAGCTACCTTGCTTGAGTCATGACAAATCATGCCTGAGTATACTTGTGCATCAAGTGTGAATCATCTTATAGAGAGGTATCTCTTTGAGTCATCACAAATCAAGCGTGAAAGTTAAAGCTTTTCTTGTGTGAAATGTGTTTTTGAGAGCCTTTATCTTTTATCCTAGACAAATTACACGTGAGACTCATTAGTGACCACATGTAAATTAGCTAAAGCCAAAATGTCAAATTGTAAGATTGCACTATATAGATGAATCACACATGAAACATGCTACTTCTCAAGTGAGAAACTAATTGGTCAAGCAGTAGCTCAATTTCACTTCTTGGATTGACAGTATTGGTTGGGCATATCATGACACCTTAAGGCTTGAGTAAGGGGAACCCACAATCTAAACTTGAGGATAGAAGCCTTTTGTAATATCCAAAACTTTAATCTAAGAAACTAGTTTCTGATTAGTGGTAAATTAGTAAATAGTAGATTGATTATGATGTTGGATAGTGGATTAATGTGTCTTGTTGGTTGATTGATGTGATTATAGGATCAAATGATAGAACTATGAATCAAGACATAACACGCAAGCAGTAGTGAGATTTGTCTCTCTACCATGTGTCGCGACATGTGTTGTATGTGCCACAGTGCATAGCATAGAATTTGGATAAAGGCTAATATTGTCAACTCATGAAATAGAGGGAGAAAGGAAGTGAAATGTGTAAGGGAGAGGAGAAGGAGGTCATCTTTGTTAGGGTATTGATTTGTAGGAGTTTGCTCCAACTAGTGACTTGCTGTGTAAGTTTCCTACGATCCTATACTTTATTTCTGCCTTAATTTCTCTATATTTGGTTGATAGACAAATTAAATGTTGGAGTTTTCAATTGTTGAAATCTATGAAAAAGGTTTTAAAAGTGCTTATGGGTACAGAACTAAGGTTTTGCCTAGTTCGAGGTTTGGTGATTGAGCCTTGAAGCTATAGGCTCAAATTGGCCTAAATGGTTAGGTTGAGAAAGGTAAAAATTCTAAATGTGTAGGTTAAGAGGGTATTTTGATCAATTAGATAGCATGAGGGGAAGTGATTATGATGAATGGGCTAAGTGAACTTAAAGAATGCTGATAAAGTTGTTTAATATGCCAAAGAGTTTGGCTCAACCAAATTGATTCTTTATGTTGAGTATTGGGAAGCTAATTATGAATGTTTAATTGTGTAGATTGAGTACTTGAGAAGTTTCTTGTGGAATCTACACATTTGGATTCAGGAAGTGCAAATGGTAACCCTAATAATGAGGGCAAAAGATAGCTGGAGCAACCCTTTTATCTACTAGTCTATAAAATGATTTACAAGTATTTTACATTAACTAAATGCATTATGTTTTATAAAAAGGTAAAGTAGCAAAGTTGTGAAAGTGATGCATGGGTGTGTGAGTAATGCTTGAAATGTATGATGATGACACATATGCATTTACATCCACAAGTGTGCCCTAGACTATGGTAAGGGGCCACAGCCTTACTTTATGTAAGGCTAGAAAGTCCTATACGTCCAGAGCATTGATTATGATCCACTCATGCAGATTTAGGAGTGCATCTATGAGTATACCCTAGACTAGGTAGGGAGTCATGGCCTTACTCTGTGTAAGGCTAAGAAGTCCTGGTGGTCTAAGCATAGATTTTTATTTGCTAGTAGGGACACAGGAGAGCATACCACCTATCCATGATACCCTAGTCTAAGGCAGTGGTTGGTGGGCCTTATTTTGTGTAATGCTAGGAAGTCATGATTGAAGCGTTAAGCTTGCTCCACTAGTGGGAATCAAGAGTACATGAGCATAGTGGATGATAAAGCATGACATTGCATATATATAAATTGATCTATATAACCTTTTTTATGGAAATTGATGTTACTGTATCTCTTGCATTTGATTTCACTTGTTAATCGATATTTAGGTTTATTCAAGTTATTAGGATGTTGATAGAACACATTTGTTACCCACTTTTATTTGTCAATTAGGATCCTTTTATTAATGATTTATCATCTTCAAGTGCACACATTGCATTAGATTTGGAATTTTACCTAAATTTCTAGATTCAGTGCACTAAAGGTATTTTCGTCCAAGAAATAAATTTTTGAGAAAATATACAAGAAAAAATAAAAAAGTGCATTTTATGTCCAATTGATGAGTGGTAAAATTATATTTTTAAAATTCATTTTAGTTTGTGAGTAATTAAATAAAAAAGTCAACACTTTCTTAAGTGTCATAGTTTGAACTAGTTTTCGGTTTACCTTTGTGTGAAGATTTTTATATACTTTTGTGCAGCCTGAAACTTGGTTAATTTAATAAATTCTCCCTTCCAATTATGAGTTTAATTCTAGACATTAATTAGATTTTATTATATCATATGCTATTTAATTAAATTATGTGATTTATGTGACATAGGTGGCATGTGACTTGCACATCAGTTGGGCAATTAAGGTCAACACTCCTTAAGGTCAAAGCTGATGGTTTGCACATCAATTAGGCTTTATTTGGGGATTAAATCAGCTTGAAAATATGGGTGACACATGAAAAATTACACACAAATTGGAATCATCTACCAACCAATAGGAGGTTGCCACCTCGCAAGTGTGACAAGGCTCCCATTTCTATTTTAATTTCTTTTCCTTTTTTTAAATAAGTTTTAGCTGTGCCAAAATAGAATAAGCATGCCATTTAGCTCCCAAAATAGGGTTCATTCACTTATTCACTCACCTTCTACAATTTCTCTCTCTAGCTCATCTTGTTCTTCATTTTCTCCACGTTCTCTCTACTTTCTTCATTTTTCCAGCACCCATAACTCCACATTCAGCCATCAAACCTCTACAAAACTACCACCATTCCATTCCTCTTACTTGATGAACCTATCCCTACTACTTGCAAGGAGATTTAAAGCTTGATTCCACCATTTCCATAGAGCTCTACTTGGCTATGTCTAGTTATTGGTGAAGCAAGATGGTTTTGATATTTTTTAGCTAAATTCTCTATGGAATCCTGGGGATGATTTGATGGAGGAGGAGTTTTGAAGTCATCATTTAGCTAAGCTCAATTACTTCTTCATCTTGTTTCAATTTCACGAGAATACTATGGCTATAGTTAATTGTAATTCAATTTGACTTTAGTTTTATGGTTGGTTATAATTGTTAGTGTTGAATCAATATTGTTGACTTAAATTTCACTTCCTTTTGTTACTGAAAATTTCTGCCACTTAGTGATTTTGCATTGTAATATGTGATTTCATTTAGTGAATGTCTTATATTAGCCTAGCATGTAATTGTGTGGTAAATACTTGATGAGTAGCCTGAGTTTTCATAGTTTTAAGGTTAGGTATAGCTTTGGCCAGTGGCAATTGGGAATGAATTTTAACTAAACACTTGGTTAATTCTTGAGCTAAGCTAGTGAGGTTACCTAAAGGACTTGTAATAGCACTTAGGAAATTGAACTAATAAAGCTAGGTTGCTTGAGATAGTTGTCTTAAGTAAATACATTTTTCAGCTAAGGAAGAGAAGTTGAGTAAGCTACCATAATTAATTAGAGGCTAGTATTCTTCCATTAGCAACACCTTGAGGTTCCTACATTAAATGGAAAGTCCATTCCATTCATAATTAGGTTTAGTTTTCTAGCTTAATTCACTAGATAATTATGTAAGCAATTAGTTAATCAACTTCAAACTTTAGGTGATTTATTTGACTAAATAACTATAAAATTAGGCTTAAAATTATTGTTTAGGAGATGACCTAGCATTGGCCCTATATTGTATTAGGGTTAGCTTTATTTTAATTTTGAAGGCAAACAACAATCCCTATCAAATGTATGCCTCACTTGTTTACCTCTTATGTATAGGTAAAGAAAGTACTAAAAGATCGAGAAAGGAAGTAAGGAAAGAATAGCTTCATTTCTAGTAGTGACTTAACTACCTACAGTGTAATGAATGTATATATTTGAATTTCAAGTTTCTATTGCCAACTAGGATGCATATTTTTTTTGTATATATATGTGTGTGTGTGTGTTTGTTATCTTGTTTGAGAATTTACTTGTATATCTATATTGCATCTCATTGAGTGTATCATAATAGTAAATATGTGAGTAGGCCTTGATGCTATTCAAGCAAGTATATGTTAAGATGTAAAACTTGTTCCATTGATAATGTATGTGAAATGTTGTATGGTAATGTGTATTTGGTTGAAACTTGACTAAATGGCATGGCATGGGCCTATTTGTACTAGGTAAGTATATTGCGAATCCTAACTATATGGTGAGGTATAGCCCCATATGTGTAAATTAAAGATGTAAAGTGGAATAAGTATGTTGTTATTTAGGTGAATATGTGTTGTGCCTCATATAAGACCTTGAGTGTGTAATGTGGTATTGATAGGTCGAAATGTGCTTGTAATGTGTTATATGTGGTATGATGTGTTAATCAAGTGTGTTTGGTCCTTTTGGACTTAGTTTAAGGCTCAAAGTGGTCTAATGAGGTAAGAGATTGAACACTTAGGCTGCATGTTTTTGAAAGAAAAGTGACTTTCTTCACCTAGGTGTCCAAATTGTGATCAAACCGTTGAATTGTGTCCAAACTTGTCTCATTAGATGGTTTAATTTACAAGCTTCGTGTGGGCACTTGAATTACTCCAATTGAATATTGGATATGGAAATTGCACGTAGTGGAAGTTCATATTAGAAATCTACCACAACAATAGAATCTGATACATGCACTGTAGCATATGACATAAAGCATGGGCTCGTGTCTCTGCACCACATACCGCGGTGCATGTGGCACATACATTAGCGCATGGCATGTTTTTCAAAAATACTTTTGTTTGATTTTTCTTGTTAATTGGTATGCCTTTATGCTTCTATGAGTCTTTTTATTTAACATGTTTCAATAAAATCAGGACTCCGCATTTTAATAGCAAATTAAAGCTTATATCTTTTTAATTGTGTTGTAATTATGTTTTAATGTGGGTGAAAGTAAAGTCTAGGTGAAAAGTAGGACTTTACACCTTTGGCCAAGTAATGCCTTATGTTTTGGAGAGTAGATCTAGCTCAGTTGTATGAACTGGAGCTATAATTAATTGTCTATGGGTTCAATTAGAGGAACTAAGGAGGTTATAATGGGGAATTTAGTATGGATCACTATAAAAATGATTAGTTATAAGTTATTATAGAAATAATAATTTGATATGTATACTTTGGTAAATGACTTGTATACAGTTTTAAGCTGAAATATATACGCTATGTGAATTGCTTGTTATCACTATTTTATATGCCATATTAAGTATCTTATATTGAAAATTGTGCCCTAGGGCCAATCAATATAGTATTCACATTGTTATTTAATGAATTTCTCTTTTGTTATCATAACAATTGCATGTTCTATATGATAACTGTATCCCTGGACAAACTATCGTAATTGTTCTAAATGTTCCTGATCAATCATCTTTGAGGGATCATAAATGAGACAAGGCTAGTATGACTTGGATTAATTATAGAGATATAAATTAAAGTCATAGGCATTTGAAAGAGTACAAGTTACCGGATTGGCCCGCCATAAGAAAGCTACATGGTACAAGTTATAAGCTTATCTCATATGTAACTATGCCACTAAGCCCTTTGACCTGAGATTATCATGGATTCCTATATGATGACCACTGAACTTTGACCTGGACAAAAGTTACATTTGATTGGGTGACCATGAAGGCTATGAATAAGTTTAGTGATATCCATGCAGAGGAATATGAGTGGTCAAGATGAAATTTGTCCCTCACATTAAGTGAGAGATATTACTGGGCCCCTCGATGAGTAAGACTAAGAAAATGTATGTCCATACTATAATGGAAAGGGTTTTTCCATTACTACTATTAGTCCATTGAGAGATCGAGAAAGTAATGGTCAGGTAAAGGAGAATGACAATTTCATATCTCATACTTAATCAAAATATCGCGTGACAAAAGGGATGTGATACGGTTGCATGATGGGTTACGTCGAATTATCAATCCCTATGTGAATTAGGTAGTTGCAATGTCTTGCTAGAGGTCACTTGTGACTTATGAGCTAATGCGTAATTAGCTTACTGCCAATTTTATATAGGCCTATAAGGTCGCACACAAGAATAGTCCAACTCAAACTATAATATTCAAGTTCATTGAATCTAAAATATGTCTAGATTTAATGAATGTGATATAGAGTGGATGAATTTATATATATATATATATATATATTTAATATTTATTTAATAAATATTTATATATATATATATTTATATAAATTCAAAATATAATTATATATATATTCAAAATATATATATATTCATATATGTGTGTGTGTGTGTGTGTGTCAGATATATATATGTATATGATATATGTATATGATATATAAAATTAAATGTATATAATATAATATATATCTTGACTTCGAAGTAAAACTGTAATTATTATTACTTTACTTGTAAATCTATCAAATGTCATTATAGCTTAGTAGTTAAGTTTTATCTTTAATTAACCATTGTTGAGTAAAACTTGTAACTAGAGTTGGAATGCCAGCTGTATATAAAATCATGTAATCTCTATTATTATATGATAGGCCATTTAAATTTGGTGGTGTAAAGTCTTGAGACATTCCATGGGATTGTTCATGAATTACTAATTATGAATTTTGCATATTTATAAAAGCTTCATTATAATTATTATTTATCAAATGTTTATATTCTTGTTTTATTTTTTCTAATTCTTCTCTTTCTTTATTTTCTTCATTTTTTAATAATTTTTGCAAGTTTATTTCTAATTCTTCTGATTGACTTTCTATTTTATCTTCCATTTCATTTATTGCTTGAGCCATATCAATTTTTACATTTTGTTGAGGTTTTTGTTGTATTTTCTTTTAGGTTTATAATTATAATTTCCTAACATTATTTCTGCAACTCTATTTGCTTCTTCCCATTCTTCTTCATTTATTTTATTTTCTCCTCTTAATTCTCTTTCTATTTCTAATTCTAATTCTAATTTTTTTATTTTTTTTCTTTTTTCTTTGCATACTTTGTTCCATTTTCTCTATCAAATATTTCTAATTCTAATTTTTCTATTTGTGCATGTATAAACCATATATTATTATTCATTATTTCTTGTCATTTTCTAAATTTTTTTGTTTCTATTCTTGTTTGTCTTATATTTTCATGCATATCTAGATTTTTTTTATAAGCTTCATGTTTAAATAGATAGTCAAATAAATGTTAACTAGTTTCTTCCAAGCTTTATATCATTATCATTATTTGTTTGATAATTTACAAATAAGTAAAACTAGATTACAACAATTAATTGGTAAATTAATTAGATTAGAAACAATAGAATTTCTAAGTAGGGAAAATGACAATTAAGGACCTTCTAAGAACATTAATCCCAATTACGAATTATCAAATTTTAAAATTCCAATTAAGGACCATTAATTGTGATAAAAAAAAATGTAGCTTGTGAGCTAGAATTCACTACTGTCACTTGGAAATTTACTAACCTAACTTGAGAAAATTTTTAACGTATATTGTAAAAATATGAAATCCTACTTGAAAATTGATTGTTTAACAAAAAGTGTCACTTGAGAATTCACTAACTCGACTTGAAAAAATTTCTAACATATATTATAAAAACATAAAACTTCACTTGAGAATTGATTGTTTAATAAAAAAATACCAATTTGGACAAGTCACTTTTTATTAAACAATTGATTCTCAAGTAGGGTTTCATTTTTTCACAATCTACATTAGAAATTTTTTTCAAGTCTAGTTAGTGAATTCTCAAGTAGAACTTTTTGTTAAACATTCAATTTTCAAGTAAAGTTTTATATTTTCACAATATATGTTAGAAATTTTTTCAAGTAGGATTAGTGAATTTTCAAGTAGAGCTTTTTGTTAAATAATCCATTCCCAAGTAGAGTTTCATATTTTTACAATATACGTTAGTAATTTTCTCAAGTTGGGTTAGTGAATCATCAAGTCGCGTTAGTGAATTCCACCTCACAAATTACATTTTTTATCACAATTACGGACCATGGTCCTTAACTGAGATTTCAAAGTTTGTCCATAATTGGGATTAATATTCTTAGAAAGTCCTTAATTGTCATTTTTTCTTCTAAGTAAACCAGAAGTAAATAGAAATCATATAGAATACTGTTATTGTTTATATATGAGTTTTGCAATAATAGGAGCATTAGAAAATTTTTCATAATGAATATAATCAAATCAATTGAACCAAAAATATATGAAGTGGAACAAAATAAAATCCCAGATAGTTCTTACATATATTTATATATATATATATATAATTCAAAATATAATTATATATATATATATTTTCAAAATATATATATATATATATATATTCATGTGTGTGTCTGTATCAGATATATATATATATATATATGATATATGTATGTGATATATAAAATTAAATATATATATATATATATATAAAATATAATATATATATTTTTGAAATATATATGTATATATATTCGTATATATATAATATAATATGTATGTGTGATATATATTATATTATATTATATTATATTATGTTATGTTATGTTATGTTATGTTATGTTAGTTTTAAATTTAATTTTATATGATAGATTAAATTTAATAGCTAACATGATATAAGAGAATATCATGTCAGTTTTATAATTTAAATTTATAAGATAAATTCGAAGTAGATATAATATTATGGATTAAATTTATGAAATAAATTTAATTATATTTTTGTGAGCCTTTTAAGTGAAAGACGAAAACCCTTATCTATATAATATATATAGATAGGGACATCCTTGATTAAGGATGAGAGAGTTAGAAAATTTCATAAATTTAATTATATTTTTGTGAGCTTTTTAAGTGAAGGACGAAAACCCTTATCTATATAATATATATAGATAAGGACATCCTTGATTAAGAATGAGAGAGTTAGAAAAGTTTTGACAGCAAAAACACTCAGAGAGCCACGAAACACCTTATAGAAATAAAAATTAACATTCAAAGAAGAATGGACGCTGGGAGCACAAGCACACTGTTTGAGTTAAAGAGCTATTCGTGTGGAGACTGGTAAAGGGAGCATATCTACGTTGTCAACTCTTTAGATCTAAACTCTTGAAGAGAACGTGCGCCAACTTCAAAAAATTAAAAGGTGACTCTTCTATCTACCTTAACTTAAACGAATTCGTTTGGTCCATATCAAGATAGAAACTTTAAAATTTTAATCTTCCATCGTGCCTCCCTATCCAATATCTTAGTTACTGAAATTTTATATAAAATCTCACCTTATTGCATCTTATTATTCCGGGAGGGGAGTAACAGGTTGAAGCCTCGGGAACTAAGTACTAGAGTGGTTCTACACTCTAGTGAATATTTGTTATGCATTCAGATTTCTAATTTTTTCCAACTATAGGGACTTAGAAGCATATTTAAATTATTATAGAATATTATATTCTTTACTTGTGGTAATAAATTTAATTGGTTTATTTATGGCCATGGGTAAGTATTTAATACTCTGAGATGTTGGGTTAAGTATTGGATCCTCTATATTTCCAGACTCTGGTTGATTTAGTAGATATTCTTGGGAAAATTAAGAAAAGGAAATTATATAAACATTATGGGATTATCTAAATTAGGATTAAATTGCTCTTTATGAATAATAACTTGTGGGATATTAAAATGTTAATTCTAGAATGTGATCATGTGTGATGCCTACCTAAGCGAATGTGTGACATGCCTAAGCGAGTATATGGCATTTTGTTGAGGTCAGAATGCTTATAAGCTAAGGCGAGTAAGCCTAATAGGGCAAGACATGGTAAGCTGCTTGGTAGATTAGGTTTAGCATGCATTAGGTATGCTGGTTAGATTATGATGTTTACAAAAGTGATCATTAATGTTTATGGACAGTTATGTTAACGGCTTATAACTTGTTCTAGCTAGAATAGTAAAAAAATTAATTAATTGTAAATCAACTAAGCCTAACCAAGACGTAATGACAGTGTTGTTAATGTACAGTTATGTCGTAGAAGGGAGTGGTGATGAAGGTCATGACAAATTGGTATTCAGAGCCTCGAGTTGAGATGACTTGAGCTTATAGGTGTTCTTAACTGTCCTAATCTATTACTTTGCATTGCATGCTATAGTTGGCAAAATGCATTAAAAGTTCCATAACTCCTATTGCTCTTCTCATTGCTTGAAAGATAATGATATATATTGGTTGATATGTGTAATTTACCTCCAAACAAGGATGTCTTGCATCCTAAGAAGGGGAGAGCGGGGTGAAATTTTGAGAAATATTGTAACGTCAAACTCCATAAGCGAGTGAAATTGTTACAATCATGTACTAAATGGATGTACCAAGTGCATTTATTAGTAATAGGACTTGTAGATATAAGTGTAACACTGATTTTTGTTTAGAAACTGGAATGCTAGAAGAATGTGTTGTTGGAAATTTTGCCTTAAGACCAATCATTAGACTATGAGCATTGTTATTTAATAAATTTCTTTTTTGATACCATATCAATTGCATGTTTACTATAATAATTGTATCCTTAGACAAACTAAACTATAGTAATTATCCTAAATGTCCCTAGTCAGTCATCTATGAGGGATCATAAATGAAATGAGACTAGTATGACTTTAATTAATTATAGAGATATAAATCAAAGTCATAGGCACTTGAAAGCATACAAGGTGCTAGATCGACTTGCTATGAGAAAGGGTTTTTCCATTGCTATAGTCAGTCTACTCAAAGATTGAGAAAGTAATAGTTAGGTAAAGGAGAATGACAATTCCATGTTTCACACTTGACTAAAATATTGCATGACAAAAGGGATGTGATACGGTAATATGATAGGTTATATCGGATCATTGATCCCTATATGAATTAGGTGGTAACAATGTTTTGCTAAAGGTCACTTGTAACTTATGGGTTAATAGTGTTATTGGCCTACTACTAACTTCATATGGACCCATAGGATCTCATATAAGAATAGCCTAACTCGAGATATAATGTCCAAGTTTATTGAATCTGGAACGTATCAATATTCAATGAATATAATTATTTATTTAAGGTGAATGAATTTTATATGTGTTTGTGTGTATTTGAATATTTGTATATATGTATTTTCAAAATATGTATATATATATTCTTATATAATATATATATATATCATGATATATATATTATATTATTTCATTATGTTAGTTTTAAATTTAGATTTATATGGTAAATTAAATTTAATAGCTAACATAATATAAGACAATATCATATCAATTCTATAATTTGAATTTATAAGACAAATTCAAATTAGATATGATATTATAGACTAAATTTATGAGATAAATTAATTAAATTTTTATTGGCTTAAGATATGATTTTTGAGATAATTATGGTTATTTTTGCAAATTCAAGAAGACTAAAAATCATAATCTCTCTCTCTCTATATATATATATTATAGAAATGGGGGCATGCTTTAAGTGTGAGTTAGAAAAAGTCTTGACAGCAAAACATAGTAAGAGCCATGGAAACACCCTAGAGAAAAGAGAAATTCAACATTTAAGAAAATGGACGAACGTTTCAAACATTAGCATGTTGTTCGAGTTGAAAGTTGTTCACGTGGATACCGATAAAGGGAGCAGATCTGCGTTGTCAACTCTTGAGGTTCAAAACACTTGAAGAAAACACGTGAGAAATTTAAAGCCAGAAAGGTAACTTTTCTATCCATCTTGACTTAAACGAGTTCGATCGATACATGATCGTGATTGGGGATTTGTTTTAATTTTTATTATTCCATTACACCTCCCCAATCCAACATGTGTAATTATTAGAGTTAGAATAGACTACTCAAAAGAATAATGGGAGGTAGGAAATTTAGATCAGACCCTTAAAATGGATTGTGAAGTTGAATATAAAGGTGGGAGAGCTAAGAAGAAGAAGGTGACAACTAAAGAACTAGCGCTAAGCTGGCCAGACTCATAGAGGCAAGCTGTGGTACTTACCTAAGTGAGTAATAAGTTACTCTCTAGGGTGAAAGTTATACTCATCGTGGTGAACGACACATCGACAACAGGCAACTCAATAGTAAGGAGTCTATTTTAATTGCCATAGCAAGAATTCATAACCTTTTATAGCTCTAGCCTCTATAAAACCATAAACCTCTTCTCTCCCACATTGTTCCAAGCACTACCAGAGGAAACGCATAAAGCATCATCCTTATTTCAACCACCAGAGCCTTCATAAACTTTACTCTTTCTCTAACCACCACAAGCTCTACTCAAACCCAATTGAAGTGAGATAGTGAATAAGAAACAAGAAGGAGCATCTAGTTAGAAGATAAACTATCAAGCCTTGCGATTACTATGACTGACTAGGCCTTGAAACCTTTTCCCCATCCTTCCTTCCTTCCTCTCCTTCAAAGATGACAAGGTACAGTACTAATTTATGGTTTTTTAGTACTCATTATAGCAAACTGGTTATTGTAAGTTAGGGTGAGTGTGCCTAAACTGAGGCAAGTGACTTGGTAATCCTTACCAGGGCAAATATGGGTACTTGCCTAGGTGAGCACTCACCTAGGCTAATGGCATCCATTAGTGTGAGTGAACACAATACCTTGGGACTCTGCTTTTCTATTAAGCTTGGCTAAAATGCAAACCCAACATGTTCCTTACCTCTATAAACTACTTAAGTGAAGACTTTTCCTTAATACCACTCTAGATCAACTATAGCATCTTGTTTGGTATAGGATAAAGAAAAACTGTAATAGTTCCCCTTATTTTTAAAAACACCGCCAAACCTAAGTTTTCCTATACTTGTAGATCATACTTAAAGATTGTAGAATCACCTCTTTGTCCTTTACTGTTACTATCTTATACACGCAATGTGTAATCTTTATGACAATTGTGTTATTCACCTTTGATGTTGATTTTAGACCTTGTAGATTCCTCCAGATGTCCACACTATGGTGTAACCTTGAGGGCCCACTCTTAAGGAGATCCAGCAATAAATCTTTACAAAGAAGCTATGGCAAGAAAGGGAGTATCCTATAAATGTCATGTCCCATTCTGTGTCTCTACTCACCATTACCATAACTATGGTAGATAACTTTAAGTGAAGTAAAAAGGAAATTCTACATTAGTCCATAAGTTTTATGCTCAGACCACGATTTACTTTAAGATGGCTTGCATCATCTATGGGGTCTAGGTAACAATCAACCCCTAAACCATTCACCAGCACCTTTAGATGCTAGTAATAGAGACATGCCTATGCCAGTTATACTAGGAGGACCCAAAAAGCATCCCAATAAAGAATATTTCTTAAGCTCTAGACATTCAAGGATAGGTTAGATAGGTTTGGAAGTATCAGAATGAGTTTTACTTACTTCAAGCTAACTTGAGTAGGCGAGAATATGGCTCCACTTTATAGCCTCAAACATCACCCCTACCAGCCATTGTAGCTACCTCCCTAATAATATAATGCTCCTTATTTATCGTCTAGCATCTAATGAAGTTGTAGATATCCTTGTGTTAATTCACAAAGCAATAGTCACAATCTGCAACAAGCTAAGAAATCTTGCATGCTAGCACCTCATCTCAGAGATGTACTTGGCAGTAAGAGTACTAGAGTTGGACATGAACGGCTACTTCAACCCTCTTACCACCTTTTAGTATAAGCAGATCCAACCACTTTAGGGTAGCAGAGTAGATGATCATGGTAATGGTGATGGTGATAAGGATGGGTTGGTTCCTATAGCGGTAGAGGATGCAACTCAAGATGATGTGAAGGGAGACATCTTAACACAAGTAGGCAATAAGCCCTAGAGGGATATGTTGTATTAAATAAGTATTGAGCTGAGTCATGTGTACTACTATTAGTTAGGGGTGAGTAACATCAGTAGAAGATAGAGGAGTAGCAATTCAAGATAGAACATAGGAAGATATAGATAAAGAGGATGATGGAGAGCTTTATCACTCATTTCAGGATAAAGATACCTAAGGTTAGGGACTTTGAGGAGGAGGTACAGGACAACGATGGCGACAAAGAGGAGGTTGCCTTGTAAGATGTAGAGGAGGAGCGTGATGGGGAGGAGTAAGAGAGATACCCCTACCCTTATTTTTATTATATTTTATTTTCTATTGAAAATTTCTATGTATCAGATACATACATATATATATATATTCTGTGGCATATTGTTGTTATATTTGTAAATGGATGGAAGATTAACATAGTAGTAGTATTACTTGGTTACTGATTGTAAAATGCCTCTATGATTACTTCGCACTTATATAATCTTGATACCCATTAAGGCCTTATTAATTAACTAATTGATTGATTATTTGATTGATTGCTCAGTTAACTATTATAACATCTTAAATTTATAATCCTGTGTTAATGACTGATTAAGAATGAATTAGTGATTTAATGTGGGATTAGGATTCTTTATAGTGAAGTGTTATTTTGACCCATTAGGATGTTATATGAACAAATATGATCGAAATAGTGGAAATCCTGAAGCAGAGTGTGTGAGCATAGTGAGGATTTCCCTTACTGTGCTACACACCATGGCAGGGGATAGATGTATCGCAGCATATGATGCAGAACTTTATTGAATAGGACATGTCCAGCTCATAAAAGATAGAAAGGAGAACAAGAGAGAGTGGGTTAAGCATGAAGAAGAGGTGGGATCTACTAGGGCAAGTGATTTTAAGAGCAAGGATGGTTTTTTGACCTGTTACTTATCGAATAAGTCACATATTTTCTTAATCTCTAATTCTACCTTAGTTTCTCTTAGTTTTAACTAGTGAGGAATTGAATTTAGGAGTTTTAAGTAGTTAATTTATTACCCTATATAGAAAGGTTCTTCAGAACTAAACTAGTACTTTGTGACTAGTTTGAGTAGGAATGATAATGCTTTAAAGCTATAGGCAAGATTTGCCCTAATCTAGAGAGAATAGTGAGAGAAAATTTGGCTAGAAAGGTTAAAGTTTGAAATGAGGGGTAATCAATGGTAATACATGTGATCAAGTATGAAATGTGGATTTGATAGTGATTAGGTGCTTAATTGTAATAATTGGCACTTTTTGTCAATAGTGAAATTGACCTGGGTTGCCAATTTTGTGTAGATTCTAGTGTGTCACGAGTAGAAAAGCAGAGAGAGATTTGAGTAAGGAAGTTACACGGGTAACCGTTTCTATCAAATAAAAGGGTTTAGGTAACCACATAGTTTATTATGTTTAATTATTAACTATCATGACTGTGTATAAGTAAATACCAAATGAGAAAACTTGTTGTTTTATGAGTCTTGTGCATGATTTGATATTGAAAATAGTTTTAGTATAAACATTGGTTTGTAAAATGATATATGAAAGGCCATTTGATTTCAAGTGATATATATATATATATATGTATTATGATATTATATGCTATGGAATCATGAAGGAAAGTAGTGGAAATTGTGAAAGAGCATGATCATAGGGGGTAGGAGTTCACCCAGGATATATGAAGATGTGAGTGAAAAATCTATATGGTTAGGCTGATACCATAAAACATCCGGTATAGCATTATACAGGCTGTTACCATGGGTAATCTAGTACAACATATTATGAGACTATTACTATGGGCCATTCGGCCAGTCTGGCAACTCCCTAGTGCCTATTAAGGTGTAGTTAGGAGTCAACGACGCTTCTATTACAAGTGTATAAAGAAAGAAACCATAGTTCATAAGTAGGTTAGATTACTTTGGCCAGGTGTTTCTACTACTAAAAGTGTGCTCGAGTCAACAAGTGATTGATCCAAGAGAGTCCATGGTTTCATGTCAGGGAACATTGGAGGTTCGGTGGCTAGATGATCATGCTAGTGTGTATTTTTGTGGAATTGCTTGGAAAACATGGATTTATTTTATATTTTGATATATATGTGATATTATCTTAGTTTTGATACTTCAACATAGTTATTGGTTGTAATAAACATTTGATAAACTATATTAGTTACTGAGATTGCTATCTCACCTATGGTTACTCACATTTTTCAGGTTCCGGTACTAGTGGGTCAAAGGGAAAGGACATAGGTTGAATTGGCATCTCTCACCTAAGTCTTTGTAAGAATTGGTGTAATGATTTTGTAGATTATTAGCCAAGAATGTATATAAGTTGCTATAAGATTCAATACATGTGCATAAAGTTGTATTTATGGCATGTTTGATGATTTTAAGTTCCCTAGCCCTTGTATATGTGTGAATGGTAAAATGACTGGATGGTCTAGTAGATGAATGTACATATGTGAGAACATGTGATGCTTTAAGTATAGGTGTGATGAATTGGCCTTGTATGGGATTAGAGAGATGAAAATATAATTCAGACTAAAAGTGTGGAATGGGCAGTTTACAAGCCGAATAGGTGTATGTGTGTTATACCATGTATATGTGAGGTCAACCAAGTATGTATTGTCTATTTGGATGTGGTCAAGACCCAAAAATTGACTAATGATGTTTAGTATCGAATTGAAACACTTGAGTAGCAAGATTTTGACATAAAATGGTCAAAATGCACCTGAGTATCCAATTTTTGATAAAAATCAAATGAAATGAAACTAGTATCATTAGTTAGATTTTAAAACAAGCTTCATATGGGCGCTTGAACCATCCCAATCGGACATCGTATGTGAAAATGGCACGTATCTGAAGTTTGCCTCAAAAACTACAAAATTGATAGCAATTTTAGGTGAGAGCGCCATAGCGCATGTGCCCTTATGCCACAGCACACACCATAAAGCTAGCGGTTCTACCCTTTGTGCCATATGTCATAGCACATGTGGCATGAGCTGCGGTGCATGGTGTCAAATTTTACTTTGTTTTCTTGATTTGTACATGTTTTATAGGTCTTTAATGCACATAAACTTGTTACTTCCATTGTATGTAACGTTTTATGATTTAAGCAATTTATAAAATGATTTTTAGAAATTTTATTGGGATCTCAAGGCTTTTAATGTTTTCAAAGTAAATGATTTTAATTTGATTAGAATTGATTATAGTGGAGCTTATAGTAATATTGGTAAGGGGCATTACAACTGCTTCATCCATTAATTACTTGGTTGATTAATTGGGTCATGATTTTTTTGAAATATATATATATATATAAGAGTAGTGAATATATATGACACTGTCTATAGAGTATGCAAGGAAGTGATAGGATGAAAATAGATGTAAACTCTAACTAAAAGGAAGAGATATGAATCAGGAATATTTTTTACTTTATGAGTACATCTAATACATATCAAACACTATCCCTGGAACACTGTTAATTAAGAGAATAGACCTTGCATAAAGTTATGGGATAAGGGAAATGGTATGTAACATCTAAAAAATTTTAACCCTGATTTATTAACCTAATGAGGATAATTAGTGAGTTAATAAGGTGTGTGACCATAAGGGTTTAACTTGGCATAATTGATGTGATTTTAGCCCTAGAAGTGAGACTGGATTGATGATAGGCCATCCAAACAAGGAAAGAGGATGAAAAAGTGAGGAGTTGTTTTTTATGCCACACGCCGCAGCGTGTGGTTGGTCCGCCACGGCACACAAAGAAAATTTAAATGTAACAGGCTCTTCTGTGCCATGAGCAGTGGCGGAGGGCATTATGTGCCATGGCGCATGACTAAAAATCAAATAAATCAGTTCGTGAGTTGCATGAAAATAGAAGAGAAAAGAAGGAAGAAAACAAAGAGCTCGGATTTGGCTCTACTAGGGCATGACATTTAGTCGTATTGTTGATAGATTGAAGCTCCCAAACACCCAAGGTAAGATTATGGTGCCTTCTTCTTCCTTTCTCTCCCTTATTTGTAATGATTTATGGTAAGGTTTGAGTTGAGAGATGGATTTTTGGTCTATAGGAGTATGTGTCTAATTCCATTAGTTAAAATAAGTTAAATGGGAGTTGTTTAATGTACTGGAACACCACATTGATGATTTTCAAAGTGGTTGGTCAAGGGGAGTATTTAATATCTGAAAATTAGTATTTATGATGTAGTTGGGAGAGGTTAATGTGCATTAATGATGGTTTGAGGTGTTATTAATAATAATGTACATTAATGGAATATAATAAGCCCATTGGGTATGAGTGGGTATTGATTATGAGTTAGTTAAAAATAGTATACGTGGAGTTTTATATTGAAAAAGTTTCAAAAGCTAGATAATGATGATATCCTTGTGATATGGATGTAGACAGGTTCGTTCTGGTACCATTCGAGCTTGTTGAAGCTTTGGAAAGTTAGTATAGTGAGCGGTAAACCTCCAACCTCTCAAAGGTTTGAGGTAACCAGGGCAACTTAATTTTTATAGTTGTATGTTAATTGTGTTTGTAAAATATGATTTGTGAGTTAAATTGATGATGCATATTAGCAAGTGCTTGATTGCGAAATGATTTTGGGAAAGAAAATCTTAATTCTACCACCCTTGATGTTTAATGAAATTAATTGTAATTTATTACTATGGGTGGAGAATTGTGATAAAATATGTGTTAAATTGTGGAGCATTTGTGTTATGTGAGTTCATGTGTTGAGAAATGATTGTTAAAATCTATATTATATGTGAAATGTGCATAGCATGATTATTAATGGGAGTTCACCTAGGTAGAGGAGTAGATTTGGGTGAAATCCACATGGTATTGGCAGTGATCATTGGAATCAAGAATTAGCCTTAGCACCGACCTTTAAAATCCAGAGGTAGCCCTTGTCTCATGGTTGTTTTAGGACTATCCCACTTGTTCTATGAGGGACTCGAACCTAACTAGTCTCTATCGGCTCATAAGGAGGTTAGATTAGGGGTATAACACCTATAGTTGTTAGCATTGGGGGAAATTAGATTACATAAGTGAGTGAGTTAAACTTGGCCCGGTAGCTCCTCACAAGTGAAACACTGGGTTAGTTCGTGAAGGATGTAGTCACGTGATAGCTACCGGTTTTATGTCAGAGATAACAAGAGGCTATAAGGTTGGTATATGATCAAGCACATAATCTGCTCACATGGTTGTTAGTTTTGTGGTCTGGCATGTGTTGAGGGCGCATAGTTGTTATTTTTGAAACCCTGTGTTATGTTTTTGTGAAATATCATGATATAGTGCTTTATGGTAAGCCCGATCACATGGTTGTTAGTTTTATGAGCTGCGGCCTAGTGCTATATGAAATATGTATTTCTTTGCCTAATTGCATCTATTTATGATTGATGTGCAACTGTAAAAGTTAAGTAAAACTTAGTTACTAAGTGGTTATACTTACCCTTTAATTCTCAATATTTTTAGGACTAACTCATCAGATCTAAGTTGGAGAAAACATACAAAGGCTTAGGATTTGTTAAGTAATCCTTTATATGCCTCTTTTTTGCTATTGACATGTGTATTTCTTAATGTAATTGCCAACTAAAATTAATTGACATGTTTTATGCACTACTTACATGATTTTGTGTATAATTAGTGTATTTTGTGCCATGAGTTAGTGAGTTTTTATTGTGAACTCATGGATAAGGCCAAAATACTTGTGCAAGTAAAAACCTATGTAATTTGAGAAATATGAAATGAAATGGTTGACTTGGTATATTATTCCTCCCCCTATATGTTTTGTGAAAATTGGGGTTGAGTGGTGATTTTATGAAATAAGCATTTTTAATTGAGTGTGGTGTGTGGCACAAGTCCGCAAGAGTCCATTGAGTGATGTCGGAGGGTTAGTGTAGGCTATTCGCACATGTGGTTGAGTTGAAACACCCCATTTGTGAGATTTTGTGAAAATGTAGTCAAAATGGGTTTTGGTCTGCAACTTTCTATAGAAAATGAATTTGAATATGAAAACTGTGCCATTAGCTAGAGCTAGGAGAAAGCTCCGTGTAGACACTAAAACCACCTTAATTAGATGTTGGACAGAGATTTAGGACGTGTTAGAAGTTTGCTCCTTGTGTTATCAAATGACAGCATAGATTTGTCAAATTTAGTGCAATGTGCCACGGCGCATGGCACCTCATGCCGCGGTGCATGGCACAAAAAAGACATGCCGCAGTGCACAAGCTGTGAGCCGAGGCACGCATGTCATTTTCTACACAGAATTTATTTTTGAGTTTTGAAACTCATTATCTAGGTCTTAATTGATTTCCAAGCTTTTGCTTTGTTTTCAAAACTCTAATTTAGAGTCATTAAATCATGTTTGAGATTTGAACTATCGAGATGGGGATTCCCTTGAAATATTTTTGAGAAATTCTCTTTTTAAAGTCTTGCAGTTTGTTAATCCTTAAGGGTAAAACCTTGGATTACCATAATTCAGAGTTAATTGTTATTTAACCTCAAGGAGGTTATAGTTTGGTATCAGTTTCTCTGGTTTTGAGAATTGGATCATGGATTTGTGAATTAAGTGTGAGTTTGCTTGGGAATCGTGCATTTGTATATAGAAAGTTAGCAAGTAACATTATACACATGTTCTTTTCCCTTTTGAGCTAGTGTTAACTATTTTCCTTTTGTAAGATAACTTCCATCCTTAGGAGGGAAGAATGGTGCAAACAAGAAATACTGCCAGCAACATTCTAGTGAATGTATCAAGACAAGTACGGGAAATCTTGGTATAAGAGGAGAACATTGTCCCTAGTGAGCATGATGAGATGGGACAAGGCTCAAGATAAGTTAGAGAGCAACTGAGGCCTACAACAGGCAATGAGAATATATTGCTCAAATTGAAAAGCATAATGGAAAGAATTGGATGGAGAATAGATGAGCATGATGAGATCTTAAAGAAAAGATCAAAAGAGTTAAGCAAGATCGTAGAGATAATTAGCGGTCATGGCAGAGAAAGACTAGAGAGAGAAATACTTCAGTAATAAGAGGAGGATTATACGAAGAGAGTGGACCAAGGAAGCCTAAATAAGTGAGGCCTAGAGGAAGAGAGCAGGAGAGCTCTATTGATTTAGCCTTAAAGAATTTCATAAGGTTGAATCGTTCATCATTTGAGGGTTCCATAGAGAATAGAGTGGCTGAAAGGTGGATATATTGATTGGAAACGATCTTTTCTGTTATAACCTGCACGTCTGAGCAATAGGTATTACTTGCTACATTCCTACTTCAAGATGCTGCTAAGCAGTGGTGGGAGAATGTTAGATGAGTGGATGGGTCTCTATTGACATGGAGTGAGTTCAAGAGGAGATTCTACTCCTATTATTTTCTTGCTTCCTTTAGAGCTAAGAAAGAGGCTGAGTTCTACCGATTGCAACAAGGGAAAGAATGAAGAAGAATTCATAGCTAACTTCAATGAGTTATCCAAATACTTGACTTACTTGAGGAATCATGATGATGAGTATTGGAAGGCCAAACAATTATTGGAGAAGATGCGGCCTAATTGCATACAGTAGCTGGCACCTTTCGATATTGTCTCATATAGTGACATGTGTAGTAAGTTGAGAGCAATGGCCAAACGAGGTTGTGAGGCTGAGGACAGCCAGAGGAGAGATGGTAAGGGCCGTTTCTCTACATATATGGGTCCTACTGGAGGTGTTAGAAAAAGGGGAAGATATAGCTCTGGACCATCTAGATTGGGTATTAATGGTAGTAAGAAGAGAAGCTTCCAGATATGTTCACATTCTAGAGGTTCCCAGATGAGAAGTAATACCCCCAGGAGTATTAGTGGGCGGAGTCAAGCCTTAAGACAGGATTCTGCTCCTATAGTAGCTAGACTAATTAGAGCCCTACAATGCAGCAAGTGTGGGAGACATCATAGTAAGGAGTGCTAGACATGTTTCAAGTGCCACAAGGTTGGGCACATTGCTCAGTATTGCCCTGAGAACACTCTTTACACCAATCAAAGGTCTGCTATTCCTGGTCGTGTGTTTGCTATGATAAGGGAAGAGGCTGAAGCTTCTCTAAAGCTTATTCAAGGTACGATTTCTTTAAGCAATCAACAAATTTTTTCTTTGTTTGATTTTGGTTCCACTCACTCATTTGTCTCCAATAAGTGTGTAAAAAGAGTTAATTTGTATGTTGTTGAAATGCCTTTATGGTACATGTGTCTACACTGGCTAATGCTTCAGTGAGAACCAGTCGAGCTTGCTTAAAGATAAAGTTGAAATTTGGTGAAATAGTCATAATATTGATTTGACTTGTTTGCCCATGTTGGGAATTGACGTGATAATTGGCATAGATTGGTTATCTACTAATGTAAAGATGTTATATTGTAATAGAAAGACAATTTCATTACCCATGTACACGATGACTATAATGAATGATGAGACTACACTATCTATACCTGTTACTACTCTGGAGACTCCTAAGTTCTTATCAAAGGTATAAGTGGAGAAATCAGTGAAAGAAGGATGTCAAGTCTTTATGGTGTTCTGCTCAATACACGGAGTATTTGACGGAGCATTAGACAAGATTAGAGTTGTCAATGAGTTTCCTAAGGTGTTTGCAGATAAAGTGTAAGGATTGCCACCAGAGAGACATGGAATTCTCAATCGACTTGGTACTTGGTACTGAGCCAATCTCTAAGGCTCCATATCAACTGGCTCCAATAGAATTGAATGAGCTTAAGAAGCAGCTAGAGGAGTTATTGGAGAAGGGGTTGATTAGACTTAGTGTTTCACCTTGGGGTTTGCCTATTCTGTTTGTCAAGAAAAAAGATGGTAGCTTGAGATTATGTATAGACTACCGACAGCTGAACAAGGTGACAATTAAGAACAAGTACCCATTACCCTAAATCGATGACTTGTTGGATTAGTTGGTTAGAGCAGTGGTATTATCTAAGATGGACTTGAGATCTGGCTATTACCAGTTGAGAGTGGAAATTGATAATGTGCTGAAGACTACTTTTAGAACGAGCTATGGGCATTATGAGTTTCTTGTGATGCCTTTCGAACTAACGAATGCACCCACAATTTTTATGGATTACATGAACCGAATCTTTAGGCCCTACTTAGACAAGTTCATAGTCGTCTTTATTGATGATATCCTAATATATTTGGTTAATGAGGAAGAACATGCTAAGCACTTACGAATTGTGTTGTAAATTTTGAAAGAGAAGAAGCTTTATGCGAAGTTGCGCAAATGTGAGTTTTGGTTACATGAGGTGAAGTTTTTAGGCCATGCAGTGTCAGCCAGTGGTATTGTAGTTGATTTTCACAAGGTAGATGCGGTTCTACAATGGGAAAGACCGACTTCTATGATAGAGATCTAAAGTTTCTTGGGTCGAGTAGGATATTATAGAAGGCTTATTTAGGGATTTTCCTAGATTACATCTGCTTTGACCAAATTGACTGAGAAAGATCATCCTTTTATATGGACTGACAAGTGTGAAGAGGCTTTTTAAGAGCTGAAGTAGAGATTGATGACTGCACCTGTGTTAACCATTCAAGATCTGAAATGGCCATTTATGGTGTATGTGAATGCTTCACTTGAGGGTCTTGGATGTGTTTTAATGCAAGATGACAGAGTTGTGGCATATGCTTTAAGACAGTTAAGACCACATAAGGAGAACTATCCTACCCGTAATCTTGAGCTTGCAGTAGTGGTGTTTGTGCTTAAGATATAGGGACATTACCTTTATGGTGCATAATTTGAGGTATACAGTAACCACAAAAGCCTCAAGTATCTAGTTGACTAGAAAGACTTGAATATGAAGTAACGGAGATGGATAGAGTTCTTGAAGGATTACAATTTTGAGTTAAAGTACCATCCTGGTAAGGCTAATGTAGTAGCTGATGCGTTGAGTTGGAAGATGCTACATGTAGCATTCATGATAATACAAGAGCATAAGATGCTAGAGGATTTCTCTAATGAGCACAAGAGTGTTCCTAATTTCATATCATATAACTTGAATGTCACAATGATTACTAGTGAGTTTTGGAAAGAGCTAAGAAAAGCACAATTAAAAGATGAGTACTTGTTAGCAATCCGGGAGGACATTGAAGAGAACCAAATGACGGCTTTTGGTGTCAGCGATGATGGTTTCATGTTATATCACGACCGTATGTATGTTACTAATGATAAGGAGATTAGAGAGACTAACCTATTAGAAGCTCACAAGAGTAAGCTAACAATCCACCCTGGTGCCACTAATATGTACCAAGATATGAAGAAGCAGTAGTGGCGGCACAGAATGAAGTGAGATGTGATTGAGTTCGTTGCTAAGTGTTTAACATGTCAGAAAGTCAAGATAGAACATCACAAGCCACCTGGGTTGTTACAACCCTTTGAAATCCCAATGTGGAAATGGGATAGCATGTCTATGGATTTCATAATGGGACTACCTCACACTCAAGCAAGTCATGATGCTATATGGGTGATTGTGGACAAGCTGACTAAGTCAACTCATTTCCTGGCCATAAGAGCAGATTATACCTTAGAGAGATTTACAGAGGCTTATGTTCAAGAGATAGTATAGTTGCATAGGGTACCAAAAGAGATTATGTTAGACCATAATCTGAGGTTCACGTCAAACTTCTAGAGAGCTTTACACCAGCCTATGGGTACTGAGTTGATGTTTAATACAGCTTATCACCCTTAGAACAATGGTCAGACTAAGAGAATGATTTAAATTCTTAAGGATACGTTGCAAGCGTGTGCTATTGAGTTTAGTAGAAGTTAGGATAAACACTTACCACTTACAGAGTTTGCTTATAACAATAGCTTTCATGCAAGTATTTAGATGGCTCTATATAAAGCTTTGTATGGGTAAAAGTGTCGATTGCCTCTTTACTGGATTGAGTTAAGTAAGAGAAGTGTTTTGGGTCTGAATTTGGTGGATCAAACCATAAAGAAGATAGAGGTAATTTGATAGAAGTTGTTGACTGCCCAGAGTCAGCAAAAGATTTATGTGGACAAGAGAAGAAGACCGCTAGAGTTTATGTCGGAGACCACGTATTTTTGAAGGTATTGCTTATGACTGGTATTGGGAGGTTTATTCGAGCTAAGAAATTGATGCCTAGATACATTGGTCCATTTGAGATTCTAAAGAGAATTGGGCCTTTGGCATATCGAATTACATTACCCCCCCACATTTATTGGGTGTACATGATGTGTTTCATATCTCACAACTCAAGAAATACTAACCCAATCTGTCTCACATTATTAAACCAAAAGAGGTAGAGCCATGGGAGAATTTGACTTACAGGACTGAGCCAGAAAGGATAGCTGATGTGAAAGATAAGCAACAAAGAAACAAGACTATCTGCTTAGTGAAAGTGATATAGAAGAGAATGACTCCTAGCGATGTTACTTGGGAAATGGAGGAGAAAATGAGGTAACAGTATCCCCATCTTTTATAGCAAGGTAAGATTTACTTGATTTATCAAATTTTGGGAACAAAATTCTTAAAAGAGGGGAGAGTTGTAACATTTAGAAAATTTTAACCCTAATTTATAAACCTAATGAGGCTAATTAGTGAGTTAATGAGGTGTGTGGCTAGAGGGGCTTAACTTGCCATAATTGAGGTGATTTCAACCCTAGAAATGGGTCCAGATCGATGAAGGGCCACCCGAGCAAGGAAGGAGGATGAAAGAGTGAGGAGTTGTTTTTTGTGCCACACACCGCGGTGTGTGGTTGGTCTACCACTATGCATAAAGAAAATTTAAATGTAATGAACTTCTTTGTGCCATTCGCCACTGCAGAAGGCATCATGTGCCACGGTGCATGGCCAAAAATTAGATAAATTAGTTCGTGAGTTGTATGAAAATAGAAGAGAAAAAAAGGAAGAAAACAAAGAGCTCGATTTTGGCTCTGCTAAGGCATGACATTTGATCCCATTATTGATAGATTAAAACTCCCAAACACCCAAGGTAAGATTATGGTACCTTCTTCTTCCTTTCTCTCCCTCATTTGTAATGATTTATGGTAGGGTTTGAGTTGAGAGATGGATTTTCAGTCCATAGGAGTATGGGTCTGATTCCATTGGTTAAAATAAGGTAAATGGGAGTTGATTAATGTATTGGAACACCATATTGATGATTTTGAAAGTGGTTGGTCCATGGTATTTATGAGGTAGTTGGGAGAGGTTAATGTGCTTAATGATGGTTTGAGGTGTTCTTAATGATAATATGCATTAATGAAATCTAATGAGCCTATTAAGTATGAGTGGGTATTGATTTTGAGTTGGTTAGAAATAGTGTGTGTGGAGTTTTATGTTGATAAAGTTTCAAGAACTAGATAATGATGATATCCTTGTGATATGGATGTAAAGAGGTCCGTTCTGGCACCATTCGAGCTTGTTGAAGCTTTAGGAAGTTGGTATAGTAAGGGGCTAAACCTTTGACCTCTTAAAGGTTTGAGGTAACCGAGGGAACCTAATTTTTATAGTTGTATGTTAATTGTGTTTGTGAAATATGATTTGTAAGTTATGCATATTGACAAGTGCTTAATTATGAAATGGTTTTGGAAAAGAAAACCTTGATTCTACCACCCTTGACGTTTAATGAAATTAATTGTAATTTATTACTATGGGTGGAGAATTGTGATGAAATATGTGTTAAATTGTGGAGCATTTATGTTATGTGAGTTCATATATTGAGAAATGATTGTTAAAATACATATTATATATGAAACGTGCATAACATGATCATTGGCGAGAGTTTTCCTAGAGAGGAGTAGATTTGGTTGAAATCTACGTGTTATTAGCTGTGACCCTTGGAATCGAGGAGTAGCCTTAGCACCAACTATTAAAATTGGGAGGTAGCCCTTATCCTATAGTTGTTTTGGGATTGTCCTACCTATTTTACGAGGAACTCGAACCTAACTAGTCTCTACCGGTTCATGAGGAGGCTAGATTAGAGGTACGACACCCTATGGTTATTAGTATTGGGGAAAACTAGATTACATAAGTAAGTGAGTTAACCCTTGCCTGGTAGCTCCTCACAAGTAGAAGGCTAGGTTAGTCCATGAATGACGTACCCACGTGATAGCGACCAGTTTTGTGTCAAAGGTAACAGGAGGGAATAAGGATGGCATATGATCATGCACATAAGTTCGGCCACATGGTTGTTAGTTTTGTGATCCGACATGTGTTAAGGGCACATGGTTGTTATTTTTACGACCCTATGTTATGTTTTTGTGAAATATCATGATATAGTGCTTTGTGGTAAGTCCGGTCACATGGTTGTTAGTTTTGTGAACCGTGGCTTAAAGCTATGCGAAATATGTGTTTGTTTGCCTAATTGCATCTATTTACAATTGATATGCAACTATAATGGTTAAGTGAAACTTAATTACTTAGTAGTTGTACTCATCCCTCAATTCTCAATATTTTTAAGACCTAGCTCATCGAATCCGAGTCAGGAAAAGCATATAGAGGCTTAGGATTTGTGGAGTAATCATCTATATACCTCTCTTTTGCTATTTACATGTGTATTTGTTAAGGTAATTGCCAATTAAGATTAATTAACCTATTTTATACACTACTTACATGATTTTGTGTATAACTAGTACATTTTGTTCCCTGGGTTAGTGAGTTTTTATTGTGAATCTATGGATAGGGCCAAAATACTTGTGCAAGTAGAAACCTATATAATTTGAGAAATATGAAATACAATGGTTGACTTGGTGTATTATTCCTCCCCTTTTTTGTTTTGTAAAAATTAGGATTGAGTGGTGATTTTATAAAATAAGCATTTTTGGTTGAGTGTGGTGTGTTGCACAAGTCCGCAAGAGTCTATTAAGTATGGTCGGAGGGCTGGTGTAGGCTATTGGCACGTATAGTTGAGTTGGGACACCCTATTTGTGAGATTTTGTGAAAATGTGGTCAAAATGAGTTTTAGTGTCTAACTTTCTATAGAAAATGAATTTGAATATGAAACCGGTGCCATTAGCTAGAGTTAGGAAAAAGGTCCATGTAGACATGAAAATCACCTCAATCGAACATCGGATAGAGATTTGGGATATGTCGAAAGCTCGCTCCCTGTGCTGCCAAATGATAGCACTGATTTATCAAATTTTGTGCAATGCGCCATGGCGTATGGCACCTCACACCATGGCACATGGCACAGAGAAGACACACCACGGCACATGAGCCATAAGTCATGGTGTACATGTCATTTTCTACACAAAATTTATTTTTAAGTTTTAAAACTCAGTATTTAAGTCTCAATTGATTACCAAGCTTCCACTTTATTTTCAAAACTCTGATTTGGATTCATTAAATCATGTTTGAGATTTGAACTGTCAAGATGGGGATTCCCTTAAAAAATTTTTGAGAAAGTCTCTTTTTAAAATCTTGCAGTTTGGTAATCCTTAAGGGTAAAACCTTAGATTACCATAATTCAGAGTTAATTGTGATTTAACCTTAAGGAGGTTACATGGTACCTTTTAGTTAACTTAAATAAATTTTGAGTTGCTTAAGCAACCAAAACGAGATGACCTTACTGTTAAGGCTCCTTTCAGGTATAGAGACTATAAGGAAAAAGGTTAAGGGCTAGTATTTTTGGAAGATCTAACAAGGAGATTCATACGTTGTGAGGCCACGGGATGGTTTGTCACTTGTATGTGACGTATTCATGTGAATAAATTAATTTTTGTATATCAATGTTTTATTGGGAATTGAGAAGGAAAGATTAAAAAGGTGAGTTGACCTTTGTAAAAAAGGTAGCCATTGACGTCTAGTTCTATAGTGAATGCAAAGAACAATCTTGATTCTTTAAATAAAACTAGAAACTTAGCACATTGGTTCTATAAAACAATAATTACCATTTCATAAACTCTAATAAAGATTAGAGTACTACTATCTTTACCATTTAGTTGGAGAATGGTTAATTGATTATATGTACGGTAATTGGAAGAAAATTGAATTGTAAAACATATTAGAAATTGAACCCAAGGGCCAATCATTGTAATATAAAAATTTTATTTAATAAATTTTTCTTTTGTTATCATATTAATTGTATGTTCATTATGATAACTATATCCTTAAAACAAACTATAGTGATTGTTCTCAATATCCCTGGTCAATTATCTATAAGGGATCATAGATGAAACTAAACTAGTATGACTTTGATTAATTATAGAGGTATAAATCAAAATCATAGGCACTTGAAAGCATACAAGGTGCTAGATCAACCCACTATGAGAAAGTTGCATAGACAAGCCATAAGCTTATCTTATATATAACCATATCACAAAGCCTTTTAACCTAAGATCATCATGAATTCATACATGATGACTACTAAACTTTGACCTAGTCAAAAATCACCTATGATCGAGTGATCATAAAGATTATGACTGAGTTTAGTGATATTTATGGAGAGGAATATGAGTGATCAAGATGGAATTTATCCCTCATATTAATTAAGAGATATTAGTGGGCCCCTCAATAAGAAGATTGAGAAAATATATGGCCAAACTATAATGAAAAGGGTTTTTCCATTATTATAGTTAGTCCACTCAGAGATCAAAAAAGTAATGGTTAGGTAAAGGAGAATGACAATTTCATATTTCACACTTGATCAAAATATCATGTGACAAAAGGGATGTGATACAATTATATGATAAGTTACATCGAATCATCAATCCCCATATGAATTAGGTAGTTGCAATGTTTTATTAGAAGCCACTTATGATTTGTGATTTAGTAACGTAAGTAGCTTACTAACAAATTCATATAAGCTTACAGGGTCGCACACAAGAATGGCCCAACTCAAAGACTAATGTTTAAGTTCATTGAATCTAGAATGTGTCTAGATTCAATGAATGTAATGCTTTATCTAGGGTGAAAAAATTATATATATATATATATACACATATACATTTGAATATTTATTTGATAAATAAATATATTTCTATGAAACATAAAATTCAAAATATAATTATATATATATTCAAAATATATATGTACATTTGTGTGTATGTATCTAATATATATGTGTGTATGTATGTATGTATATGACATATAAAATTCAAAATATAACATTATATGTATATATATTAGATGTGTGTGTGTGTGTGTATTTTCATGTACACATATATATCTATATATAATATAGTATGTATATCTGATATATATATATATATTATATTATGTTTGTTTTAAATTTAATTTTATATAATAAATTAAATTTAATAACTAACATAATATGAGAGAATATCATATCAGTTCTATAATTTGAATTTATAACATAAATTCAAATAAGATATAATCATAAATTTAATTTATGAGATAAATTATGTTTTATTTCGTTGGCTCAAGATATTATTTTTGAAATAATTGTGATTATTTTCAAAAATTCAAAAGAAAGGAAAAAAACCATATATATATATATATCATAGAAAGAGGACGTGCTTCACAAGTTAATTAAGTCTCTTGATGGCAAAAATATTTTGAGAGCCACAAAATACCCTAGAAAGAGAAGGAGCATCTAATTGAGACTAGAAGATCAAATCTTCCAAGGCTTCTGCGCATACGAACATTAGATATTATGAATGTCAACACTTTGTTTATGTTGGAGAGATGTTCGTGTGGATACCGATTGAGGGAGCTGATCATGTTGTCAACTCCTAAGATCTAAATGCTTAAAGGAAGCTCGAAAGTTCAACATATGTTTTCTTTGTTATGCCATACATTTGTGCATCCAGGTGGTGGATTCCTAGACATTTTTAGTTAGTAGGATGCTATAGTAAATGCTACTTAAAGAGCTTTGGCCAACTAAAAACTAGTAAAGTAGAACTATATACCATTTTAACTAGTAATTAGCAAGATGTTAATAGTCATCAACCTCACATTTGCCCAGGTTTGTAACAACTTTTTTCGAAAATTTTATAGTTGCCTCTACCTTAACACTGTTATTATAAGAATTTGGTGGGAATGGTTCACTTTAAAAGGGATAAATCACACCTTAACTTCAATCAGGCCTAAATGTTAAGAACTATAGTCTAGTAAAAACAAGCCCTAATAATAAGAATGAAATATTTGCTAAAGTATGCTTGGTAAAAAATTTCTTTTAACTAAATTTTAGGGGCAAAACTCCTAAGCATGGGATAATTGTAACATTTCAAGAAATAAAACTTAGGCTATAACCCTATGATTGGAGGAAAAGTAACCAATTTAAAGTTTGAGTATTCCTTTGGGATAGGGCAATGACCTTAGGTTTGGTGTTGGTGAATAGGCAAAGTGTTCATAATAGAGGGGTCATTTTGGGCAACTTGTAAAGTCTTGTTATTCACCTTGGGCCTTACTTACATATCCACACCTTAAATTTACCATAATAAAGATATAGCCCTTAATTTGTTGTTAAAATGTAGGATCCTGACTTAGTAGAAAATATGTTCAATAAAAAGGGCTAATGAAAGCACAAACACATACTCACATAACAAGAAAACTAGATAATTATTTTTCTTAAAAACAAGCCATACACTGCGAAATGTACCACATGTGCTGCAGCATGTGGTACAGAGCAACTTGCTTTTATTCTGTGTCATGCACCATAACTTTCACACCATGTACTATAGTGTAACATCACAAATTTCTAATCCTACGTTAATGACTGATTACGAAACGAACTAGTAATTTAACGTGAGATTAATATTTTAGGTAGTGGGATGTTATATTGACTCTTTGGGATGTTATATGAATAGATGTGAGAGGAAGAATGAGGTCCCGTATCACAGTGTGTGAGCACAGTGAGGATTTCCCTTACTGTGCCAGGCACCGCAACAGAGAATGGATGTGCCATGGCACATGGTGTAGAAATTAGATAAAATAGGACATGTCTGCTCATGAAAAACAAAAGGAGAGATAGAGTTAGAGGGGTCAAGCGTGGAGAAGGATCTATTCTTTGCTAGGGAAAGCGATTTCGGGAGGAAGTGTGACATTTTTGACTTGTTACTTGTAAGGTAAGTCTCGTGCTGCCTTAACCTCTGATTCTACCCTTTTTTTCTTAGTTTTAACTATTAAGAAATTGAATTCAAAAGTTTTAAGGGGATGATTTCTTACCTTATAGGAATAAAAAAGTTCTTCGAAACTAAAGTAGTACTTTATGACTGGTTTGAGTAATAATAAAGCTTTAAAGCTATAGGCATCATTTGCCCTAATCTAGAGAGAGTAGTGAGAGAAAGTTTGTTTGTGAAGAAGTTAATGCATGATGTGAGTGGTAATTAGTCATAATGCACATGTGTGAATGTGAATAAAGAAAATGAAAGTGATTAAGTGCTTGATTATCGTAATTAGCACTTTTTGTCAATGGCAAAATTGACTCTAGGTGCCCAATTATGTAGATTATCATGTGTAACGTGTTAAAATTTATGGAAAGGAGTAAAGTAAGGTTTTAAGTACATGAGTAACCCTTTCTTGAGAATAGAAGGGTTGAGATAACCATATAGTTTATTGTATTTATTAACTATTATAACTATGTAAGAGTAAATATGAAATTGTTGTTTTATAAGTTTTATGCATAATTGAGCATTGCAAATGGTTTTAGCATAAAATTGAATTTTCAAAGAAAGTTTGATGATTTCTAAGCTTTGTTTGGTATATTTATATATATGTGTGGTGGAAATTATAGAAAGAAAGCAGTGAAAATTCTGTAAAAAGCATGATTATAAGGCGTAAGAGTTCACCCAAGATATGTGGAGATATGTGTTTGTGGAGATGTGAGTGAAAAATTTATATGGTTAGGCTGACATCATGGGACATCTGGTATAGTATATTATAGACTGGTGCCATGGGTAATCTAGTACAGCATATTATAGGACTATTATCATAAGACATTCAGGTAGTCTAGCAACTCACTAATACCTGTTAGGGTGTGGTTAGGAGTAAATGATGCTTCTATCACAAGTGTGTGAAATGAGGAAAACTACAGTCCATAAGTGGGATAGATTACCTTTAGCTAGGTGTTTCTACTACCGAAAATGTGCTTAAGTTAATGAGTGATTGACCTATTATAGCTTATTGTTTTGTGTCGGGGAACATTGATGATTCAGTGACTAGATGACCATGCTAGTGTGTATTTATGTGGAAATACTTTGAAAATAGGAAATTCTTTCATACTTTGATATATATTTGACATCACTCTAGTTTTGTTACTTTGGCATGGTTATTTGTACTAATAGACATTAAATAAACTATAATGGTTACTAAAATTTTTATCTCACTGATGGTTAATTATATTTTGCAGGTTCGAGTAATGGTAGTGCAAAAGGAAAAGACATAAGCTGAGTTGACACCTCTCACTAAAGCCTTTTTGTAAAATTGGTGTAATGAAATTTGTATATCATTAGTTATGAACTTATGTATAAATTGCCATAGGAAGTTAAGTGCATGTGCATAAGATGTGAATATTGTGTTTTGGTGGTTTTGGTTCCCTAGCACTTTCTGTGAACACTATATTTTGTCCGAGCATTTTTTTTAATTTAATAACAATAATAATAAATAACCCAAAAATATAAAAATACAAAAATAAAATTTAATCTTTTTTAGGATTATATTTTTCTAAACAAAAAATAAATAATTAATAGGGTTTAATTTTATTTTAGATAACCATTTGTTGGTTAGGATTTTATTTCTCTTAGTTCATTAAAATAATTAAAAAATATAAAAATACAAAAAAAATGAAATTGAATCCCTTTTTAAGATTATATTTTCAAAAAAAATAATAATAATGATAATTTAACAAAATCAAAAAAAGAAAGGTTATATCTTGAAAAAGAAAATCTCTCCCAAGTTATCCCAATCATTCAAGAACATTGGGAGTCTACTTTTGAAAGTTAACTTTTCTCTCCTCAAATCTTATTTTCATTTAAAAACATATTATAAATATGTATGTATGTATGTATGTATGTATGTATTAATCAGAATTATTAATCAAAAAATAAAAGAAAAAAGTTGGACGAAACGCTGATAGCATTTCATCACAGCTTAAGTAGGTGGTCAAGCACAGCACGCAAAAAGCAAAAGCAAACACACGAAACACAGCCAAAAGAATTCAACCTTTCAGACAAATGCAAGATGAGAAGGAATAAAAACATGCAACAGCAAGACACACACGAAAGCAGAATGTACATGAAGACTAGACATGACAGAAGGAAAAAGGGAAGCAGAACACAAAGAGAAAGAAAACAAAAGAAAAAGAAATGAAAACCAGAGCAACACCGTACGCAGAAGAGGAAAACACACAGAAAAAAGAAGCCACACACAAAACCAGAGTCAGACGCAGAGAAAAGGAAACCTAGAATAACAGACCAATGTCGAAACACACAATAGAGAAAGCTAAAGAACAAGGGAAAAGTAAAACACACAGCCACGCTTGCATAGAAAAAATGCTGGAAAACAGAGCACGAAAAGCAGAAAAGCTAAGAAAAAAATAGAGTATAAATCAGCAGAGAACAAGAGCATGATGGAAGAGAACAAAAAGCAGAGGCAAAGAAAACCTAGTGATGGAGAGTAGAAAGAGTCCGAGAAAAAGAAAACAGAGACTATCACTATGAAGGAGTAAAAAACAGAGGCTTAGAGAAGAGGAAGACCGAGAAGGAAAATAGCACAAGAGCGAGAGAGGAAAAGCCTGAATAAAAGCTGGACGAAAATGAAAAATAGAGCACCAAGTATAGGAGACAAATGAATGAGAGAGATGAGACATTATGAGCATCCTACGACACTACTTGGAAGGTGAAGCAAAGGAGCATCAACCCATGAGTCTCTTAACCTCATCGATGATATTGTTTGAGAGAGTTAGCGAAGCAATGATAGTTCCTTCAAACTCTCACTCTCTGCCGCCATATGCTTTGCTCTGGTATACTCGAGTTCTTTTCCCGAATGAGGTAGGAGGAGCTGAAGCTTGTAGTAGGAGCCGAGAGGTGGAGAGGCACTAAAAAAAAGGAGAACAAGAGCATAGGCACAAAGGCAGTAATGGGAGGAGAGAGGAGACTGAGATCAAAAAAAAAAAATAAAGCACCGAGGGGGCTGAACATGGACTGGAGCCAAGAGAGCGAGAAGAAGAAAATGCATAAACATGCATGCCCACATGGGTTTATGGACTGAACAAGATCATCACTTTCTTTTTCTCTCAATCACATGAGCTCGGGATGTTTTACAAGTAACAAAGAACCAAAAACACGTTCAAAACTTAAGGTTGAGGTGATGAAAGTGTTGAAGAATGCATATCTAGAATCACAGGCTGCTCAGATAATATTTAAATCATATCATCTCCCTTAATCTAGATTTATTGATGAACATATATATATTGATAGATATTATGAAAGTGAACTAATCTAGATGTATGTTTAGGCATTAAAAAAATTTTTAGGAATTAAATATTTTTTATATAGAATTTATAACATACCTGAGAGGTGTCTGACCAAAAAAATAAAAAAAAATAGAGAGAGCATGTGAAAATATTATTAATAATTTATGACATTAATTGTGGTTTAGAGCTATGTCTATCGTGGTTATGATCTTGCTAAAAGTTTATGCCAAAGCTGATTTTTTTTAGAATATATTCTCAAGTCAAAAGAATAGTGAATTATCAAATTAATTTATTCTTTCCATTTCCTTTATTTCATAAATTGTTTAGCCAACCATAATATTATGCACCAATTACAAATACAAATATCTCGATTATCTATTTGTCGTGTGAGATTCTAAGAATCTCCATAGGCATTTAGAATGATTTCATACTGTGTAAATCAATAAGATTTCGCAAGTATGAGAATTAATTTTATAATAAATATTTAAGTCTCATATGAGATTTTAAGAATCTTTATAGAGACTTAAATTAATCACATCATCGTGTTGGATAATATATCCCCATAGATATTGTGATTCTCAATTTGTATATATTATATAAATGAATTTTTGTAAATAAAATAATAACTGTTTTTATTATTTAAATTAATTAAATTAATAAATGTGAATCACATTTTCTAATTAGATCTTTTGGTCATGTGAGATTTTTGAAACTTCGTAGACCTTTAGAATAATCATACTACCATATGAGTCAATAAGGCTTCACAGGTATAATGATTAAGATTTTTATATTTAAAAATATGTGTTGTATAATTACGCATTAAAATACATTTAAAGTGAATATTATTTAATTCTTTTATCGTGTGAGACTTTGAATCTCTATAGATATTCAAGATAGTCTCGTATCATGTAAATCAATAAGGTTTCATAAATATGAGAGAAAAAATTATATGTTAATATGAGTTTTAAAGGTCCATCATTAAAATTAACTTTCCTTTTATAATCTAAATTAATAATCAATTTAATTTCTATGTGAGATTTCAAGAATTTTCGTAGGAATTTAAATTAATCACATTATTATGTGAGATAATAAGTCCTCGCAGATATAGTGATTTTCAATCTCTATAGTGATTAATTGATTTTTGAAAATAATCATATAATACACAACTTAAAGAAAATTAATTAACCAAATTAATGTATTTAAATTGTAATCACATTTACCGATTGTATCTTTTAGTCATATGAGATTTTTAAATCTTCATAGACTTCTAAGATAATCGTATTATCGTATGAGTTAATAAGACACTATAGATATAACGATTAAGTTTTATATATATATATATATATAGTTATACATTAAATTAATTAAATTAAAGATGTATTTAAATAAATTTAATTCCTTTATCGTATGAGATTTTAAATCTCCACGAATATTTAGGATAATCATATTACTGTAAAAGTCAATAAGGCTTTTAAGGAATGATGATTAAGAATATTTAAAACATGTATATACACACTTAAAATATATTATTAACACTTAAAAATATGTATATAAGACTATAAAATAAATTAAATTACTAAATTCTTTTATTGTGTGAGATTTCAGAATCTTCACAGATATTTAAAACAATTGCATTACCGTATGAACTAATAAGGCTCTGCAGGTATAGCAGTTAAAATTCTCAATCATAAAATATAAAAGAAAAATAATTCTTAAACTCCTTTCTTTTTCTTTATTCCAAAAATTCAAAATTGAGAAAATAATTAAAATTAGACTACTTTTTGCAAATTAAAACACACATATCAAAATTTCAGAAATTGTCTTATTTGTAAAATGGTGAATTATTTCTAATTAATTTCTCCTAAAAAAATATATATTTTCACCAACAAACTTTCAAGCTCGAACTATGTGGATTTTGATCCCCATCACAAGGTACGTAGGCCTCAGAGTCAGATTCTGAGTCAAGTCCTCTCTCGTAAATAAATAAATATTTTTCACTTAATTCTTATCATTTTTTAAAACACATGAATACAAAAGGAATAATTAAAATAATTATAAAATTATATTAATAGAGCACAACAAACTTCAGGTAACCATTCTTACGAACAGGTGTTGTAGGGTGCCTAACACCTTCCCCACACTCAACCGACTCCTGAACCTATTCTCTATTTCTGCAGACCACCTTTATCCTCTATTAATCATTTTCTCAAGATTTAACTCAAAATCTTGGTGGCGACTCCTCGTTCAATCGATTCCCGCCGTGAAGGCCGGGACCTTTACTCGCACACCATCCATATCACATTTTTCTAGGTGCGACGCTTTGTATATGTGTGAATGGTGAAATGATAGAGTGGACTAGTGGATAAAGGTGAATATGTGTGGATATGGGGTATACTCGATGTGTATATGGAAATTTGGCCTTGTATGTGAGTTAAATGAAAATGTGAATGTTTGCCCAAGTTATGCATAATAGGCAATTTGTAGGCCAATTATGTGCATGTGTGTTATATTGTCTATATGATTGGTCAATTAAATGTGTATTGTCTATTTGGACGTGGCCAAGGGCCTAGAAGTGGCCAATGACTTTTTGTTTCGATTAGAGATGCTTAAGTAGCAAATTTTAATTTAAAATTGTCAAAATGCATAGAATATTGGATTTAAATGAAACTAGTGTCATTGGTTAGATTTAGAAACAAGCTTCATATAGGCACTTGAACCACCCTAATCAGACATCAAATATGAAAATGGTGTATGTTTGAAGTTTGCACCAAAAATTATTGTGTGATAGTAGAATCAAGTGTGTGCGCTGTGCCATATGCACAGAGTGGGCAACTATGGTTTGTATGCCATATGTTGTGGCATATAGCCCACTTTTTGTGTGAATTGGGTTGTTTTTAATTGCAAATTGATATTTTTATGTCTTGTTCTTCTGCTATGTATTAGTCTAAATAATGTAAATGGTTTTTATAAAGAGATTTTCAAAGATTTTATATTGGGATCCCATAGTTTTGAAAGTTAATTATTTTGATTAGTAGTTATATGGAGGATCGTATGGTAATGTTGGTGAGGAAATTACAAATGGTTGGTATTAGTTTCTCAAGTTTCGAGATCTATTTCTTGTAATTGTTTGATGCATACATCCTAAACCTTCGCAATTTATCTCTATTATTCATTACACCATTCTTTCCCTTTTGCTTACCTTTCTTTTCCTTTAATCTTTAAGAGGGGAGAAAATGAGAAGAAGAGGTACTCGAGCTTCGCATAGTACTCAAGTGTCAAGGTGCCCGGTTAAAGATGAGCCTATGCTAAAGGTTTAATTGGATATGCCTTAACAAGCCGATAGAAGAGATGGTTTGTTAGAAGAACTAAGAGATATGATGATTAATATTATGCAGACAGTACCGGATCATGACATTCTACTAAAGGGTAGAGATCAAGTAAAGGAAAGAGAAGATTAAGAGAGATCAGTGCAAGAGGAAGGTCATAGCAAACTTGAGTCATCTCAAGCTTTGGTTAGTAGGCAAGCTATGGGAGTTGCAATAGATCTATCCATTAACCAATCTTAGAAGACATTTGTGAGGTTCAGTCCACCTACATTTGACGGCAATAAGAAAGAGGGAGAACCTAAATAGTAGATTTAATGCCTCAAGACTATATTCGAGGTGGTGACCTACACGTTAGAGTAGAAAGTGATTTTAGCTACGGTTCAGCTAGTCAGAGTAGCTAAGAGATGGTGGGACTCAGTTAGACTATCTGGTGGTGTGAGGTATTCCTAGAAAGAATTCAAGAGGATGTACTTTGATTACTACTTCCCAGCATCCTTTCGTACTGAGAAAGAGGAAGAGTTCTACTTGTTTAGATAAGGGGACTTGGATGAAGAAGAGTTCATCAAGAGATTTAATGACCTGTCAACCTATTCCATATATATCTACCACCACAATGACACGAAGTGGAAGGCAGAGCAGTTCTTGGAGAAAATACATCTAGAGTATCGATATCAAATTACTTTGTTTGACATTACTACTTATGAAGACATATGTCATAAGTTGAGAACAGCTGCTAGAAGAGGCATGGAAGCCAAAGTTGACAAGAAAAGTGATAGTATAGGTCCTCCTTAGTAGATTATCATCAACACTTAGGACCTTTTGGGACTTCCTAGCCTTATACAAAGTTGGTCAGCAACCCCCTACTCTAGTCTAGGATACACTTGCTGATGCAAATGCACATACCTCTTCAAATACATTACAAGCATTACTCAAACATGCATGTATATTTCTTTTATAATACTGCTACTCTATCATTTCATCAAACACAATGCATACAATTAATATAAAATACTTGTAAATCATTTTGCAAACCAACAAATAAAAAGGTTACTCCAGTTACCTTTCACCCTTATTATCGAGATTACTGTTCACGCTAAACTTCTCAAATTAGTTCAACTCACATGACGAATTCTTGGATGCTCAATCTACACAATAAACATCCCTTCATCAATTCTTCAACATTCAAAACAGGGCACTTATTTAATTAAGCCAAATTCCTTAGCACATAAAACAAATTTATTAACAACTCTTGGGTTCACTCAACCCATTTACTATAGTCATTTGCCCTTAGGCTATTCAAATGACTAAAACACCCCTCTTTCTCATTAAATCAACATTTACATCCCTTTTTAACTTAGTCATTTAGGCTAATTCAAGCCTATATCCTTAAGGTTCAATTACTAAAACCCAAACTAGTTATAAGACCTTAAGTTCACACCCCAAGAGTCCTTTTAAAACTTTCCCTTTAGATTTTAACTCCTTAAAACTTCCTACTCAAATTTCTCTACCAACCAAACTTAAAGAAATTATAGTAGAAATGTAGTATCTTGAATTTCTTAATCTCATGATTAGCTGCTAATTGAGGGTAAAGTGATAATTAGTGTAGGATTAGAGATTTGGATAGTTAGTTGATGATTTGCGTCTTTGGGATGTTGTCTACACAAATATAGGTTGTTGAGGAGGAGCAGGAGCTGGAAGTTCAACCTGTTTAACCGTAAAGGGATAGACATGATAAGCTATTTGAGGAGCTCAGATATATGGTGGTAGATATAAGGCAAATGGTTTGGGATCATAATACAATCCTAAGAGGTAGAGAACAAGAAGAGAGTTGAAGCTCAAGATATCTCGGTGCATGAGAAAGCACACAGTAGACTTAGACCATCTCAGGGTTCAGGTAGCAAGCAACCGATTCTTGGCACTGATCCATCAATTAATAGTGCTTGAAAGATGTTTGTTTGATTCAACCTACCTACTTTTAATAGAAATATGAGAGAGGGAGAAGCAAAGCTATGGATTGAGCGATTAGAAACTATCTTTGAGGTGGTGATCTGTACCCTTGAGCATAAGGTTATCCTAGCCATGATGTAGCTAGTTAGTGCTGTCAAGAGGTAGTGGGAACTCATGAGGCCTTTGGGTGGTATTTGGTTGAGTTAGGATGAATTCAAGAAATTTTTCCTTGATCAGTATTTCACAGTCTTGTTCAGAACTAAAAAGGAAGAAGAATTTCATGCATTTAGGCAGGGAGATCTTGACGAGGAAGAGTTTATCCTAAGGTTTAATGACCTATTGGCTTACTCCATATACCTCTAGTACAGCAGTGATATAAAGTGGAAAGCTGAGAGGTTACTGAAAAAGATGAGACCCGAGCATCACCAGTAGATAACACTACTTAACGTGACAACATATGAGGAGATGTGCCACAAGTTGAGAATAACAGCTAGATATGGGAGAGAGGCAGATGCCGAGAGGAGGAGAGAAAGTATATGGAGATTCTCATCACCTTAGGGTCTGGTAAAATTTCAAAGAAATTGGAGTTTAATACTGGCAGTTCTAGTTCCTCGAGAAGGAGAGGTTTCATTAAAGGATCTCAGCCTCGATCTATCTAGAGGGGATCAATTCAGAGAAGTGGGTTGTGTGAATTAGGCCTCCACAATCTTTGAGGCAAGCATCTAATATTCCAGCACTGACTTTGAGTACTGGAAGGACACCCTAGTGTAACATTTATGGATGATCTCATCTGGGAAGATGTTGGTCTTGTTTCAAGTATGGCAAGTTAGGACATATAGTGAGGCAGTGCCCAAAGGCTAGAGTTGAAAGGACAAAGCAGAGATCTACAATTCCTAGTTAAGTGTTTGTAGTCACACAAGAAGAGGCCAGAGCATCTCTGAACCTAATCAGAGGTATGATTTCTATTTGTGGTCACCAAGTAGAGGCGTTATCTGATTCTAGTGCCACACATTCCTTCGTGTTTGAGGAATGTGTGAATTGATACAACTATAATTACAAGAATTTCCTGTTCTCATTAGAGTGACAACACCTTCTGGATCATCTAGTATTACAAGTAGAGCTTATCAAGGTGTGGAGATTTAATTAATGATATAGTTTTCAAGATCGCTTTGATTTGAATTCCTATGAAAGTAATAAATGTGATCATTAGCATGGATTAGCTAATGGTGAATAATGCTATACTTAATTATGCCAGAAAGATGGTTTTATTGCTGATGTTGTCTGTAGTGATAACCGTTTCTAAGCAGTCTAATTTCTTATCAGTGGTTAGTGCTAAGAAGTTAATCTGGTAGGGTTGTGAGAAGTATATGGTATTCTTTACAGCCAACACAATGTATGATGGTGGAATTGAGAAGATTGGGGTAGTAAGTGAGTTCCCTTAGGTATTTTCTGATGAAGTGATATGATTACCTCTTAAAACAGAAGTTGAATTCTCAATTAAATTGAACCGACATCAAAGGCCATGTATAGAATGTTGCTACCAGAGTTTGCTAAGCTAAAGAAGTAGATTGAAGACCTGCTTAACAAAGGGTTTATCAGACTAAGCATATCACCCTGGGGGTCACCAGTATTATTTGTGAGGAAGAAGGATGGTAGTTTGCATCTTTACATAGATTATCGATAGTTGAATAAGGTAACTATAAAGAACAAGTATCCTTTGCCAAGGATAAATGATCTTTTAGATCAATTAGCTAGTGCCTTAGTCTTTTCCAAGATAGATTCCAGGTCAAGGTATCATCATTAAGAGTCAGTGCAGTAGAAGTACCCAAGATAGGTTTTAAAACTCAGTATGGCCATTATGAGTTTTTGGTTATGCCATTTAGTTTAAACAATATGCCTACAATGTTCATAGACTATATGAACTGCATATTCAGGTCATACTTACATTAGTTTATAGTGGTCTTTATAGATGACATCCTGATTTACTCTAAAAATGAGGAGCAACAGACAAAGCATTTGAGGATGATACTCCAAATTTTAAAAGATAAGAAGTTATATGCCAAGCTCAGTAAGTGTGAGTTTTAGTTGAGAGAAGTTAGATTTTTAGGACACGTGGTATTAGCGGATGGAAATTCAGTTGATCCATATAAGGTTGATGTTATATTGAAATGGGAACATTCTAGTTCAATCACAAAAATACAGTTTTCTAGGATTAGCTAGGTATTATCAAGGATTTTTTTCAGATAGCTTCTTCTTTGACTAAGTTGACAAGGAAAGATCTGCCTTACATTTAGGATGACCAGTATGAAGTGGCATTTCAATAACTAAAAGAGAAGTTAACCACAGCACCAATGTTGATTATCCCTAAGCTGAAGTTACCTTATGAGGTGTACACAGGTGCATCATTGAGAGGCCTTAGATATGTCTTGATACAAGATGGTCGATTTGTAGCATATGCTTCTTAATAGTTGAGATCACATGAAGAGAATTATCCTATGTATGACTTAAAGCTCGTAGAATGGTGTTTGCTCTAAAGATTTGGTGCCGTTACTTGTATAGTGCGGTATTCACTGTGTTTAGCAACCATAAGAGTTTGAAATATCTAGTGGATCATAAGGAATTGAATATGAGGCAAAGGTGATAGATAAAGCTTCTTAAGGATTACAATTTTGAATTGAAATACCATCTGAGTAAAGTTAATGTGGTTGTTAACACATTGAGTTAGAAGACATTACATATGGCAAGTATTACAACAAGAGAGTATAGATTGATGGAATCATTTGTTGAATCACAACAAAATATGCCACTGAAGGCATTAGTTGGTGCCTATTCCATAAGGTCGGCAATGATTTTTAGAGAGAATTGAGAATGGCACAACTAGAAGATGAATGTCTTCTGAGGATCAGAGAGGAAATCGAAGCGAATCAAGCTATAAATCTTAGTTTCAATGATGATGGTGTTGTTGTTTACTAGAATAGGATTTGTGTGCCCGATGATATAGACCTGAGGAGAGTGTTATTTGAGGGAAGCATATTGTAGTAAGTACACAATCTATCCGGGAGTAACAAAGATGTACCAGGATGTGAGGCGATATTGGTGGTGGCCTAGTATGAAGAGAGATGTTATGAATTTTGTGACTTAGTGTTTGACTTGTCAACAGGTTAAAGTAGAGCACCTAAGAGCAACAAGGATGTTGTAACTGTTGGACATTCCTAAATGGAAATGAGATAGTATTTTCATGGATTGCATAACTGGGTTGCCAAGAACTCAATCAGGGCATGATGCCATTTGGGTTATAGTTGATAGACTCACTAAATCAACTCATTTCCTAGCAATTTAGATCAATGATTATTTGGAAAAGTTGGCAGACATTTACATTTGAGAAGTGGTAAGGCTACATGGTGTGTCGAAGAATATAGTGTCTGATAGAGATTTGAGGTTTGCTTTCAAGTTTTGGGGAGCTTTGCAATATGCCATAGGTACTAAATTGAGATTCAGTATGGCATATCACGCACAGACAAATGGGTAGACAAAGCAAATCATATAAACCTTAGAGGATATGTTGAGAGCCTATGTATTGGAGTTGAAGGGTAGATGAGATAGCCATCTTCCTTTGGCTAAATTTGCTCATAATAACAATTATCACTCCAGTATTCAAATGGAACCATATAAGGCATTGTGTGGAAGCAAATGCAAATCGCCTCTATATTGGACAAAATTGAGTTAGAGGAGCATATTGGGACCAGATGTTGTGGATCAGACGACTCAAAAGATTGAGTTAATTAGAAAAAAGCTGTTAATAGCTCAAAGTAGGAAGAAGAGTTATATGGATAGGTATAAAAGGCCATTAGAGTTCTTTGTGGTAAACCATGTGTTTCTAAGGGTTACACTAATAATGAGAATTAGGAGGTCGATTAAAGCCAAGAAGTTAACTCTTCAATTTATTGGTCCTTTCAAGATCTTTGAGAGAATTGGACCAGTAGCCTATAGAATTGCTTTGCCACCGCAGTTGTCTGGTGTGCATGATGTGTTTCATGTATTGTAACTTAAGAAGTATCAACCTGATCCCTCACATATGATAGAACCAAAAGAGTTTGAGCTCTAGGAGAATTTGACATATAAGGTTGAGCCATAGTAGATTGTAGACGTGAAAGAGAAACAACTGAGGAACAATTGAGAAATAATAGCGCACTCCAGAAGTTCATCATTTTCGCTGTCAAATGATAGGAAAAAATCTGAACTAGCATCTACGCTGCATGGTGTCTCACACCATGGTGCATGATATAGAAAGTTAGGCATGTGGCTCCATGCCACATGCCACGGCACATGGCCTATATTCTAACCAGATTTTATAATTTGAGATGCATACATTTGGTGCTACAAATGCATGTGATTTGCTTTCATTATATATTGCTCAAATGTGTTATGATTTTAATGGCTTTTGCAAAATGAGTCTTAAGCCCAAGCTTTTCAAATAAAGTTTTGAATTACCAATTATTGTGATTGGTGTGGTAATTTAGTTAATCTTCTGTTGCATTAAGTGGATATAGGAGAGGGTTACAAGAAACATAGTACCAGATTTGTGAAACTTACTTGGCAAGTGGCTGGTCAGAGAAAACTCCTAAACCCTTCTAAATCGTTGCCCTAGTAGAGCTAAGCTCTTATGCTCTACTCTTACACATTTTTCTTCCTTTCCTCTTCTGATTTTCACAAGATGACACATTAACTTTATCCAAATTTTATGCCATGCACCACAACACATGCATCACATGCCGCGTCACATGGCATAGTGAAATAACCCTTACTAATGCTCACACGTTATGCTTTAGATTATCGTCTTACCTTCCGATTCTATTAACACACCAACTAACCAATATGACATATTAACCCACTATCTAAAATCATATTCAATCTACTAATTACTAATTTACCTCTAATTAGAAACTAGTTTTTGGATTGTAGTTCAAGAAGTTACATAACTCACTTAAGCGAGTTAATATACTCACTAAGGTTAGCAGTATGTAATTTTCTAGGTTGACTGAGTGCCTCAATGAGAAAATACTATTTTAGAAACTATAAATACACATATTAGTAAAGAAAAACACATTGGAATATAATAAAACACTCTGTAAAGTGTGAAAAATCTTGAGCTCTGATGGGGTTTCATGATCTACAATCAAGGAGGTACTCTTAAAGATAGACACATTAGAAGTAAGTCTCCTAGATATAATCCATGCCTTCTACTCCTTTAATCATAGAATTTAATGACTAAAAATTTAACCTAGACTTACGTCTCATATATGAATTCTTGAGGGTTACTTATCTAAGTCTCAACAAGAGTTTTAATTAATTCGTTGGTTATATGAAACCCATATGTAGATGGAAATAACATTAGAGAGCGAATGGGTTCGAGTACGATAGAACTCAGGGATAAAGAGATTAAAACCTTTGATCCCTCCAAAGGTTTAAGGTAATTGGAAACCTATTATGTTATATATTATAGTCTGTAACACTACTTGATAAATAAATTATGCTATTTTACTTATCACAATGAGATTAGTATATGAGTTGTGAAATATGATTCTCAATTGTGATACACTATTTTGTATGACTCTATGAGTATGATCTAACTGCTTGAAGCACAGGAATTGTCTTATTATATGTTTTATGTCATAAGAAACCCATAATTGAGTAGTATTAGAAAAGATGTATACACGAACCCTAGAATATGATTCTACTCTGAGAATACTGTTCATGTGCATATATATACTTGATTATTTGAATGCATGCATAAATGTGGGAGTTCACCTGTACGAGAGAAGTTGTTATTATGAAAAATCCATGGTAAGCCTTACCAAGATTGCACCCTAGTAGTGATTAAAATGTTATATGTGTACTTAGCTTCACTGCTCATATTGACAGTATTGGTCAAGTATTAGCTTAGTCTCATTACTTGGATTGGCAGTATTGGTTGGGCATATCATGACACCTTAAGGTTTGAGGAAGGGGAACCCATGGTTTAAACTTGAGTGTGGAAGCCTTTGTCAGGAAACCCCTTATGTTTTGCAAAGCATATCTAAGCTCAGTTGTATGAACTAAACCTATAGTTAATTTGTCTATGGGTTTAGCCAAAGGAAATAAGGAGGTTATAAGAGGGAATTTAGCATGCATCACCATAAAAATGATTACCGATGAGTTATTACGGAAATAAGTGTTTGATTTGTATACTCTGGTAAATGACTTATATGTGGTTTTAAGCTGAAATACATGAGTTATATGAATTTCTTATTACTACTATTTTATATGCCATATTAAGTATCTTAGTTACTAAGATTTTGTATAAAATCTCACCCTATTGCATCTTATTTTTCCAAGACAGAAGTAAGGCAAGGTGGAGGCTGAGGCCTTAAGAACTAAGCACTCAAGTGGTTCTACACCCTAGTGAATATTTGTAATGTCTTCAAATTTTTTATTTTTGCCAACTATATGGATTAGCAGCATGTTTAAATTATTATAGAACATTCTATTCAAGTACTTGTGGTAATAAGTTTAATTAGTATTTTTATGGCCATAGGTAAGTATCTATTACTCTAAGATGTTGAGTTGAGTTTTGGCTCCTTTGTGTTGCCAAACTCTGGTTGATTTAGAAGGTATGATTGGGAAAATTAAGAAAATGAAATTATATAAAAAATATAGGATTTTTTGAATTGTGATTAAGCTACTCTATATGAATAATACCTTGTGGGATATTGAAATGTTAATTTTAGAACGTGATGATGTGTGATGCCCACCCAAGTGAGTGTGTGACATGCCTAGGCAAGCATGAGGTATCTCATCAAGGCAAGAACGCTTGCAGGCTAAGGCAAGTAAGCCTTAACAGGAAGGACATGGTAAGTTGCATGGTAGGTAAGGTTTAACATGCATTGGGAATGCATAGTTGGACTATGATGTTTATAGAAGTGTGATCATTAATATTTATAGATAATTATGTTAACGGTTTATAACTTGTTTTGGCTAACCTTGGTATAATTAATAATGAAATAGTTAATTAATTGTAAATCAATTTAAGCCTAACCATGAAGTAATTACAATGTAATTAATCTAGAGTTACAAAGGGGAATAGTGATAGGGGTCATGACAAATATAAATACAAGTTTACACACATTGCAATGATTCTTGATATTTTCTTTAAAATGACATCAAGATTAAATCAATATCAAATATTTATAATAATTATTCAGGAAATTAATAGCAATAAATTTAAACACTAATAACAATTGAACACCATATAGGTTTTCAGACATAGTCTTCTAGACTTAAATACCATATATCCCTTTAAGTTTAAACATCATATAAACTTCCAAGCTTGTCATTATTTTTCCTTTTCCTGACAAAAACTTGTTTGTGCATTTTCTTAGGTCATAAAATATGGCTTTAATAATTTTATAATTACTTTCTACATTCATTAATATCTCATTGCCCTTTTTCCTTCATAACCAATTTGGACATTTACTTTCAATTAATTGCTCATTCATATTTGTCTATATATATGGCTTCAAGCCATATTGTAACATTACATCATAATTTTATTTCAATGCCCATAAAAACATTATTTTCCAACAATTATGGCAAGGCACTATATTTTCAATAGCTAGGACAAAATATTGTTGGCTTGTTAATTTTTATAATTCCATGTTATCATAATCATTATCTCTTATAAAGATTTGTCCATGGTTTCAATAGCACATAATCAATTTCATTGAATATTAGTCTCCACGATTATAACAATTCAATTTTACACAACTCTTTCATATCCTTTGATTCTTGAATAATTAACCTTCAAGGCTATAATATTTTTAACCATACTTGGATCATCAAAATGTCATGGTATCAAAGCATCTTATGGTATGAAATATTTAAACCATTAGCCTTTGATAGAACACATTTGCTACCCACTTTTATTTATCAATTAGGACCCTTTTATTAATGATTTATCACTTTTAAGTGCACATATTATATTAGATTTAGAATTTTGCCCAAGTTTTTAGGTTTAGTGCACTGGGGGAATTTTAGTCCAAAAATTAAAATTTTGAGAAAATGTACAAGAAAAATTGAAAAAGTAAATTTTATGTCTGGTTGATGAGTGGTGAATTTATATTTTTAAAATTTATTTTAGTTTGGGAATAATTAAATAAAAAAGTCAACACTTTCTTAAGTGTCTTAGTTTGACCTAGTTTTCGGTTTGCCTTTGTGTGACAATTTTTATATAATTTTATGCAGCCTAAAACTTGATAAATTTAATAAATTCTCCCTTCTAATTATGAATTTAATTCTTCACACAAGTTATATTTTATTATATCACATGCCATTTAATTAAATTATGTAATTTTTTTGACATAGGTGGCATGTGACTTGTGCATCAATTAGGCAATTGAAGTCAACACTCCTTGAGGTCAATGGCTGAGAATCTTCACAAGATTTATGCTATTTTTAGGATATTAAATTAGCTTAAATGATGTGATTGACACATGAGAAATTACACAAACATTAGAATCATCTACACACTAATAGAAGGTTGTCGCCTTGCAAGTGTGACAAGGCTCCCATTTTCATTTTAATTTTTTTATTTTTTTAATTAAGTTTCAGCTGTGCCAAAACAGAATAAGCACACCATTTAGCTCACAAAATGAGATTCATTCACTCATTTACTCATCTTCCACAATTTCTCTCTCTAGTTCATCTTGTTCTTCATTTTTCTCCACCTTCTCTCTACTTTCTTCATTTTTCCAGCACCCATTACTCCACATTCAACTATGAAACCCCCACAAAACCACCACCATTCCATTCCTCTTACTTAGATGAACCTATCCCAACCACTTGCAGGGAGATTTAAAGCTTGATTCCACCATTTCCATGATGCTCTACTTGGCTATGTCTAGTTGTTGGAGGAGTAAGATGGTTTTAATATTTTCTAGCTAAATTCTCCATGGAATCCTTGGGAGGATTTGATGGAAGAAGAGTTTTGAAGTCTTCATTTGGCTAAGCTCAATTATTTCTTCATCTTTTTTCAATTTCACTAGAATACTATGACTATGGTTAATTGTAGTTCAATTTGACTTTAGTTTCATGTTTAGTTGTAATTGTTAGTGTTGAAACAAGATTGTTGACTTGAATTTCACTTTCATTTGTTGCTAGAAATTTCTACCACTTAGTGATTTTGCATTGTAATATGTGATTTCATTTAGTGAATATCTTGTATTAGCCTAGCATGTAATTGTGTGGTAAATACTTGATGAATTGCTTCAGTTTTAATAGTTTTGAGGTTAGGTACAACTTTGGCTAATGGCAATTGGGAATGAATTTTCACTAAACACTTGGTTAATTCTTGAGCTAAGCTAGTGAAGTTACCTAAGGGGTTTGTAATAGCACTTAGGGAATTGAATTAGTGAAGATAGGTTGCTTGAGATAGTTGTTTTAAGTAAATACATTTTTCAGCTAAGGAAGAGAAGTTGAGTGAGCTACCATAATTAATTAGAGGCTAGGATTCTTCCATTAGCAACACCCTAGGGTTCCTACTTAAATTGAAAAGCCGCTTCTTTCAAAATTAGGATTAGTTTTCTGGCTTAATTCACTAGATAATTAGGTTAGCAATTAGTTAATCAACTTCAAATTTTAGATGATTTATTTTACTAGATAACTTTTAAATTAGACTTAAAATTATTTCTTGGGAGATGATCTAGGGTTGGCCCTATATCATATTAAGGTTAGCATTAGTTTAATTTTGAAGGTAAATGACAATCTCTACCAAAATTTTGATGCTGTTACCGGGGAGTGGTTTAGGTTTAATTTTAAGATTGTTTAGTACTTAATTTACATTTTTAGTGTTTCTATAAATTCTTGAAAAATCATAAAAATTTGTGTATTGTGATTTTATTAGTGTGTTTGAGTGTTTTGTGTGTTTTTGGTTCAGTTTTGAAAAAAAAAATTAGTGTAATTTTTATTGGTTTGGTGTAGAGTTGAAAATACTCTGTTTCTAGTGTTTCTATCTGAAATTAAAAAATTAATTGGGAACGAGTCTGAGGGAATTTGAACTTAAAATTTATTTCACTGAAATATCTATATCTTAGATTCATTTTAAAATTTTTTGGGTCAATTTTGGATATGGGAAAGGTCCTGTGAAAATTTTACAAGCTAACAAGGTCTAGGGAGTCTTTACAGAGGATTTCCAAAATTCTGTTGCAACTTTGATTTGGCATATCTCCCTCTCCATGTGTCCAAATTGATTTATTCCTATCTCATTTTTCTTATTATTGTATTAGATTTTTTTGTTTTGTTTAGGATTTTCTTCAATTTTAACATTTTCCTATTTGAAGGTTTGTTGGAAGCTCTAAAGGTCTTCTGGATGAAATCCTGTTTCTTCAAAACTATGGACCAACTTTTGAAAAATTCTGGGAACAATTGGGAAGGTTGATCTAAAATTTTTATATGATTTTCCTATATATCTCTTGTGTCTCTCATAAAATTTTCGGAGGAATTTCTTATGTGGATCAGCTGCTAGAAAATTCAAAAGTTCATTGTCTCTAGAGAGCTTACTGTGCGAATTTCAGAATTGTCAAAGCTTCTTGATTGAGCATTTCTAACTCTCTTTCCAATTGTTTGGTGTTGTTTTTCTTTGTGTTTGATTATTTCATTGTTGTTGAGTTTAATGGAAAAGGAAAAAAAATTCTATTAATTTTTGTTTGCTTGTATTTTCACTCATACATTTGTATAGGACATATCATTTAAGCTTCCTTGATCATTCCATCATTTTGAGCTTGAATTTGTATTATTACTTGTGGATATAAGTTTCATTGCATTTTATGGATTGGTTTCATGATCATGATTCATTCCATCATTCATTTGACATGCATTCCTATCAATTTCCAGCACTTAACATTGATCATACATCCTATTTCCATAATCAATTTTAACAATATAATTTTGATTATCCACATCCATATCATGATCATTTCTATCCAAGTCACAATTATTTATTTTTCAATCCTATGAGTTTTGAATCCAATCTAAGCACTCATGTTGAGCATACACTACCATTGACGTTGAGCATCTAGAAAAATTATATGCACAAAGGGTAAATTTTATTGTCTGCATTGTGAGGCTACCTCCCACTTCTATTATGATTGTCATATTCTAAAAGGATATTGTGAACCACATGAAGTAGCCCAAGCCCCACAAGAGAGAAATTATATGTTTCAAGTTAAAGATACACAAAAAGTTTCTCATAAAACTATTGAGAACATAAATACACCTCAAGCCACTCAATCTCCAAAAGAGAAGGAATCAATCCAACCCTTACTTCAAAAAGTAATTTCTCCTATTCCTATTGAAGTTGATTCTTCTTCACATGTGACTTTATCTAATGATAAGCATAATAATTTAAATGATGATGACATAGATGAAGAAATTATAGTTGAATCACCTTGGATGTTTGAGCATAAATCATATTGTGAAAAAGTATACCCTTGGGAGAAAAATACTTTGAGTTCACATGATAATTCTCTTGGTTTAAATTCAAATATCATTGAAAGTGTTGACTCTTCACTTAGCTTGAATAAAGAAAATGAAATGGATGTTAATAGTGGTGATGATGTATCTTGTGTGCTTGAAATTCCAATTCCTTCTTGTGATATTGTCGATAGTGCACATACACTTGTTTCTTCTAACCATGATGTACTTGAGAAAATTTCTTTACCTTCTTTTATAGGTGAACAAGGCAATGTGGCCAAACCATCTCTTGATTTCAAGGAAGAACTTGCTCAACTTGAAGAGGCCAATGTGCAAGGCTTACAAGAAATTGAGGACAAGTCACAAGAAGGAGAGAATTTGGAGGATTTAAAGTATAAGGAAATTGAAGTCAAAGTAAATGCTCTTGAAAATTCTAATGGTGAAAGCATCAAAGGAGCTAATGTTAAGGAATTTCCTTCACTCGAGGTTGATGTCCAAGGGGTTTCCAAACTATTGGAGGAAAGTTCTACACTTGTGGTACCCTTGGCCAAGCATCCCATTAAAATGCTTGATGAGGCCGTAGCTCTTACTGAGGATTTGAACAAGGAATTGAAAATAACTCCAGATGACAAGGAGGTTGGAATTCAAGGAATTAATTTTACAAAGCCAAATAGTAATGAGAATAATATTGATTTAATGTTTGTTGATTTTGATGATGAGTTAGCTTTGTTTCATAATACTTGTTCCAATTCCCTATTCACTTGTGATTGTTCACATGATTCTCCATGCCCTATTTGTTTAGAAATTAATTCATTTATTTTTGAAAAGAATAGCACTCATTTACTTGATGAAATAATTAATGATACATGTTTGTGTGAAATTAATCATGAGTGCACTTCTTTGGAACCCAACATGCTTGAGGAAGGGTTCTTTGTTGAATTTATAGGTCTAAATGATCATATGGCCAAGAACCCACATATATTTAGAGGATTTGTCATTACAATGGAAGAGACCTTGGCTAATCATGAAGATGATCAGCCATATGAAGTTATGGAAGATTCTATACCATATATCTTAGAGTCATTATCAATTGATCCCGAACCTCCACCCAAGATACTTGGAAAGAAGACCGCAATAAGTAGTTCCATGCTACTCCTCAACGATGCAAATTTAAACTTCAAGAGCTTGTGGATTGTATCTTCTTCACCCTTACTTTTTACTTTACTTTGCTTTATGCTTTGATTTGTTGATTGAGTAAATTGTAAGTGTGGGGAAGATGAATCTTGTAGGAAAAGGTAGAATTTCATTCTTTTTAATTGTTTGTTTTGTTTGGAAAAAAAAATTTCTGCACCACACTTTTATTATACATTCATTATTGATCTCACCTTGTTTTATCACTAGTCTATACATACATTGAGGACAATGCATGATTTAAGTGTGGGGGAGAGAAATAAACATATTGTTTTGTTTGTTTGGTTTTGCAAAAATTTTCAAAAAATTAAATAATAAATTGCTTTGTTTTTTTTTAAGTTATTAATTACCTAGCTCTTGAATAGATATTTTTGATGCTTGATATGTGGTAATTTTTGGGATTGAATAGAGGTGAAGTGAATAATCTTTTACCTTGAATTAATGGGTCAAAGTGGCACACTACCTTTTCATGGAAGAGGCCAAACACTCATGTGTGATTAATTCTTTAGTGATGTTACTCTTTAGAATTTGTTTCACCTTTTAATTGAGACCACATGTCTTGTACTTATTTGATAGGAGATGAAAGATGGCATTCATAAAAAATAGCCAAAAGCCAAATAGCCAACCCATTATTATTAATTATCATTTGTTAGCCACTTTGAGCTTTTGGTTTGATTCTTAAAAATAAATATTCACCCTATTTTTCCCAAGGAATGCATGTCACACTTTTATATATCCTTTTAATATTTATTGCATGTCCTAGATCAAGTGAGTGGATGCCAATTATCATATTTCTATCCATTACTCTTTATCCTTTATTGTTACACCATTATATCTATTCTTTTTTATTATTTTCAAAGAGTTAAGGGCAACCAAAAGAAAAAGAAAAAAATAAAGATAGATTTGAAAAAAATATATATAGTCAAAGAGAATATCAATAAAGTTTTTAGAAAAAGAAACAAAAAAGAAAAAGAAAAGAAGGAGACAAAGAAAAGAAAGAAAAGAATAAAAAGTTTCCTAGCTCATCATTCCATTTGTTTTATTAATTCTTGTCATTGCTTTTCATCCTCATTATGTTAAGGTGGCCATTCAATTGAATTAGGTTATGCTTTGCATATTAAGGGGATATATCTTGACTTTAGCATTATCTTGATGATAACCCTATTTTTTTTAATACACATATTTCTTAAACATTCTTTTATTACCCATATTACAACTTAATAAAGTCCACTTGATTCTTGATTGCAAGTGCTCTTTAGTGATAGAGATGTAGAACGGTTACAAATTTATAGTAGGGTTTATTCTAAGCAATTTTGAGTGAAATTTAATATTTTATACACTTTGAGTGATAAGAGCAAACACTTAACCTAGAGAGGCTTATTCTTTGACATTGATTCTTGGTAAGGGTTTATTTGTGATATGCATAATTCTTTTCTAATTATTGTCACATTGATTGATAATTTGTGAAAGTTCATAAGCTAGTATTTTAATGACTTTGATCATTATTTTTATCTTGTTTCTTTATCTTATAATTTCTTTTGGGACTTTTTCTCACTTGATTTTGCCCAGAGTGCACAAGATAAGTATGAGAGAATTGATAAAACACATTTTTTACCCACTTTTGTTTGTCAATTTGGACCCTTTTATTAATGATTTATCACCTTAAAGTGCACACATTGAATTAGATTTAGAATTTTACTTAAGTTTCTAGGTTCAGTGCACTAGGGGTATTTTGGTCTAAAAATTAAAATTTTGAGAAAATGTACAAGAAAAATTGAAAAATTTGATTTTATGTCTATTTGATGAGTGGTGAAATGATATTTTTAAAATTTATTTTAGTTTGAGAGTAATTAAATAAAAAAGTCAACACTTTTTTAAGTGTCTCAATTTGCCCTAGTTTTCAGTTTGCCTTTGTGTGAAAATTTTTATATAATTTTATACATCTTTAAAACTTGATTAATTTAATAAATTCACCCTTCTAATTATGAATTTAATTCTGGATACTAATTAAATTTTATTACATCACATGCCATTTAATTAAATTATGTAATTTATGTGACATAGGTGACATGTGACTTGTGCATCAATTAGGCAGTTGAAGTCAACACTCTTTGAGGTCAATGGTTGAGAATTTGCACGTGATTTATACTATTTTTGGAATATTAAATCATCTTAAATAATGTAGATGACACATGAGAAATTACACACACATTGAAATTATCTACAAACCAATGGGAGGTTGCCACCTTGCAAGTGTGACAAGGCTTCCATTTTCATTTTAATTTCTTTTTACTTTTTTAATTAATTTTTATCTGTGCCAAAACAGAATAAGCATGCCATTTAGCTCACAAAATGAGATTCATTCACTCATTCACTCATCTTCCACAATTTCTCTCTCTAGTTCATCTTGTTCTTCATTTTTCTCCACCTTCTCTCTACTTTCTTCATTTTTCCAGCACCCATTACTCCACATTCAGCCATGAAACCCCCACAAAACCACCGCCATTCCATTCCTCTTACTTGGATGAACCTATCACAACCACTTGCAAGGAGATTTAAAGCTTGATTCCACCATTTCCATGAAGCTCTACTTGGCTATGTATAGTTCTTGGAGGAGTAAAATGGTTTTAATATTTTCTACCTAAATTCTCCATGGAATCCTTGGGAGGAGTTGATGGAAGAAGAGTTTTGAAGTCTTCATTTGGCTAAGCTCAATTATTTCTTCATCTTGTTTCAATTTCACTAGAATACTATGACTATAGTTAATTGTAGTTCAATTTAACTTTAGTTTCATAGTTGGTTGTAATTTTTAGTGTTGAAACAAGATTGTTGACTTAAATTTCACTTTCTTTTGTTGCTAGAAATTTCTGCCATTTAGTGATTTTGCATTGTCATATGTGATTTCATTTGGTGAATGTCTTGTATTAGCTTAGCATGTAATTGTATGGTAAATGCTTGATGAGTTGCTTGAGTTTTCATAGTTTTGAGGTGAGGTACAGCTTTGGCCAGTGGCAATTAGGAATGAATTTTAACTAAACACTTAATTAATTCTTGAATTAGGCTAGTGAGGTTACCTAAAGGGCTTGTAATAGCACTTAGGGACTTGAATTAGTAAAGCTAGGTTGCTTGAGATAGTTGTCTTAAGTAAATACATTTTTCAGCTAAGGAAGAAAAGTTGAGTAAGCTACCATAATTAATTAGAGGCTAGGATTCTCCCATTAGCAATACCCTAGGGTTCCTACTTAAATTGAGAAGCCACTTCTTTCAAAATTAGGATTAGTTTTCTAACTGAATTAACTAGATAATTAGGTTAGCAATTAGTTAATCAACTTCAAACTTTAGGTGATTTATTTTACTAGATAACTTTTAAATTAGATTTAAAATCATTCCTTGAGAGATGACCTAGGGTTGGCCCTATATTGCATTAAGATTAGTTTTAGTTTAATTTTGAAGGCAAACTTCAATCCCTATCAACCTTCAAGGCTATATAATTTATAGCCATTAAATAGCTAAAAATTGCCAATAAACATCATGATAATGTTCTCCAAACTCAAAATATATGTGGCTTCTAGCCATTAAATCCTTAGATGAATATGATATGACTCTATTGGTCATCTATTAGCCCATATTCAATACTTTTCCATTGGAGTCAAAAATCATTATTAAATTGACCATCACAATCATGAATAAATCTTGAACATTTAATTAAATGATAAGGCATGAAATATAATAATTGTTAAACCTTGGTTTTGATTATTATAAAATGAGAGAAGTTTGTGTTTGACAAGTTTAATAATCAAGAAATAATAGCTTGTAAGGAAATTGATCGACTTAGATTTAAGTTTTTGAATCTCACATTTTATTCCCATATATTTCCTTAGTCCTAAATACCTCTCTTATTCCCAAATAGCAAAGTAACATGTGAGTTCTTCCTGAACCTATATATATTGCGTTTCTCTTAAAAGATTAAGTATTTGACTTAATCTTAATTTCTTAAGGACCTCTTGTATTGCTTGAAAGGTGTCTCAAATGGACTTAGAATCAAAAATTCAAAATCTGAGTGCCTTTATCTTTTTTCAATTTATTAGTCCTTATTTCAGAATAGTGCCCTTATTCCGAAATAGCATATTCCTAAGTGAACCCCCTTATTCCCAATTATCAACTCACATGTCTTCTCAAATACAGCTTAATTGGGAATAGTTGTTCTTATTTTGGAATAGTAACCTTCAAAGCTAATTTGTGTTGCGTCTTTCTGAAGCTTCTTATTCAAGAATAAGTTATTCAAGAATAGACTATTTAGGGATGGCAATCCTTATTCCCAAATAATGATTTTCAAATCAACGCTTACATAACTCTATTCTGATATAAGTCTTACTTCAAAATATGTCTGTGCTTCTTTCATATTTGCTTCTACTCTTTCAAAGTGAACGTCGTTATTTCAAAATAAGCCTAATATGATATGCTCTATTTCATTGAGTAAACTAGGTGTGATTGAAGCACTCTTGATTCATTCTCTTTCCTTTTTTTTTTTTGAGAGTAATACGTGTTATCTAATCTATCTAGAGTCATTCTCAACATGCTTTCGAGCTCTTTTGGATGGAGTTCGAGTTTATTCAAAAATAATTTATTCCTAAAGAGCTTCATTCTGCCGAAATAATCTCTCACTTAGCTTGTCAAAACATTTAATGAAAAATGTCGTTACTTTCCTTACTTGCGGTAACAAAGAAAGCCTTGCTAAAAAGCACTGTTCCATTATCTCAATTCAACTATTGGTCAGACAACTCAGAGAAAAGAAAACGATGACTCTAACAGCTATATCCATGAGTGTATTACGAACTCTAACTATAAATACAAGCATTTATGAAGACGATGAAGAAATGAACGAACACAAACAAACTCAAGTCATTCATATTTATTGTTTACTAACTTCTTGAGTTTATATTTATTACCAGTAAGCTTCATTGATTATATATGAACTCATTCTTTTGTATTTAGCGGTAGTTGTTCATCTTGAACAAACTCTATTTGCCTCTATCTTTCTGATTCATAACAGAGTAATTTAAATTTGAGGAGTTTAAGTGGCTTGTATCATCACCTTTGTAAGGGGGAGTGATTCTAACCTTAGTTGAAGTATGGGATTGTACTGTGGCTATCAAGAGCCTGAATTAATCTTGATAAAGTTAATGGAGAAATCTCAAGCAGAACTTGAGGGCTGGATGTAGGCTCAGGTGATTGGAGCTAAACCAGGATAAATATCTGTGTAAGCTTATCTTCCTTTATCTTCTCAGTGTTTGGTGATATCCCTCTAAAGTTATATTCTGATTTTAATTATCATTCGCAAAAAAATTTTAAAGCCTAATTTACCCCGTCTCTTGGGCGGACTTTCAACAATAATAGAATCAAAATATATGATACCTTCATATGATAAATAAGAACTTTCAAGTAATTAGTGAAGAATCTTTCAAGTCTATGCCTTATGCAAATTCATTAGAGACTCATGCTGATCACGTGTAATAAATAAAATATAGAGAGAATAGAAATGAGAAGAAAAAAGAGAAGATGAAGGAAGATTATGAGAAATAGAAATGAGAATAATTTCTTTTATACCAACCTTTACAATATAAATAATATGCCTTATTTATAGGCATGATCTTAACTCAAGGGTTACAAAAATGATAATGCAAGATAAAGAGTAATCAACACTCATCAAATGGTGGAGTTTTATAAAAAAAGATGCCATGGTGAGGGAGATAGATATCCACATGACTCTTAATATTCATAACAATATTTTTTTCATTAAAAAAATTTATATTTATTTTAAGAATTTTATTCGATTCTATAATAGTGAGAATATATTTATTACTTCATTAAAATTCAAATAAATTTTATTTAATTTAAAGATAAAAAATTACTTTTATTTTAATAAAAAGAAAAAAAGAAATGTTAGGTAATTTTTATATTATTTCATTTGTGTTAGTGGGGCAAATATGGGTCGTTGATAAGCGTCAGAATCCCTTTCATTGCTATCCAGAAAATAATGAACACAAAAAATAATTGAGAGAGAATAGTGGGGCGAAGCATTCCTTGTCTGCTCGGCGCGCACTTATACAGTGCTTGCATTGAATGGTGTTTGATAAAGTGGGACTCCTTCTAAAAATTGGCGGCCCCTCGGATTCAGACACGGCTTCCTCTATTCGCACCCTCCCCTCCTCTACTCCGCTGCCCCTCCTCTACATCGTCTAGAAGATCATGATCGTCTGGATCTTAATTTGATCATATAAATATTGAGCAAGGCTTGTCTAATTTAAGTGAGTTTCAATCTTCACTCAAACTTAAATTAAATTCACTAAGTCTTATAATGCATAATAATAAGTTAATTTCACATGTATTCATACCAGAACAAGAGTTGATTAAACAATTAGGCAAAAAAAACATTCCAAGTGCTTGACAATGAAAATCTAAGATTTCATGAAGCCATGACATAATCTAATGGATGCATTTTTACTATTTAAATTTTGATTTTGTTTTTAATAATTTTCAAATCATAATTTAAGAGAAAAAATATATAATAAAACCTATAAAATTTAAGTCTTCTCTTGTTTTCTTGCTCTTGAAGGTTTTATCACTTAATAAACATAACATTGATATGCACAAGTAACAAACTCATTTCTCTTAGTTTTATAATCATCAAAATACATGGTTCAACAAATACCTTATATATATAATCCTAATGATTTGTTTAGGCCCTAACTTGACTTGTTAATTCATTAACATTGCTTGTTAACTCACTAGTAAAACTTGCTAACAATACCTTCTACATAAATATTCAATCCTACTAACTTGTTAAAACTGTAATTTAATTTGTTAATTTATTAATACTACTTTTCAATTCACTAGAAAAACTTATTGACAATACCCTTTTATGTATTCAATCGAGTGACTTGTTATAGCCCTAACTTAATTTGTCAAGTCGCTAATGTTATTTTCAAAAAAAAAAGGTCCTAATTGATTTTTAGTTGTTAGACTTCACCAATAAAAAAGTTTGCTCAAATTAACTTGTAATTTACTATTTCATCGTAGTCATTTCCCTAAGAAAACTAGTCATTTTCCAAAAAAAAAGCAGTAATTAATTTTTAATTACTACTTTAACTTAAAGTTAGAAACAAAGGCAAATATTTCATTTTACAAAATTAAAAATGTCATGCAAGTTCCGAGGAACTAGAAAATAATTATCACATTTCATAGTACCTAATTACCATTTACCTATTTTGGAGGTGTTTTTCGTTCATTTTCCCTTTGACCTTCTTTAAAAACAAAATTGTGTAAATAAGCTTATCCTATGATTTTAATTTTGAATCTTGAGATGCCTAGTTATATGAAATAAAAATGTCAAAAACATTTTTAAAATAGTTATGTGGTTGCCATTGGTATGAATGGTTTCACTTGGCGGGAATTGAATTAATTTGGGCGGATGAGGATAATGCCCCAAGTTTCTCGTATACTGAGTAATGGAATTAAAAAAAAAAAAAGCCCATTATGTATAACTTTATATTTACTTTTTTGAGAAAAAACTTGATATTTATTTTAAGAATTTGTTTAGATTCTATAATATTGAGAATATATTTATAAGTTTATTAAAATTCAAATAAAGTATATTTAATTTTATGATAAAAATTACATTTATTTTAACAAAAAGTAAAAGAGAAAATTTTGACAATTTTTATATTATTTTATTTGTGTTGGTGGGGTAAATATGGGGCTGTGATAAGCGTCAGAATGCCTTTTATTGCTATCAAAAAAGTAGAAGCACCCAGAAGAATTGAGAGAGAATAGTGGGGCCTAGCATTAATCCTTCCTTCCGTCGGGCGCACTTACATAGTGCTTGAATTAAATGGTGTTGACAAAGTGGGATTCGTTCCAAAAATTGGCATCCTCTCGGATTCAGACGTGGTTTCTCTCATCCGCATCCTCCCCTTCTCTACCCCTTTGCCCCGCCTCTGCAACTTCAAGAAGATTTTCATCGTCTTTGTACAGTTTAAATTTCATATTTTACATTTTATTTTTAGTTTTAAATAAATAAATATTAAAAAATTTAATAAATTTGATCATCAATCTAAACAATCAATATTTACTGTGGATCATCTAAATTTAATATTAAAATTTTATAATTTTTATAAATTGACTATCCAAATATACTATAGATAGTATAGATTTAAAATTTTTAATTTATAATTTTTAAGAAAATATTTGTTGGAAAGTTCATTTTGGAAAATTACCTTTATTTTTATTATTGTATTACTAAAATAAAATTTATTAAATTATAAATATTTTAATATTAAATTTAGATAATCTATATTAAATTTGGATTGTTCAAATTGATAATAAGATTCATTTAAAAATTTTAAAATTATTATAATTTTTTATTTTAAAAAATATACAATAAAAATAAAAATAAAAATATTAAATTGGAATGGTATAGATTAAATTTGGACAATATAAATCTTCTTGAAGGTGTATAGGATGGTAGTTAGGGTGCAGAGGTGAGAAATGGTGTCCCTCAGATTCCATTCGCACCTTGATTCAACTTCTATTATATTATTATCAAATTATTAATTATTTATCCTGCCAAATCAAATATTTTACGTTCATTTATGAAGTCTCATATGCATATCCATAAAGCTTTAGTTGTTTCTTTTTTTCTGAAACTTTACATCTATCATTTGATATGATAGCAAAAAACAAAAACAAAAACAAAAACAAAAAATTGGGATCAAAATTGAATTATTCCCTCCCATCTTATTCTTCTTCCCGTCCTAAATGTTAGACTTAGTTAGCTAATTTGCTAAAGTGTATTAGTGTGAAATATATAATATGTTGTAATGATTTGGCCAAGTAGTAATTATATATAAATATAATATGAATGACCCTATTTTGTGTGAAATCAGGATCTTAGGTGGCCAAATCTTGAGTTGAATGTATTATTGCAAGATTGTTTGTTCAATTGGGTGCAAAATGACCCATTGAACTTAGTTCAAGCCCAAAAATTAGTTAATGATATAAATTTTAAGTTTTATGCACTTGGTTCATGAAATTAGTTTTTAGAAATGGTATTTTGGCATCCACATGTCTAATTTTCAAATGGAATATCAGATTGAAATGAAACTTGTGCCATTAGTTATATTATTAAACAAGTTTCGTGTTGGTGCTTGAATAACTCCAATCAAACACGAAATGCAAAAATGACGCAAGCTAGAAGTTCATCTTAAAAAGCTATCACGGTAACATTTTGCTGTCATGAAATGGCATGTGAGCCATAAAGTGTTGTGCATATGCCATAGCACATGGCACAAAGGTGAAATTGATATCTTTGTCCTGTTTTCTTGTGTTTTTGTTTTCATATCCTTCCATGCTTTCTATACTTCTAAATACTGATAAGTTTAATTTCAAACTATCAATTTGTAAGGTTTTGAGATCCTAAATGTTTGCCAATGTTTTCGATTTTATGTTATAGCTATTCTTGAGTAATGTAATTTATGAGGCTTAATGACTCCTATTTACTATTATGTGTTATGTTTATGGTTATTATAGGTAATATTAAGGTGGACATTATAATTTAATATCAGTTTCTTGAGTTTCAAGATCTGGTATACTTTATCTTGTTTCTTGCATTCATTCCATAGTAGTTGGCAACTTATCTACATTCAGTACACAATTCTTTCCCTTTATCTACATCTTCCTTTCTTATATTCTAATTTTTTTCCTATGGTTGGTTTCTTCCTTAGTAGGGGAGAATGGTTAGGCAAATTCCTATTGCTAATAATCTGCCTAGCAACCTATTAGGAAACCATGGGCCAAAACTAGATGTACAACCAGAGCAGTAATAGATACCTAAGCAACAAAGGCCTTACGGAAATGATGTGTTAGAAGAGCTGAGGAATATGATGATCAATATTTAGAGAATAGTTCAAGGACAAGATGCTTTGCTTCACAATAAAGGTTGTAGGGAAAGTAAGACGGTAGAGCAGAGGGCAAGCCAAAACATAAGGAGGCATATAACATTAGATCAAAATCATTTGCAAATTCAAGTAGTAGACTAAGATAGCCAAAAAAGGAAGCTGGTGGCAATAATGCAACATCTATAGATTGAGCATGGAAGACTTTTGCTTGGTTTAACCTACCAACTTTGACAGGAGTATAATAGAGGGGGAAGTCGAAAAATGGATTGAACACCTCATGATGATATTCGAGATAGTTACTTGGTCCTCTAACCAGAAGGTGGTTTTGACTATAGTGTTGTTAGAAGAAACAGTGAAGTAATAGTAGGATAGGCCAAGCCATTAGATGTTCATAAGCTAGATTAGGCAAAGTTCAAGCAAATCTTCTTCCATTTTCATTTTCTGCTCTTAGAAACAAGAAGGAAAAGAAGTTTTATGCATTTAAGCAAAGGGATTTCGATGAAGAAACATTTATTAGAAGGTTCAATGAGTTGGTGAAGTATTCTACCAACTTGCAATCTAAGATTGATAATAGATGGAAGGAAAAAAATTTATAGGAGAAGATGTGCCCCAAGTATAGGTAGCAAATTACTTTGTTTAGGGTTACAACTTTTTTATGAAATGTGCAGCAAGCTTCAAGTTGCAGTGAGAAAAGATAGGGAAACTAAGGCTAAGAGGAGAGATAGTTATGGGAGATTTTCATCTTCCTTGGGTCCTTCAGGAGGAATTTTCAAAAAAATTATGTCCCTAGCTAGTAGTAATGGGGCTTCAAGAAAGAGTAGTTTCTCTAGAAGGTCCCCGTCTTAAGGCTCAATTTAGAAGAGTGGGACCAAGAGTGCTGGTCTCCACAATCCTCACAATAGGCTTCTAATATCCTTGCTTTAACTCTAAGTATCATCAAATTTCCACAATGTACAAGGTGTGGCCGATTTCATGCTAGGAACTAATGGGTGTGCTTTTAATGTGGCAAACTAGGCCATTTGGCAAGACAGTGTCTAGAAAGCAAATTTGAAGTAGCAGAGCAGCGGTTCACCATATTGTAAAGAAGAAATACCCCTTGCTAAGGATTGATGATCTGTTGGATCAATTGGTAGGAGCATCTATTTTCTTAAAAATTGACCTAAGGTTGAAATACCATCAGTTGAGGGTTAATGTGAAATGATGTGTGCAAGATAGCCTTTCATACTAAATATAGTCATTATGAATTTCTTATGCCATTTTGGCTAACTAATATGCCTATAGTTTTCATAAATTACGTGAACCATATTTTTTGACCCTATTTAGATCAATTTTAAAGATTTCTAGGGGTTTTTAACTCACCATAGTTTCATAGAAAGACTTGTAAAAATTCTAAACATGCAATTTAGTTTAAATTTGATATTAGTATACATAAAAAGTGAAGTTATTTATCCATACTAGCACACATAATAAGCTAAAAAGAAGTTACTTAGGCTCAAAATCACTCAAAGAACCTTAGGCCTCTTTGCAGAAGTCCTTCAACTAACTTAAACATCAAAGCAAAAATTAAGAAGTCTCTATAAACAGAAAATTGGAAAATTGATATAAAATCAAATCAAATCAAATTAAATTTATTTCTTGCTCCAAGGCTATCTTAAAGTACTCGTGTGAGCTATCTGTAACTCTAAAATTATTCCATGAAATTCTTATTAATTTTTTAAGGTTTTTATAACCTTAGAGCTTCTTAATTTATCCCAAGGACTTCCCAAAATAATTTTTAAGTTATATTGATTATTACTTTTTAACCCTAGAGTACTCGTAATTAAGCAAGTTTTATAAATCATGAGCACCTAATAAGTTAAATTTACATGCCCAAAAAAATTAAAACACATACCAATTTGCTATAATTCATTTCCAAAATTACTTTTAATTTATAAGTTGCTCTAAAAAGTTCGAAAATAATTTTTACAGTGAGCTACTTAATCTATAATGTCCTAAAGTTATCCTCTATCATCTCAAAACAGTTACAAAATTACCACTCAACCACTCTATCTAGTGTCTAAAATCTTTTTTTTTTTAATTTTAAATACACATAAATCTAATAATTTTAGATAGAACAAAAATATTAAAATACTTAAGTAGCCTTAGAATAAAAGCCTGTTTAGATAATCATTAAAACCACATTCAAATTATATTTGAGATGTACTTTTATTAAATATAATAAATAGTTAAATCTTTGAAACATATTTTTATTAGATATAAACTAAAATTTAAATGAGTACCAACGCAACCCATTCTAAAAAAAACAAACAAACAAACCGGTTTATGGCTCCTTTGCAGTTTCCCTCGGCCGGCCACTCGCTCTTTCCCCTCTTGCCATTGCCAAGATGCTGCGGCCGCATAAAGGGAGAAATTTCTGATGGCCTCCTCGTTGAAACAAGGGTATATAATGTCCTTGGTTTTTAATATTCTTTTTATTTTCTTTTTTCTTTTTTCTTTTTTCTTTTTTTAAACAATTATTACTTTTGACTTTTACTTTTTTTTTCTTTTGACATATTCATCTTCTTTTTCCCCCCCTATCTTTTCCCCCTTTCTATATTAACATTATGCGTGTGTATCATAGTTCTTATGTTCTCCTCCTTTTTTTAGATACTTTAAATCCTCTAGTATAATTTATTTACTAATAAAAAATATTTTTTTAAAAAATAAAAATTAAATATTAACTGTATTTGGTTTCAATAGTTAAATAATTATAATTTCTTAAAAAATATGATTTTATTTATTTAATCTCACTCAACCTTATAAATTTCTTTTTTCACGAAAATATATCTTTGAATTAAATCATCAAAATTTATTTCATTTGTAAATTCTCCTCACTCAAATAATTACATGGTAAATTTAAATTAAAATAGAATAATGTCTTTCTAATATTAGTTAAGTCCTAAAACTTTAGACGTTACGATTTTTCTCTAAAGCCAAACTTTCTTAAACTATCTTAAATGTAACCGTATCTTATCATTAAACCCAAAAATAATTCTAAGGGACTTCTAGAGAGGGAGGATGTTACGTCATCCAAATTAAAATTAATAAATTTTAGAATATTTGTGACTCCATTGTTTGTCACAAAGTTTGAGACAAAATTTTAGAGACTCAATATTTTTGTCTGAAATTTCATCGCAAGTATTTAAGATGCAATATTCGGCAAATATTTGAGATGCAATATTCTGTCCCAAATTGCATCTGAAATATTTTGAGACACAATATTTTGTTTCAAATTTTGTCCCAAATAGTTGGGTCTCAAATATTCTATCACATATTCGGTCGCAATTTTTTAGACACAATGTTTAGTCAAAAATTCTGTCGCAAATGTTTGTAATGCAATATTTTATCCCAACTTCCATTGTAAATATTTGTGATGCAATATTTTATCCCAAATTCTGTTGCAAATATTTGCGATGGATTTTAGGACAAATTTGTGACTCCTTAGCGTCACGATTTATTCCGTCACAAATCTCCTATTTTCTAGCAGTGAGCATGTTATTGTCATCTAGAATATCATCACTTTCAGTGCCAAATACGACGTCGTTCATGAATGATGCGAGCCCATTGTGTTGCCAAATAGGATTATAGCCATCGAACATTATGTCGATGGTGGAAATATCATCATGGACGTCGCCAAGTTTTGCACCATATGGTTTCTCATAGGTCCCAAACACTGTCGTTTATTGACAATGTGAGCGCCTTTGTGCTAGAAAATATCTTTTCGTGAAGCTTATTGAGATTACAATCATAGAGCATGATTTTTCTATCGAAAATATCATCACCAGTGACACCAATCTTTGCTCCAAACACAGTGAAGATCATGCATGATGAACGTGGTCTAGAAGTTGTACTAGTTCTAGTGCTGGAGTAGAAAGTTGGAGCGGTTGAGTTCTCGAGCCCATGTTGATGACGATAAGGTAGTCCCCTTTTATTGACACCTTGCAAGTGCTGTAGGTGTTGATCCCATCAACAATGTTCTTGTTTCCTGTGATGTGGGTCTTCTTGCCACCGTCCCCGACAAACACCACATACATCATGTCCTTCTCCACCTCCACATACACTTCTTTATTATCGGGGGTGTTGTCACGGGATGAGTTGCAAAGAGAGGGAGAGGAGAGGGAGATGAGTTACGTTGCAGAGAGAGGTAGAGGGGAGAGAGGGGGAAATATATTAAAAAAAATGTGGGGTGTCGCACTTGAATCGTAACTTTCTCAGAGAAAGACGGTCATTGTAGTAAAAATGGGAGTCATCATCAAAGTTTTTTTTTTTAAAAAAAACCTTAAAAAACCTATAATGTAAAAAGACGGTTTGCAAAGAAGGGTTTGGGAGTTGATTGTCCCACGACACATATTCATAAGAACGGTTATCTTAAATTGATGTGTAAAATTAATTAACCTTTTAATAATATCTTTAATACACTTTATATCCACATACCACTTAAAGATAAAAAAGAAATTACTAAAAGTTAATGAAAACAAATTATTTATTTGACTTAACTTAAGATTAAAGTCTAGAGCCTACATATCTTGTAATGGGGTTTAAAGTCCATATTGTTTGAAGGTATTATTAATTGATTTTTTATTACTTAATTTTTTATGAAAAGAATATTATTTTTGGGTTAACCTTTATGATTATCATTATACAAAAATTTAACTAGTATTAAAAACTGTGGCTGTTTAATATCATTCACCAGTCCATTTGTTGATACTCTAAGCACACATGATAATTTAATATCACTCATGTAAAATCCTAAAAAAATTCTCAAAGTAAATTTTCTATAAAATAATTTAATTGTGGAATTTTAATACAAAATTTGATACATGCAATGGATTAGTGTCATTTACGAATATTTCATTTGATATTTTTAAGGATCCGCAATGATTTAGTATAACCCATGGTATAGCCTAAAATATGACAAAAAATTTTATTATTTTTAAGAGAATTTTCTTTATTTGATGATTGTGGTGATTTAGTATTACCCATAACATATCAAAATATTTATGCTGATTTAGTATCACTCATGAAAAATTAATAACATTATAATCACAAACGAATTCAATTACCACGGTTCGTTTCTTTTGTTTTTAACATACACAATAAAGAAAGAAGGGATCTAGGAAAAAGTGATTGTGTTCCCATCCTATCCTATTAATCTAAATCCTGTAAATGCATGAGTATTCTCATCAAGATATATTATAAGCAATGGCCATCAAAGGATAAAAGGAAAGAAATCTCAATGCCAATCAATGAGAGTTTAGCACAATGACAAATTAAACCCAAACGCAACAGAGGTCAAGCATGTAGCCACTTCTAGATTTTTTATTTTAAAATAACCATAACAGAGAAAAAATCTATACACCAGATGCAAAACCCATGTTTAGCTTCCACACACAATGAATTCATACGTTACACAGTACTTTGCAGATTTTGCAGCCGTCCTCGAACTCAAGCACAATCATTTCTCATTGTGAGTAGGGAAAATATGGTGGCTAGTCATTGTGAAGATGAAATGTTGCCGGACACTAGTATAACATAGAAAATTTAAACCCCCATATCTATATCGATTATGATGCCTGCAGTGTAGAAATTAGATGCAGTAGCATTTTCATAAATAAAACTTTTTTAAGACAGTATCTGCATCAGTTCTAGTCCTAAACCGGTCTAGATATACAAATCTACACTAGGTTTACTCTAAACCAGTGTAGATATGTCTTATACTTTTTTTAAAAAAATTCTTTTTTTATCACATCTACACTGGTTATACATAGTATCCAATGTCTATATATTATTATTTTTGTTTTTCTTTTTTTATTAACCTATCTACACTGGTTACATGTATAACCGATGTAGATACTTAATTTGTATTATTTTTTTGATTTAAAATTTTGTCATATCTACACCAATTACTCCATGCAACCTGTAGATATGTTTTTTTTAATTTCCTGTACCCATATCTACACTGGGTTTTTTCTTTTAATCGGTGTAGAAATGGTTTAGTTTAAAACCCTTCCTTCTTCAATCAGTTTTCAAAATCTCCATGAATCATACCGAGAGATAGCTCTGATCTTCCTCCTACCTCTCTCATTCCTTCATCCTTCTTCCTTCACCCTTCTCTATCATTGTGTCATCACTGGTGGCTGTGGGTACATCGAGATCAGTCCTCTGTGCTCAAAATCATTGAAACCCCTCTCCCTTCTCTACTGAATTTCTCTTACAATTGTTTGAGATTTCTTGTTTCTTCACCTTCATTTTTAACATCATTTACTGCTAGTGACTGGGGAAGTGTTTGAATCTCCCTCCTTCAATGGTGATGCAGTGTGTGCATAAAGTGCCTCTCTCCCCTGTTCTTGGTCTGATCATGAAATCATCCTTCCTTTTTGTGTTGTTGGTTTTCTAAGGTAAGGAGCTTCAATCCTTTATTTACTATTGTGGATTAAGATTAATTATTTACTGGGTACTTGTATTGTGGATTGAGAATTTGAATTCTTTTCCTTCTTTTCTCTATTGTCCCTTACCGTGACTGTGTATTGCTTATTTGTGAGAATTAAACTTCAAAAGAAACATGGATCGACTTAGGTATTGCTTATTTGTGAGAATTAAACTTGGGTATTGCTTACTTGTGTATTGCTTATTGTGAAAAAAATTAATTATGAAGTTTTTGTGTATGATTAGTTGAATGTTGAGAGTTATTGGAGGATAATTAATCTTTTTATAAGTGGAAGTTGGGAAGTTTGATTAGTTTAATTATTATTTTAGGAAAAACCTTTGGAGAGGAAATTAAAGAGAGATAAGCTTGGTATTAGTTTGAACATTGATGCATACAAGATATCTAATAAAATTCTTGATAGGAAGAATTTTAGCGTGTGGTGGAAAGAATAAATGTGATAATTGTATTAGTGATAATTGACTTGTTATGGAAGATAGTTATTCTCCAAAGGGAAGTTGGAATTGAAAAAAAGGATTTTCAAAGAGAATATTTTCATTGGTAATTCAAGTACCAAATTTCTATTTTTGTATTTTCATTGGAATTGAACTAGGTATTTTTTCTTGATTTTGAAGTTAAAGGAATTGGGTTGTGCTCATAAAAATTCTATTAGGCTAGTTTATTTTCAGTGAATTGAATTATTGTGACATCATTACTAATTTATTTTTTACAAACTAATGGAGTGATGATAGCGGCTTGAGGCCATTAGGCATTATATATGACTTTGTTTTATTTAAATAATATTATTTTCTCCTTATATTTTTAATTATAAATTTATTGAAAAGTCTAACTTTCAGGGAAGATTCTGTTAAATTTTTTAAAAAATTATTGTTTTGCCTCTTCTTCTTTATGGAAAAGGCCAAAAATATAAAGTTGGCTTCCCTCCTACTTATTAGATAGGAGGGAAGCCAACTCTAAAAAATATTCTCAAAGAAATTAAAAATTTCCAAATTAAATTAAAAATTATTGTATTAGCATACTTGTTTCTTATTTTTTTAATATATAACTTGTTGTTTGGCCCTATCCTAATGGATTCAATGATAATCCATGAACTCTATCATGTTTTAAGAAGACAAATTAAACATGGATCATAGTTGGATAGATGCCAAACAAACGAGCCTAGAGTATGCTAATAGGGTTAAGGGATTTCTAGAATTTTCTCAAAGCAATGCTGAATATGATAGTGGAAAGTTTTATTGTCCTTATAGGGATTGTTTGAATCAGAGGCAGGTAAGTACATATAAGATATACAAACATTTAATTTGTAAGGGGTTTCTCAAAAGTTATAGAGTATGGATATGTCATTTTAAAAGACTAAATATGCCAATACTAAGTACATCTCAATCGCAGCATGTTAATGTTGTTGTTAATGATGATCATGATGATGATATGGTTGATTGATTGGAGGGCATGATTCATGATATGGATAAAGAGACTTTTGAGAAATCCTAAGCATAGAATAATATGTGCAATGATGTGTAACATCTAGGAAACCTAGATTATTAAAATAATAAGGGTAATTAGTGAGTTAACGAGATGTATGGCCAAAAAGGGCTTAACTTGGTGTATTTATGGTGATTTTAGCCCCAGAAGTGGTTTTGGATAGATTGCAGGCCACCTGGGCAAGGAAAGAGGAGGAAAAAGTGAAGAATTATCCTCTGTGCCACATGCCGCGATGCATGGTTAGTCCGCCGCAATGCACAGAGATAAATTTGAATAACAGCCTCCTCTGTACCATGCGCCATAGTGGAGGGCAACGTGCGCTGTAGTGCACGGGCAAAATTTTGATAAATTAAATCATGTCTGTGCGAGAAAATGAAAGAGGGAAGAGGAAGAAAATGAAGAGAACATTGGAGTTTTGCTATGGCACACTCATTGGCTCCCATTATTGATGTTTTGAAGCTTCCAAACATCCAAGATAGGTAATCTAAGCCTTCTTCTTCCTTTCTCTCCCTCATTTATGATGATTTATAGTAGGATTTGACTTGAAAGATGGATTTTCTATCTATAAGAGTATGGGTTTGAATTCATTGGTTAAAATGATTATAATGGGAGTTGTTTAAGATATTAGGACACCACATTGATGATTTTAGAAGTGGTTGGTCTATGAGAGCATTTAATATCCAAAAATTAATATAAATATGGTAGTTAGGAGAGGTTTATGTGCATTAATAATTTTGAAATATTATTAGTGATAATGTGCATTTATGGAACCTAATGAGCCCATTAGATGTGAATAGGTAGTGACTATGAGTTGATAAAAATAGAGTGTGCGAAGTTTTATATTGATAAATTCTCAAGATTGAGACAATGATAATATTCTTGTGGTATGTAGTGTAGTTCACCTTGTCACCATTCAAGCTTATTAAAGCTTTGAGAAGTTCATATAGTGAGGGGTAAACCTTTGACTTTTCAAAGGTTTGAAATAACCGGGGGAAACTTAATTTTTATAGTTGAATGTTAATTATGTTTATAAGATGTGAATTATGATTTAAATTAATGTTGCATATTGGAAAAAGGTTTGATTTGCAAAATGGTTTTTAGAAAGAAAACCTAAATTATGCCGCCCTTGGTGTTTTACGAAATTGATTGTGATTTATTAATATAAGTAGAAAATTGTGATGTATTATGTTTTGAGTTTATGGAGTATTTGAGTTATGTGAGTCCATGTACTATGAATTAATTATTTAATTACATGATATGTGAGAAATATGGATAGCATGATCATTGGCAGGAGTTCGCCTAGGGAGAGGAATAGATTGATTTAACCGCTAGAATCGGGAACTAGCCTTAGCATCAACTATTGGAATCAGGAGGTAGCTCTTATTCCATGGTTGATTCGAGACTGTCCTACTTATTCTATGAGGGACTCAAACCTAACTAGTCTTTATCAGTTCATGAGGAGGCTAAATCAGCGGTACGACACCCTATGGTTGTTAGCATTGGGGGAAACCGGATTACATAAGTGAGTGAGTTAACCTAGCCCAGTAGTTCCTCACAAGTAAAAGACTAGGTTAGTTCGCAAAGGACGTAGCCACGTGATAGCGATCAGTTTTGTGTCGGAGGTAACAGGAGGATATAAGGTTGGCATATGATCATGCATATAAGTTTGGCCACATGGTTATTAGTTTTGTGATCCAATATGTGTAGAGGGTGCATGGTTGTTATTTTTATGACCCTGTAATATGTTTTGTAAAATAACATCATAAAGTGTTGTGGCAAGCTCGATCACATGATTGTTAGTTTTGTGAACCGTGGCCGAGTGTTTATTGAGTTATCTATGCTTATTTACCTAATTGCATCTATTAACAATTGATATGTAACTGTATAGGTTAAGTGAAACTTGGCTACTGAGTGGTTGCACTCACCCCTCAATTCTCAATATTTTCAGGACCTAGCTCATCAGATCCGAATTGAGAAAAATATACAAAGGCCTAGTATTGTGGAGTAATCCTTTATATACCTCTCTTTTGTTACTTTTATGTGTATTTGTTAATGTAATTGCCATTTAGGATCATATGACATGATTTATGCACTACTTACATGATTTTGTATATAACTAATGTATTTTGTACCCCAGGTTAATGAGTTTTGATTGTAAACCCATGAATAAGGCTAAAATACTTGTGCAAGTAGAAACATATGTATTTTAAAAGATTTGGAATGAAATTGATGATTTTGTGTAACATTTCCTCCCCCTTTATGTTTTGTGAAAATTGAGGTTGAGTGGTGATTTTGTGATATAAGTGTTTTTGATTGTGTGTGGTGTGTTGCACTAATCTGCAAGAGTCCATTGAGTATGATCGAATGGTTGGTGTAAGCTATTGGCACATGTGATTAAGTTGAGATACCTCATTTGTGAAATTTTGTAAAAAGTAGTCAAAATGAATTTTTGTGTCCAACTTTTTATAAAAAATGAGTTTCAGTGCAAAATGGGTGCCATTAGCTAGAGCTAGGAGAAAGTTTCGTGTAGACACCAAAAGCACCTCAATCAGATGTCAAATGAAGATTTGAAATGTGTCAGAAGTTTGCTTACCATGCTGTCAATTGACAATATTGATGCTGTCAAATTTCATGCAATGTATCGTAGTGCATGGCACAAAGAAGACAAGACATAGCACACATGCCATAAGCCATAGCGCACATGACATTTTCTACATAAAATCTATTTTTGAGTTTTAAAACTCATTATTTTGAGTCCCAATTGATTTTCAAGCTTTTGTGTTACTTCCAAAACTCTAGTATGGGCGTATTAAATAATGTTTGAGATTTGAATTGTTGAAGTTTGGGATTCCTTTAAAAGAATTTAAGAAATTTCATTTATAAAACTTTATAATTTAGTAATCCTTGACGGTTAAACCTTAGGTTGCCATAATTTAGAGTCAAACATAGTTTAGTAAGGGAGACCTTATAGTTTAGTCTCTTGGATATTATATAATGTAGAGACACCTTTGTATCTAGTGTGTGAGGAATTTAGTCTATTCAAAGCAATGTTGAAATTGTTGAACTTGAAAGCTAGATCTGGGTAGAGTAATAAGAGTTTCATAGAAATGCTTGAGTTATTCAAATTAATGCTTCCAAAAGAAAATGTTTTGCTGGTTTGTTACTATGAGGCAAAAAAAATTCTATGCCCACTTGGCATAGAGTTCAGGAAAATACATGCATATCCAAATGATTGCATACTATATAGAAAGAGCATAAATAGGAGCAGAAGTGTCTTTTATGTGAGACACTAAGGTATAAAGGAAAGAAAGCCCTTGCAAAGGTGCTATGGTATCTTTCAATTGTACCAAGGTTTAAATGATTGTTTGCTAATGAAAAAGATATGAAGAATTTAGGATGGCATATAGATGAGAGGATTTCAGATAGAAAGCTTCAATATCTAGCCAATTCAGAGCAATGGAAGAAAATTAACATTATTTCCTGAATTCAATAGTGATCTAAGGAACCTTAAGCTTGGACTTAGTATGCATGACATGAATCCTTACGGTAGCCTTAGAGCTTACAAGTTTATGGCCTGTTCTATTAGTGATTTACAATTTATCTCTCATGTTGCACAATCAACACAAATATATTATGTTGCCTATGTCCATTTCAAGATCAAAACAATCGGGAAATGACATTGATGTTTACCTAAGTCCCTTGATCAAAGACTTGAAATAGATATGGGAAGTAAGTGTGGATATGTTCAATGCAAATCGAAAGGTGGCATTCAAGCTACATGTAATGATCTTTTGTACCATAAATGACATCCTTACATATGAAAACTTATTAGGTTACAGTGTTAAAGAGCATAAAGCATGTTCGATTTGTGAAGTGGGCACATGCTATCATCAACTTTATCATGGAAAGAAGACTGTCTATCTTGGCCATAAGAAATTTCTTGAAGAGGATCATTGTTATTATAGAATAAGGAAAGCTTTTTATGATGGTCAAGAGCATGGAACTGCCCCAAAGCCATTAACAGGGGAGCAGGTTTATGGATTGGTAAAAGACATCAATGTTACATTTGACAAAACTATAGAGAATAGTAGAAAAAAGTATATGCAAAAAAGAGATCGTTCTTCTTTAACCTTCTATATTAGTGCCATCTTGATGTGAGACATTGTATTAATGTCATGCATGTGGAGAAGAACGTGTATGAAAGTATTATTGGAATGCCTCTTGACATACCAGACAAGTCTAAGGATGGTGTGAAAGCAAGATCAGATTTGGTGGAGATGAAAATTAAAGAAGACTTACATCCAAGGCCGATTAGTAAGAGGACTTTCTATCCTCCGGCTAAACATACTTTATGCAAGGATGAGAAAAGAAGCTTTTGTGAGTGCTTACACAACATGGAAAACTCAGGGTATTTTTTAAATTTTAAGAAGCTTGTGTCGATAAAAGATTTAAAATTAGTGGGCCTCAAGTCTCATGATTGTCATATTTTAATGCAACAACTACTACTAGTGGCTTGAGGCTTCTGGAAAGATGAATTAAGAGACGTCATAATTAGAATTTGCATTTTCTTTAATGCTATATATGCCATAAAGTGCATGAGCTTGAAGAATTTGATGAATTAGAAAATGAAGCATATCTTATCCTATGCCAACTTGAAAAGCTATTTCTTCCATCATTTTTTAACAGTATGATATATCTAATTGTTCATCTAGTAAGGGAGATAAAGTTGTGTGGCCCTGTGCATTTACAATGGATGTACCCAATTGAAAGAACAATGAAAGTTCTAAAATAATATGTGAAGAGTCCACACCATCTTAAAGCATCTATTATTTAAAAATATGTCCATGAAGAAGCAGCAAAATTTTACAAAGATTACTTGAATAATGTATGACCTATTGGGTTGAGATGATATGATGTCAAAGATCGTAGATTTGGCATTTCTGTGAAGATCCTTGATCCTCATGAATTGCAACAAGCATACTTACATATGTTGAATAACATTGATCAAGTTCAAGACTATATAGATGCACATAACAAACTTGTGAGAAAGCAAAACAGTCGAATTAGGATGACTAAGCAAAGACTAATTAGAGAGCATGATAATACTTTTACAAAGTGGTTTAAGCAATAGGTTGAGAAAGAAGATTATGTTATTGATATTGTTAAGGGGCTGGCACAAGGTCCTAAGTGTGACATTATATGCTGGACTACATTTGATATTAATGGGTATTTGTTCTACACAAAGTCTATAGACAACAGGAGTAATGTGCAGAATAGTGGTATTATGCTAATGGCCTCAAGCATGCATTTCTCTAGCTCAAAAGACCTAAATCTTCTGTTTACATCCATGCCTTATTACAAGATCATTAAAGAAATTTGTGAGGTTGATTATATTAAATTTAAAATCCCCATTTTTAAATGCAAGTGGGTTGATGTTAAAAATTATTTTTATTAAGATAGGATGGGATTTACATTAATCAACTTGAATACTCTAAGTTTTGATGATGGACCTTTTATTTTGGTAGACCAAGCGAAGAAAATGTTTTATGTCACATATACAAGAAATGAAATATGGTAAGTGGTTCTTGAAGGAAAAAGAGAGGTTAATATTGACAAAAAGGATTGTTTAAATTTTAATATTTTTGAGACTCCTTTCTCAATAGGCTTACCTATACTAAATGTAGAAGATGAAATGGATGACGAACATGACACAAGAGATGATGACCATGAAGGAATATGGGAGAATATTACTATTTAAAAATATATTAAAAGTTAGTTATTTATTTAGAACATGTATGATTTATTAGTTGTGTTTTATTCATATTAGAACATGTTTTATTTATTAGCTATATCACTGATGTTTTTATTTATTATCTAAACAGAAACATGGAGGATTGGAGCATTAATTAGGACTAACTTGACCTTTCTACTTTGATCATGTCTACCAACGGTGATAAAGCCTATTAGAAGTGGCACGTAATTAAGAAAGTTGACTCTAAGTCAGAGTAGAGGTGAGAAGATTTTAATCTAGTTTAATGACAATTGGAAGGTAATCGAGCCTAATGCGGTAAAATTTATTGTTTTGTAAGCCTTCAAGATCGCAGCCAGCCAAGTATATTGGCACCTATATGGGATGATGTCCTAGAATAAGTGAAGGAACAGATCTAGGAAGCTATCAATGTATGAAAAACATACTTTTATCACTTTTTATCACTATATCATAAATTATTTCAATGGCATGTATTGTAGGTCACATACAATGTCCCTACTAGAATAGACTTTAACCATAAGTTAATGACCTAGGCCTATGATCGTTGGAGGGGTTTCAAGACATTACTAGCTAAGAGATTTGTACATATTGAGGTGCTAGAAGGACAGTCGTGGCCTAACCCTTGTATCTAATATATGTTTCTCAATGCAACTCAGACTATGCCTGATGCTCTAATGAGTTAGTTTGTTTTAATTTAATATTTTTTGGTTCATTTTAGTTATATATCATTGTCTTTATTAAAATAATGAATATTTTGTAATTCTAATTTATAGGAAAGGAGGAGAAAGGCACAAGAAGTTGGAAGGAAGAATAATTACCTGCAAACAAAGTCTCGTGGCAATTATATGTTGGTCAATAAGGAGTTGATGGATGCCAAGAGGAGGAAGAGAGAAGAACAAGCTCAATCAAATACTTTTATTCTATTGTCTCCACCATCTTTAATATATCACAATGAGATGGATTTACACTCACCAGAAGAAGGACGGATTCTTTTCAAATGAGTATGCTCGTGAGGTTGTTCAAAAAATTGTAAGTATAATTGTCATTTGTAATCTTATTTTAAATATGAAATATTACTAATTATTTTTTATTTGTATGTTATAAGATAAGCTTAAACAAAAGCAACTCGATGGATCATTCGTCCAAGAGGGAAGGAATGATATCATAACCATTACTATAGGGAAAGGAGAGCATCCTAGACATGTTAAGGGATTCAGATTAAGGGTGAGCATAAGAAATGTATTTGGACCACCTTGTCAACGCCATTCTTTAAGGCTTGTGACTAAGGAGGAGTTGGATGCCATGTTGGCTCAATCAAGGGCTAAGGCTACTCTTGAAGCTAGGCTACAAAAGATGAAGGAAGAAATGATGATGATGATGAGCTCAATCAAGGAGCCAAGTGGCCCATAGACCCAATCCCCTACTTATTATCTAAGCAATAAAGGGAACAATATCATTCCACTTCCTTTAGAGGATAACCCTACTCCAGATAGTGAACTATGCTAATTGTATATGGAGGATCTAGATAAATGCTTAATAGCACATGGTCACATCCACAAGGGGTCAAAATGCCACTTTCAGGAAGTTCAAGAAGATGTTATCAAGGTTACTATTGAAGAGGTGAAAATTAATGATGCTCTTGTCCCATTCCCCACTGATGAGATTAAGACAGTCAAAGATGCTAAAGGAATTTTTGGCTTATGGCCAAAGAGACTTGTTAGGAAGCCTCAAGATCTGGTAATAAATTTTATTAATTAATTGTAATGAATGCTTTAAGAATGTGTTGATGGCATATGGTGGGTCGTTTCCACCTCGGTGTTTTAAAATGATTTTTGACCTTTCTGGCTTAAACAACTATAAAATCTTTGTTAAGAATGAGGATCTCTATCAGATTCTCATTGATACTAACCTAACCATGGCAAACATTCAAATTAGGATGATGTAAGTTTCTTCTTGTAAATTTAAGTGAAATTAAACAATTCAACTTTTAAAACTAACTTGCTTTCATTTTCATAGGTTTTTGCATCAATTATTAGTTTCCTCGAGTAAAGACAAAAAATACAAATTTCTTTTCCTACACTATACTAATGATAAGGAGACCACTAAAGATGTAAAGGAAGCATATATGAACCAGAGGCTTAGTGAAGGCAGAAAGGAGTGTTACTTTTCCTTATTTCTCAATCTATAAGTACATATGTTTGAATTTGTTCATAATGGTATCGAATATTTGCTTAGGTGACTTTTTTTTTTGCAATACATACTAGCAATTAATAGTGTTCTTGATGAAGAGCAATTCTATAATATTTTTATGCTTTCTGCATCGTAAACACAATTTGGCAATGAAGAAATCTTACAAGTAATAAGTATGCTCAAGGAGTTTTATAATACATTTTTCTTAGTGATTAACTTGTTAGATATGACAAAACACCCAAGAGGGGGTGAATTGGGTGTTTATAAAAATTTTTTGGTTCTTTTAAAACTTTTCAGCAAGACTATGTTCAAAGGAAAGTTTTAGCAAATCTAAGTATCAAACTCTTATTGGAAGAAAGTTAAAGTAATTTCTACAAGCTCAATAAGTGTAAAATCAATTTCTATGTGAAAGTTTGAGTAAGAATATGTAGATAAATAAAATTTAATTTTACACATTAAAATATAGCAAAAACCAATGTTGCTAAAAATATAAAGAGATAAGGAAAGAGAGATTGTGAATAATGATTTATCTTGGTTCAACTCCTCCTCTTGACCCTACATCTAGTCCCTAAGCAATTACTTGAGATTTCTTCACTATAACACAAGCTTCAGTGGGTGCTTGCTACCTCAGTACATTCACAAGTTCAATTTAGGCACTTGTGAGCTTTTACAACAACTCACTTTACCGGTGAGCTTCTTTTCTCAAGAGAACATCCTCTCTTGATTTCAAAGGAAATCTTTCCTTCACCTTTACAAAAGTTTTAAGTATATGAATCACTCAATTGAAACTCTATAGAAGAGTAATTATGAGTACTATGAAGCTTTAATACTCAAATGATGAAGATATTGATGATATTGGCTCAAGAATAATGATTTTCATATAATAAGAGTCATATGATTATGAATTTCCTAGCTTGATGATTTCTGAGATTAATCTCTTCTTAAGATTAGTTTGAAGTGTTAAATTTATAGCTTATGAAGTGAAATAAGTATTAGAGACATCAAATGACCATTTATAATCATTACACAGTGATTATAGCTGTTGGTGCAAAATCTTGAGTGACCAATGCTTCTTATAAGAAAATGCATGTTGTAGTGCCCAGAAGACAAATCACATAAGGGACCAAGGTGTCTTCACGTGTGATTTGGACCATGGATGCTATAAAATGAAAAGCAAGGCTCTAGAGGTTATTTCTCACATGTGTGCAAGTTGTTTCACGCATGATTTAGCATTCAGAGGCTATTCAATATGAAAATAAGCTTCTGTGTGCATTTTCACATGTGCATGCAAGATGTTCTGATGCGAGATTGTACATTGGTGCTAAGTCAAGCTTGCGTGACTTCTGCTCTCATGCACGATTTTGTTGCTTTACTATACATAATTTTATAATATCCTAATTCACTCAATCTAATCTAATTTTGATAAATTATATATCGTTGGAAAGTTCTTGAAATCTAGTTTTCAATAAAATAAGTTTTACACTCAAATTCAATGTATATTTAGAGATATGATCAAAGGAGTGAATGAAGGTTAAAACTAAATGTTGTACAAAATTAATATCTCAACACTCAACTTCTAAAGTTCATATCTTTATCAATAGAACTCTATTTTGAATAAATAAACTATAATTAAAAAGATGTTAGAGTAATAAGATATATTTCACATTAAGATGATCTTTGTAGTGAGAGATATGACATGAAGCATGACCAAAGGCCAAACTAGATTTTCTGCACAATTTCCTTTTTAAAGGCTATAAGAATTGGCTAGCAAGTTTGATTGGACAAGGCCCCACATGATGTCAAGGATTCTACATAGATAACACCAAAGGTAACAAGTAGTACATGTTTTTATTTGATGTAATTTTGATGATAGAGCTTTCTTTTAGTATAATTAGAGCAATGTTGTTTTATTCCATGGAGCTATCAACAACCCTCTACTAATTTGTATGGCTTTTATGTGTTGAGACATGCATATAATATCATCACGACCAGCTTAACTAAGTCCACTAAGGAGCTAAATATAATTTTAAGTGTTATTTATTTATTTGTTCTTAGAATTGCTAATTTAATTCCTTTATCCTAATCTTTTCATATGTTTAATAGTCCATCTCCATTTCCAAATTCAAAGATCCATCAAATTAGGCAGCATTGGGGCCTCTTCATATTAGATCTTTATAATAATCATTCTTTAGAAGAGTAAGTTGTGTAGTTGTAGGAAACCTTTGTATATGTAGTTGTGTGCATGATAACTTAGTTGACAATTTATGTTTTATGTGTTTGGAATTGTGCGTAATTTCAAATTCATTTGATTTGAACAATATATAATTATTTGGCTAGTTATTGTTTGATTGTATGGCCGTTAGATGTTTGATTAATATAGGATTATTTATATTGCAGCCATTATGGCTGGGGTAAATGAAAAAATGAGGCTACTTTTTTTTTTAAAAAAATGAGCTATCTACACCAGTTGTGGCCATAACCAGTGTAGATTAGTTAAATATCTACACCGATTTTGGATATGATCCATGTAGATGACTTAGATATCCTATCATCTACACCGGTTAACACTAGAATCGGTGTAGATATCGTACTTTATTAAAAAAAATTATGTATACAATTTGTTATCTACACTAGGTTTAGAATTGATGTAGATTTTCCAATAACTACATCAGTTAAATAATCAGTGCAGATAACTTCATCATATCTAAACTGGTACTATTTTAACAAGTGTCACTACAGAAATGGTAGTTAGTAACATGCATTTCGTAGCAATAAAAAAATAAATGACATTAATATTAACTCTAAATATGTTTGGTGGCATTTCTTTTATCAAATACCATCGCTTTAAATTACTCTTTTTATTTTCAATTTAAGTAAATAATATTATGTAGCATTTATTAAATGAAATGCCACAACTTTGAGTTCAGTAACAATATTTGTGGCAATTCAGTAATAAAACACCATCTGTCTATTTTGTTTTAACTTACCTATATTGTTTTATTAGATCATATAATAATTTAAATATAATTATTTAATTCATTAATAAAAAATATATTCATAATTAATTAATTAAGATTTGAGAAGTGGTGTTTCTAAAATATTAAAACACCACCTTTCTTCTTTTTAAAATATGCATTTAATAAATTAAGAGAGGTGGTGTTTGTAATTACCGGAAACGCCACCTCTCTTCTTATTATTAAAAAATTTATATTTATAAATAATTTTTTAATCATATCAAAAGAATTTTTTAGATAATATGAAAGATTAATTATTCATAAGAATTTATTCAAAAAACTAATAATAATTAATAATACATGTGGCCTCACCTCTTTATTTTGAGATGAATTTTATTTTCTTCATTAAGTTATTGATTTGGTTATTTTTTTTATTTATAATGAATAAATAAAATGTATTTAACAAGAATTAATTGTTATATTATGTATGTAATAATTTAATTATAATTTAAGTACTAATATTTTGTAATTAATTAGTTTCATATTATTTCGTAATAAACATAATATAATGTTTTTATTCATTAATCATTATTTTATTAGATATATAATTATTTATACATTGTATTAAATTAAATTAAATTGAATATATTTTTTAATAATTACTGGAAGAGAGATGGCATTTCCATAATTCAGAAATGCCACCTCTCTTATATTTTATTATATTTATAATAAATTTTATTGTATAACATAACATAATTATTTAAATATTTTATTTCATAAAATTTCTGGATAATATGTATTTTTAAATAAATATATAAAGGGATGTGGTGTTTGAAGCTTTAGAAATGCCACATTTCTTATATTTTATTATGCTTATTATAAATATTTTTTAATAAAATAAAATCTTTATTCATATATTTTATTTGATAAAATTATTTAATGATATATTTGTTAATAAATACTAGAAGAGAGGTGGCATTTTTAAAATTTAGGAACGCCACCTCTCTTATATTTTTATTATTTATATTATTTTATAAAATATTTAATTTTAAAATATATATAATTTATATAATCTAAATATATATTTATGTTATTTAATTATATATTTTATTAAATTTTTTATTAAATACCTTCAGAGAGATGGCTTTTCCCTATATTGGAAATGCCACCTCTCTTATATTTAATTATTTTTATTATATATATTTTTTTAATATAATAAAATATTTATTTATATATTTTATTTAGTAAAATTATTTAATGATATATTTTTTAATAAATATTAAAAGAGAGGTGAAATTTTTAGAAGTTAGAAATGCCACCTCTCTTATATTCTTATTATTTATGTTATTTTTTAAAATATATAATTTTATAACATATATATTTTATATAATATAAATATAAATATATATTTATGTTATTTAATTTTATATTTTATTAAAGAAATTTATTAACTACCTTTAGAGAGGTGGCATTTTTCTGAAAAAACCACCACTCTTATTTAATTATTTTTATTATATATATTTTTTAATATAATAAAATATTTATTTACATATTTTATTTGATGAAATTATTTAATGATATACTTTTTAATAAATACTAAAAGAGAGGTGGTGTTTCCAATAAATAAAAATGCTACCTCTCTTATATTTTTATTATTTATGTTATTTTGTAAAATATTTACTTTTATAACATATATAATTTATATAATATAAATATATATATTTATGTTATTTAATTATATATTTTATAATAAAAATTTTTATTAAATACCTTCAAAGAGGTTGTGTTTCCAATTGTGTTTCCTTATATTGGAAACACCACTTCTTTTAGAAAATTATTATTCATTTTATTTGCTAATATATTTTATTTTCATAACATAAATAATTTGTAATAATGTAATTAATTTTTATATTTAACTAAAAGTTTGTGATTTATATATATTTAATAATTTTTAAATATATTAAATATCTTTTTAATTCAAAAATCATTGGGAGAGGTGGTGATTGCCCATTAAGAATTGCCACCTCTCTGTTTGAATTTCAGCTTGTTTGAAAAAGCTGAGTTATACATTTGGTCACCCCTAACAGCTTTCTCCCTCAGCACATGGTCCCTCCAGCTTTCTCCCTCAACTTGTGGTCCCCCCCACCCTATAGCTTGCCCCTCTTAGCTTGCCATCTCACCCCTCTCAACTTGTGGTTTCTCACCCCTTAGCTTTGCCACCTTCCTCCCTTCGCCCTTAGCTCACCCACAAACCCACAACTTGTCCACAGACCCTCAGCTCATGTAGCCCTCAGCTCATGTGTGCTTTCTCAAATTCATAGCTCACCCACGCTCCACAACTCCACAGCCCTCAGCTCATCTATCTCAGCTCACCCACATCTTCTCCCTGCTTCCTCACTTTACTCTCAGCTTGTTAGCTCAAGGTAAGTTCTTTTCATCATATTTATTTTTCCATCTCTGTCTTTATATGCTCCAAGGTCCCTACAAATTTATTTTAAATTTTTTTATCTTGTGATCCCTCATTTCTGCTCGTGCTCATATTGGTCTTCAGCTCATGGTCCCAACTTTGTTTCCTTAATTCTGATAGCCCGTGGTTCATCTTGTTCCCTCCTCATGGTACCCTTTTTTTATTATGAATTTTTTAATTGTGAATATATTATCATTTAATTTCATTTATTGATTTATTTATTGTTCAATATCAATGTGGTTGTTTGGGGCTTGAATTTACCTAAATAATTATTCATTAATTACCTAAAATAATTTTATTTTTATTATTATTTAATTTTATTTATTTATTTATCAACTATTGAATGTTAATGTGGCTGTTGGGACTTGAATTTACCTAGATAATTATTCATTAATTACCTAAAATAATTTGATTTTTATTATCATTTAATTTTATTTAATTTTTTATCAACTATGGAATATTAATGTGGTTTTTAGGACTTGAATTTACCTAAAACAATTATTTTGCATGCAAAAAAATGTTAAATTAATTCCTGATGAAATTACAATTATTAAATAGATGATTTAATACTTGAAAAATTTTCATTTTTAGTTTGTTATGTTGCCAATTTTTTTTAAAATGTCAAATTAATTTGTTCACATTTGTTCAAGTTTAATTTGTCATGTTTTTAATTAGCTAGACTGTATTCTAATTTAATTAATTAGTTGCATTAGATGTCAATGGTTGTCTATTACTTGAGTTGATGGATATAAATGAATATCAATAAGTAGAGGGTATAGACTAAATGTGGAAATTTGCTAATTGATTGTTAAAAGAATATAGGGATGTGGTGGAAGAGTTTATTACTTTTGCAATTCAGCATGTGAAAGATCCAAATAAAATTTTATGTCCTTGCTTAACTTGTTGCTATGGAAAGATAATTACTCAAATTGAATTGTTAGATTATTTAATATGTGACGGAATTGATCAAAGTTATACACGTTGAACAAGACATGGGAGAAAAATGATGTATCTAGTGAATGAGTGTATACCAATAATTACTTGTTTCATAAGATCTCTTCTTTTAATACATTTTTTTTCTATTTATCAAGGTATTTGTACATTTCTTTTTCAAAAGACACAGAGAAAGAGAATGGATTTTCATTTATTAGCTCTCATGATATTAGTCATGAGTCAACATTGAGTGCATCTGAACAAGTAAATCTTCTAAAAGAAATATTCACAAAAAATGCTGAAGTTTAAAAAAATATGTTATTCTTAATATCTTACAATATAGAGTAAGTATTTTATTAATTACTTTTTTAATTAACTGTTGTGTTAGATACCTCAATTTTATTAAGACATAATCAAAGTTTAATTTTTTTAGAAAACATTGAATTTTGATTGTTATCAATCCTGTGGCTGTTCTTTTACCTTTAATTTATTATCTCGATCCTCTATCTAAAGGTGTGCTGATAGATCATCCTAATATGTTAAGGTTATTTAATAAGTAAGTACTCCTCTAGCTTTATTTACAAATCATTTTCAACATGTTTTACTAATATCAAAGAAAACCTTAAAACTCATTAACTCTGTCTTCAAATTTAATAAGTTCTTAACTTTGCCCCTATTAAATATATATACTTTAATAACAATTTTCTCTTTCTAATATTCAATAGAGGGTAAAAGAAGAAATTTATGATGAAAATTTAATTACATGATTTATAAATAGGACTAAAAAATTTTTTCTCTCTCTGCCGTATAAATAGGACCAGAGAAAGTATTTATATTTATAAGAATCATTTTACATATTCATATATATTTGCATCAATTATCATTGATTAACCTTTTATTTTTTGTTTTGGTAGGGTATTAAACAACTTTTGTGGTTATAAAGAGCCTCCTTTTCAAGAAATAAATATTTATCAAAAAGTTATCAATGGACAAAGATTATGGTATATTAATTTATACATGAAATATTTTATTGAATTATGAAAAATAAATTTATTTACTACATAAATTTATATTATTTTTTGGTAATTTTTCAGTGCCCTTTTCAACCAAATGATAATGATTATGGGCACTACATTATGACATTCATAAAGGATGTGATCATTCATGGTCAAACTTTTATCCATTTAAGGTATGAAAATTTATCTAATTTTATTTAATTTTATTCAGATTATATAATTTTTAATTATAAATTTATATGACTTCTTCTTTTTAATATATTTTGTAGTACTTTGAGGACATAGAATGCTTGAAATATAGTGAAAAGCAAATTTATGATCTAATTGACGAGTTATTATCATTTGTTTTGAAGTTAGGATACTAAAACTTTGGTATTCGTTGTATACTTTTGTAAGATTTAAGGATTATTTTAGATATCTTGACCCAGCTAGTTAGGGAGCTTAGACATATTAATATTGTGAACTACTTTTTTGTACTTCAAATATATGTTGTATAATTTTTTATTGTATAATTGAATTATTTACAAATTTTTGAACTGATTGTATATTGTTGGATTTGTTGTTCTGGTGAAAATTTTGGTGTGTAATATTTTATAAAATTTATTTATTTTATGAGAAATGCCACCTATCTTAATTTTTACTAAAATTCATAGAGGAGGCATTTCTTCTATGAAAAGACACCACCTTTCTAAAAGAATATAGGCGGCATTTTTCTATTCCAAAAATGCCACCTATATTATTTTAAATTAAAATAAAATAAAATGATGGAGATGACGTTTGCAAATTGTAGAAACATCACCTCTGTATGATTTTTAATTTTTTAAAAATTGTTTCACAGTGATGACGTTTGTTCTTATTGAAAATGCTACCTCATTTGCAGAACACATGTGACATTTCAATATGAAATAAATGCCACATCTCTTGGGTTTTTTTTTTTTTAAAGCTGAGAGAGGTGGCATTTGCATAAAGAAATACCCTCACTCTGTCATAAGTCTTGAGGCATTTTAATAATTAATGAAATACCACCTAATATTTATTATAATATTAGATCTTATAGTATTTTATAAACATCATGAAACTAAAATTTTAAACCCTACCAAAGCTTAATTTTATAGTAGTGTGTAAATTTGCTTGTCTATACTAATCTGATGGGACAACAGAGCATTATAAATGCACAAGAATTAATGTGTAAATGAGAATAACATTCCCAAGAACTATTCTATGCTTCACTCCAACTCCAGTATCCCTTCGTCTCTCAAACTTTGTGCCTCCAATCTATGCTTTTTTACTCTCCAAATTTTCCTCAATTTTTCTATCCATCTCTATGTCCCTTTCTCTTCCTTTTTAAAGGCTCAATTAAGTTTGTCCTTCATTAATGACCCCATCAAGACAAAATTCCCTCAGATTTTCCCTCAATTAAACCCAATTCCAATAAAGTCATAATCACTTCAAATCAGAATTTAATTAATTTGACTTTTGAAATTTCTTGACTTTCCCTTAATTAAGTCAAGTTGGATGGAAACGTGATTGAAACGATTTGAGGTCAATAAAAAGGGAAAGAATTTTTTTTAATCACAAAAACACTTTTATTTCCTTATTTATTTTATTTTATTTTATTAGGCTTTTTTATTTATTTTTAATTTACATTTAAAAGGCTGGATAAAATAGAATATTCACATAGAGCCCAAGCCACAAGCAACATTTTATATTAAAAATATTTTTAAAAAATTATATGCAGGACCCACTTTGTAGAATCGTTGAGTATGTTAACGTTGGAGTGTTGGGAAAGGAAATCTTTTATGTTAAGAGACAAAAATGATACCAAGCCAAGTTCAAGGAACTCAATTATTTTTTGCCTATAGTTAACGAACAAAAATAACGCTTAACCCATTAAAATATATGGTTAATTAATCATCAAAAAAATACTCTAAAAAATATGTTCTGTATGAATTGACTGATTTTTAATTTACCTGAAACACATAATATTTTTTTTTATTAAATTGACAATAGTAATAATATTTTCTATTTAATAAACAATTCTCTTATTGAAATATAATTATTATTTTTAAAGTTAAAATTTTCTGTTAAAATGAACAACTTTTTTTGTTTTTTGTTTGTAAATCTCACTATCCAGATACAGGTTTTTGAACCAAAAATTCTTGTTTTCACACCAAAACGTGTATGCAGCTCATCCGATAGATAAGCCTTTAAAAGCCGACCCTTTCCTTGTTTCTCCCCACTCCCTCCACTCCACACAAGTCGCTTGAAGAACTTACAACTCTCACGAAGAATATGACTTGCTCTGTCTATTATATCACTTTCTTCTTCTTCTTCTTCTTCTTCTTCTTCTTGAACTATTATTGTGAGGCTCAAAATCAAAAGGCTTCAGCTCTGTATGTGTTCGGAGACTCACTTGTGGATGTTGGCAACAACAATTACCTCAAGCTTTCCATTGTGAAGGCCAACCATTTTCCTTACGGCATTGATTTTCCCTCCAAGAAACCTACCGGAAGGTTCAGTAATGGCAAAAACGCCGCAGATTTCATCGGTCAGTTCATTCAAATCTATTCGTATTTTTTAATTCATCATTCACAAGAACTTCGAATGTTCACTGTTATATGTGTCTCTCTCTGAGTGTCTATTGATTTTGATTTTGATTTTTTTGTTGTTGCTGTCCTTTTCTTTTGGATTATAGGTTATTTCGATTCTAAACTATAAGTAAAAAATCTATTTCTTTTCTTTTTTCTACTTTTTTGTTGAAGCCTTTAGTTTAGTTCTTTTATCTCATGTCACTCACCACATTTACTAATGAATATTTAACATGACGTGCATGATATCATTGCTTTATCAATTAAAATGATGTTTTCTGTCATCCTAATATTAAAATGATGTCTTTTGTATGGAATCGAAGTTTCTGGTTATATATCATATCAGATAACAACAGGTTTACATCCTGTTAGTATATCGTTGGTTCAAGAATATTTAGGATATATATATATATATATATATAGAAGAAAAAATATTTTTATCGAAAAGAAAGATAAGAGAGAACTGGTTCTTCTATATATTATCATAAAAAGAACAATAAAAAATGACATTTGGTTGAATAATGATAATATAATTTAGACTCTCTCAATTAGGATAAGTCCTGGGTCATTCTTCAATTACAATCATGCAATTGAACGACTTAAATTTGAATTATTTTTCTTTTGCTTTTTTGTTGTTTCATAAGCAAATCACTAATTTATGAAAAAAAAAATTGTCAACTTTCAGAGAAAATAAGTTTTAATTTAAGAGTTAGGTCGTTCGAATTTAATCATAACAGTGCTCTCCGATGCTAACATGTATGGCTATGCAATTTCTGACTTGTGAGTCTTTTTCTTTTGTAGTTTAGTTTATATAGCTTCGATCTATCCCTCAATATATAAACACGCACACACATCCCTTTATAAGACCACAGATAATATTTTCATATTTTGTTTGGCACCTTTGTGTAGAAGAAACCCATTTTTTATTGTAATGACATCCAGAAAGCATAAAGAGATCGGACACCCGAACATGGGAGTCATTTGGCCCCAAAAAAAAAATGAAAAAAAAAACAGAACATTGGAGTCATGAACTAACTTTCATAAAGTTTGTAAAGCTAAACTGTAAGCTTTCTCAGAAAAAAAATAGAAAAAAAAATTAAGAAAAGGAAAGTGAAATGAAAGAATCTAAAATTACACGATGGTCCAAAGAGTACGGCGAGAAAATTTATATCTTATGAAAGGCAAGGGCACTATTTAGTCCATAAATTTCTCAGTTTTGATAAAGCATGGGCGTTGTCTGTGTCTATATATGGATGTACGATTTTAAGAGATAGATTTTAAAATATTTCAAGTTTAAAATAGTCAATGAAGGATATTAATGATGGAGTTTGATATAGTTCAGGATTTATATTTTTTCTAATTTTGCAATTGTTGGTTCCATTGATGATAGTTTAAATTTTTTATTTTGGTGGTTTAATTATAAATATTTAACTTCCATTTATTTAAATCATATGTTTAATTTTAAAGAGAATGTTTCAACTTAAAATATTAAAACGTATTGTTTGTTGGTTTATGACTGGATATATGGAAGCTGAGGAATTAGGTTTGCCAACTTCACCACCTTACCTATCTCTGGTTTCTGAGTCAAAAGCCAACAAAGACAATGTTTCCATCGTGGGCGGTGCGAGCTTCGCCTCAGCAGGTGCTGGAATATTCGATGGCTCTGACCAACGTTATGTAAGTGCCCTTTAATTTTTTTTTTCTAAGAATATTTTTCACATATGTAAATGTGCGTATGTATGTGTATTAATTAATTATTTATTTTCATAATACAATTTTTAAAATTAATAAAATCTATATACTTTCTTCTGCCATAGCACAAGCCACAAAATTTCACTCCATGCATATCATCATTATTTTTAGCGTTATGCTATTTATGTACTGTGATCAAACGTGCATTTAAATTAAAAAATTTACAATTGAGATTATAATTTAACTGAGGTTAATAAATTTAGCTTTTCTCCCTAAATTTAACTGAGGTTATAAAATACTTTGATAAATTAAAAATCTTAATTTTTAAAAAAGGTAGAATTAAATGATAAAAAAAATTTAACTTTGTCTCTATTAAAAAAATTACGTATAATAATAAGGGAGGGAGTAAATTTTTGTGAATCATTTTAATATTTTTCAAGAAAAAAATAAAAAAATCAAATAGATTTAAAACAAACTAATAATTTAATAAAATAGAGATCTTGACAAATTGGCCTCTTCTTTGTCTTCCAATATCATCACCTTTCTTTTTCTCCCCCTTCCCATCTTATCTTTCACAGTGTCGTCCATAATAGCACCACACATGTCACATCTTCCCTTTTCATCTTTGTATGGATCCCTCCCTCAAAAGTCCTCTCTCACCTTCATCTCTTGCTGGCAACACCAAGTCACCAACTCCCACTACTTTTGATCTCCCGAATATCTGAGGTTTGTGTATCGCCCGAAGGATATGGCATCTGCACCCAAGTCATTTGCATGTGATCCTGATCAATTGAAGAGTGGATATTATGCAAATTCTTAAAAGATGAAGAAGCTTTGATTCTAAATTTGTCAGCAGCGTGGGTTGAGTTTGTGAGTGGTGAGCAAGTCGAATAAAGGCTAGTTTTGAATTAGGAGGAGAGAGGAAGGAAACATGTGAAAGAGACAGAAAATTTGCACAAGGCTGTGGACAAAAAGAAGAAGATAAGCAGGAGAGAGAAAAATCAGAATGCTCGTTGAGAGAGAGAGAGGGGGGGGGGAAGCTCCATCAAATAGCTTATAGCTTTAGGAAAAACGCTCATTTGAAATTAAACCGAACACTTTTGAAATTTTTTTTAATCAAAATAGAATTTAATGTATTTTTCAGCTTTCAATTGAGGCCTGGGCCACCCCAATCTTAATTAAGAGGTAATTCAAAAATGTACTAAGCTTAGTTTTGTAAATTAATTTAATTCAAAAAACTAACTTTGGAAGCTTTTCAATTATAAGAATTTATTCATTGTCTTTTTTAAACATATCTCATGTTTTTATCTCTTTATTTCTTAAATGTTTTAAAAAACATATATATCATTAGTATCATATTAAATTGATTTAATTTGGAATTGCATTTTGTGCTTGTATTGTTATTTTTATCCTACACAACCAATAATCCTTCCATTAAAAAATGTGAGACAAATTTTTGAGAAGTTGAATGTTAAAAAATATAAAGTCTTTTAAGTCTTTTAAGATATGATCCTTATTTTTTTAAAAAAATATCTCAATTGAATAGATTACTTTATAATTTTTTAGGTTCAAATACTTTATTAAATATGGATAAATATAAAAATATAGGGTTAGTTTAAACATAAATAACTACTTTATTGGGAGTGAAATTCAGTTAAAAATACCTTATATTTTTTAACAAAAGAAATATATAATTAAATTGGAACCAATTCAATAATAAATCATAAAATACTGTTTCAAGCTTAACAGATTAATTGTTATAACATCAAGTGCTAATTCATTGATCTCCCCCAAAAAAAAAAAAAAAATAACGGCTAATTCTTACGTTTACCTCGAATGATGCTAATGTTTGCCCATCTTCCCAAATCCCAAATAGGAACCTAGTTTAGCTATACATATAACTACCAAATATTACAGGCTGAGATAACAGTGAAGGTTAGGATTGATCACCCCTAGTTAATAAAAATAAGTAAATAACCAAATTCTCTCTTAAACTTTAGGTTAATTAATTAAAAATGCTTTGAAAAAAAAAAGCCTCAAAAGCACAGTTTTTTGCAATGTAAGTGGCACTATATATCTGAAATTTATTTATTGTATAAATTTAACTCTCAATGGTATAGTCTGGACCTTAATTTTAATTTTTAATTGACTAGAAAATGACACTAAAAGGAACTCAAAATGAAATAAAAGTTACTTTTTGTCATTTCATTTTCTGATCATTTGATTCACAAGTTAACTTTTGTTAACAATAAATGCTAGATTGTATAATTTTTAAAAGTTAAGAAAATAATTTGTATAATAAATAAAGTAAAGATTTATGATGTTATTAAATGTAAAGTTTATGGAGTAGTTTACTTATTTACCCAAGAAAATTTGAAATCTACAAATTGGAACTAGGTTATTGCAAAAAATTTAATGGGCAATGATATGAAAAGAATTTGGATTGTCAATTTGACGTTGATCCTATGTAATATAAAATTTGTAGAAAACTAGTACTATCTAATTAGCTGTCATATATAAACTAAAATGCGGCCAACATAAAAAATGGATTCCAGCTAATCTTTTTGGGTTCTATATTTTTCTCACTTTTTTTTTCCTGGTTAACATATATTTGAAATTATTGAAAATTGTTTGTTTGAAATTGTTAATATTCAAAAATGACATGATTGAAATTGTTTTGATTTATTTTAATTTTTGAATTAATAAATAAAGATAACACAATTAGTTAAATTGTATATTAACATAATTAAAAATTTAAATAAAAAAATTTACATTTTATTTTGGGGTCAATATTATTCTAGTTATACTTTAGAGTTTATTATTGTCATTTAAGCATTTAATTTATATCTTCCGGAGTTTATTATATATGCATTAATATAGTTAAAAACTTAATTTTTTAAAAAAATTATGACGGCTTTCAAGACGTTGAGTCATGTCGATGAGAATTGAGCTAGAAAAAAAAAAAAAATATAAATTTAGAATAAACAAGCTTATGGATTTAAAGTTTAAACCCTTGAAAACTGGGCCAGTCCTCATTACTTTCAGCTCTACACAGGCAGAACCCAATCTTGATTTTCAAATATTGCAATCTTCACAATTTAAAAAAAAAAAGTTTTTAGAAATACTTTGAATGAAAATTAAAAAATTAAATTTATTGGCAACAAATCATCTTTCCAATCTAGGACGGTTGTTTTAATTTTTTTTAAATCATTATTTCGGTATTTTCCAGAAGCAGTCAATTCCTTTGAGGAAGCAAGTGGATTACTACGTGGAAGCGCACAATGAAATGTTAAAGCAAATAGGAGAGTCAGCTTTACAGGAGCATCTCTCAAGTTCCATCTTCACCGTCGTGATTGGCAGCAACGATCTCTCCGGCTACTTCGATTCCTCCAACCTCCGTCACAAAAGCACCCCTCAGCAGTACCTGGATTCCATGCTTTTCTCCCTAAGAGCACAGCTACAGGTAACTTTAATTTAGAGCTAATAAACAATTTCAACTTTAAAATATAAGTCTAGAAACATATGAACTCTAAATTCATTTTTATTATGATATTTTTTTTAATTTTAAAAAAGGATACAACATCAAGTTAATTTTCATTATTAGTTAATTAAAAAATTATAAAAAAATAAAAAAATATAGACAAAGATCCAAAAAACTATTGAAAAAAATTTACAAAATCTTTTTAGTTATTTTCTGTAATTTTTGAAATCCTTTACTGTAATTATTTGATCAACTAATAGTTAAAGCTAACATTATTATTAACGATAAGAACAATATTATATCATTTTGAGATGTTGAAGATGAATATTGCACTGAAAATAAATTAAAGGTCTCATATGTTCTTGGATCTATAATTTAAAAACAAATTTGACATTTAATCTTTTAATTTATTTATTAATCAACTAACCATATAGTCCATATGTATATATATATATTCTTTAATAATTAAATATTATGTCTTAACCACTATTATTAAAATCGGATTGCATTGGCCGATTCAACTGGTTGAATTGGAAATCAATTTCAAATCTCATTTAGTCACTATAGAAAACTGAAACCAGTAAGACCAGCTAGCAACTAGTTGAACTGGTAATATTATTTTTATTTTTAATTCATATTTTTAAATCATAATTTATACATATTTACACCTAATAAGTATTATAAAATAAAAAAATGTAAGAAATATGTATGAATTTTATATATGTATATGTATGTATGTATATTTTAAACTTATGAATTATAAATTATTAAATAATTATATATATTTTAGATGAAAATGATATAATATTGATGGATATTATTTTTCATTATATACTATTTTGTTTGAAATTTAAACATTTATTTTTGTTACAATAGATGATTTTCTTTTACTTTAAACATACAATATTTAAAATATATTAATTTATTTATGATCAATTAGATCATACAGTTCAAACCACGATCCGACTGTAAACTAGTAACCCGACTGATTCAATAGCCAATTCAATTAATTTCATAACATGGGTTTTCACTCTAATTAACGTGGCAGAGAATATATGAGAATGGGGGACGCAAGTTTGAGATAGCAGGAATAGGGGCCGTCGGGTGCTGCCCAGCGCGTAGGTTGAAGAACAATACAGAATGTGAAGCAGAAATCAATTTCTGGGCACTCAAATACAATGAAGGCCTCAAATCAATGTTACAGGAATGGCAATCCCAGAACCATGGTCTTGCCTACACTTTCTTTGATACCTACGCCGCCAATGACGATCTCATTCTCAATCCTTCCACTCATGGTATGTCATATACTACTCACTCCCTACCATAATATTTGATTTAAAGTACAGAGCAAAGTTTAGGTTATATATATATATATATATATTCAGGTAAATATAAATTTTGGTCTCGGTACTTTACTCGTATTTGGCTTTTGATCCCTATATTTTTTTTCGGCATTTTAGGTTCTTACATTTTTATTTTTCATTATTTTCAATCCCTCTATGAGCAAAGTGTAGGAACCTTGAAAGGATCCAAAATAATAAAAAATAAAAGTATAAAAACCTAAAATATTAAAAAAATATAGAGATTAAAAGTAAAATGCAAGTAAAGTATGAGGATAAAAAATTGTGTTTATCTTATATATTCTAATTATACTCTCATGCTTTCTTTGAATGGAAAGAAAAAATGTAAAAAAATAATGTTAGGAAAGAAAATAGGAGATGATATAACTTTTCTCCATAACAGTGTGGGAGGAAGAACACATGGTGTGGAATTCATCACATTTTTCTCTAAAATTTTCTCTCGTGCGTGGAGAGATTTTGAGAGGAAAATTTGAATAAACTTGGATTTCACACACCACCCTCTCTCCCTCTCCTTGGCGTCTATGCATCTTTTCAACCGGCAACCATCATTTTCACACCTCTCCCTCGCATCCATCCCCAATCTTCCTTGTATCCATGCTTGTATTCTTTTCGTCTCGTTGGAATCTTGTGGCAAACAAAATCATTTTCTTTTTTTAAAAATATTTCATGATCATATTTTAAAAAAGTCACTTTTGACTTGTTAAATAAAACAATAATATATCCCTCTCCTTGGCGTCTATGCATCTTTTCAACCGGCAACCATCATTTTCACACCTCTCCCTCGCATCCATCCCCAATCTTCCTTGTATCCATGCTTGTATTCTTTTCGTCTCGTTGGAATCTTGTGGCAAACAAAATCATTTTCTTTTTTTAAAAATATTTCATGATCATATTTTAAAAAAGTCACTTTTGACTTGTTAAATAAAAAAATAATATATAAATTATTTTGTTTTAAAATATAATAAAAAATATTTTTTCGCCAAATAATTAATTTTAGGTGAAATATAGTGTATTCTGAAATACAGATATAGTCATTATAATATTTGATTATTTTATTACCTTTTCCTTTTGTTATGTCCATTCATATAGGGAGAGTGATAACTTGTTTTTTTAAATTTAATAATTGGCATAAAAAAAGACTTTTTACACCACTTGTTTTTACACTGTTATCAAAATCAATGTAAAATGTTAATTTTAAAGTTGTAAAACAACTTTTTTTTTTTAAGTTGTGAATCTGCCTTTTAATTATATAATATATATATATATATATATATATTTATTTATACACACATACGGTTGGTGTGACTGACAGGATTTTCTGAGGTAAGAGCAGCATGCTGTGGGCTAGGGGAGCTGAGAGCTCGGGCTCCATGCTTGCCAGTGACCAAATTTTGTTCCAACAGAAAAGATCACGTCTTCTGGGATCAGTACCATCCTACCGAAACAGCTTCTCGTATCCTCGTCGATAAAATTTTCAATGGACCATCACAATACACTTCACCAATTACTTTGAAAGAGCTTCTACACCTCTGAATTACTTGGCTTTAACCATATTAATTAAATTTCAGTCAAAAAAAACCATATTAATTAAATTCCTCTTGTTTCTTCTACGATTTAGCTTCGTCCACATTTCATATATAGCTACGCACACATGAAGAATAATGGAAAGAAATTAAATACGATTTTTAGAATTTTCATGACGAAAACCATAGGACTGGTCTAGTTCCATGGTATTTATTTATTTATTTATTTGTGACATATTTCAGTTCAACAAGTTATCATGTACGGTCAAGAAAAATTGGAGGCCTAGCTGTTCGATTGTATATTTGACTTTACTGACTGTGGGTTGAAAAATAATTATTTTGATTAGACTATTGACTAAAGCAAAATAAAAAGTAATCATTTTTTCTATAAATTTATATATCAATCAATTACATGTAATAAATACCTGTTATTTTTATATACTAAAGTTATTATTTACTAATATTTAAATTTTTATTTTTCTATACTTAAATTGTCATTTTCTCCTGTCATGATTTTCATTTTCTTATGCCAAGTTATCATCCCCCCATTTGTCACTTTTATTATGAACACAAGATATCAAATAAAGAAAATACAACTGTTGGTCTTTATACTTTTAACGTATTTTCCTATTAGTTTTCATGCTTTTATTTTGTTATTCCAAGTTCTTGAATTTTCATATGCCTGTAATGCTAATCCTCATCATCACTAGAAGAGTTAAATCTGCTAATATATACATGATTCTTTTTAATTTGTTGGTGAATTAATAAAATTATAATGAGTCGGACATTGTCTGAGTAAGATGATTACTAGTTTTTTTTTTTTTTTCTGTTTGCCCTAACTGTGTGTTTTCCACTTCTGAACACGAGCGAGAAAAAGCATTTTAAAATTAGTTAAAAATGGTCATCTAAATCGGTTTAGATAAGGGTTTTTTTTTTTTAAATTTGTCTTCTCATTTTCTAGAACTCATTATAGTTTTAACAAGTTAGTGCAAGAATTTATGCACATGGTAGTCACTGTTATGCCCTCATGATCATATTTAAAGATATAGGGACTAACTAGCAAATTAGATTTGACCAAAATCCTATTTCAAAGAAAAGCTCAACTCATGCACATGAGTATTTCTTTCATTATCTTTCTTTTAAGTCCCCATCCTTTTGTATGATGCCAAAGGGAAAGAGAAAGCTAGAATTACCATAGAAAGGGGGAGAGGGAATTTTAGCCAAACATTAAAATAGAATTTCAATTTAAAGGCTTTAACTTCTCTTCAATGAATTTGTACTCTTATTGTTATGATTATTTCATTCACTGCTTTACATTTTGGTTCATATTTCTTTTGAACTCCCATACCTAATTAAGGGGGAGCTGTTATATCTTGAATTGAGGTTGTCATTATAAAAAAAAGGAGAGAATGTTGAACTAAGTGTTTTGATAATAACAAAACATAGAGAAATATATTTATTACTTGTACAAATTGAATATCATGAATCAAGTGACAAAGCTGCTAGATATGGCAACACACCTAATAGGGGGGTGAATTGGATGTTTGAGGAATTATCAGTTCTTTTAAAACTTTGTTAGCAAAATTATGTTCAAAGGAAAGTTTAGGCAAATTTGATTTCTAAACTATGTGTGTAAGAATGCTAAAGTTATTTTTACAAGCTTAATATGTGTAATAGAGTTTAGAAACAATCTTTAAGTGCAAGTTTGAGTAAGAGCATGTGGAAATATTAGATTCAATTTCATACACTAAAACATAACATTAATTAAGGTTGTTGGAAATATAAAGAGATAAGGGAAGAGAGATTGTAAATAGTGATTTATCCTAGTTTAGCTCTTCCTCCTCTTGAGCCTATATCTAGTCCCCAAGCAACTATTTGAGATTTCTTCATTATAACACAAGTTTGAGTGAGTGTTTGCCACCTCAGTATATCCACAAGTTCAATTTAGGTACTTGTGAGCCTTTACAACAACTCGCTTTATTAGTGAGATTCTTTTCCTAAGAGAACATTCTCTCTTGATTTCAAGAGAAATCTCTCCCTCACTTTTACAAAGGTTTTGAGTATGTGAATCACTCAATTAAAACTCTTTCTAAGAGTAATGATGAGTACAATGAAGCTTTAATACTCAAATGATGTTGATACAAATGATATTGGCTCAAGAACAATGATTTTCATATAACAAGAGTAATATGATCATGAATTTCATAGTATGATGATTTCTGAGGTTAATCCCTTGTTAAGATCAATTTTGAGTGTTAAATTTATAACTCATGGAGTGAAATAAGTGTTAGAGATATCATATGACCATTTAAAGATGTTGCATGTAACCTTCTCTCATAATTGCTAGATATAGGAGAAGATTAACTAAATCATCACACTAAACATACCAAACAGTAATCAATTTACTTTGTTTAAAAAGCTTGGGCCCAAAACTTCTATTGCAAAATCATAAGAACCATAAGAAATTTGAGCAATATGTAGGGGAAATAAGTTATATGTAATCATAAGAACTAATTGCATGCCTCAAATACAAAGAAATAAGGTTAGATTATAGGCCATACACTGCGGCGACCAATACTTGTGTGCTTGACCTCCTCTATGTCATAGGTAGCGGTGTGATATGCCATGCACCATGGCACACATGACAGAAACTATTGCTATTAGAAACCAGTTCGCAGGGCGAACATTTGGCATGTGCCATTTTCATATACAACGTCCGATCGGAGTGATTCAAGCGCCCACAAGTAACTTATCATATAAGCTAACTAATGAGATAGTTTGGACACAATCCAATAGTCCAATCCAAATTTGGACATCTGGGTGAAAAAGTTACTTTTATCAAAATTTAGCATACCCACGTGTTTAAATTGATCCTATTGTCTCATTAGACCACATTAGGCCTTGAACTAAGTCCAAAAGGACATCTTACACCTGATTGATGACATTATGACACATAGATACACATGTATCACAAATTACCTACTCAGTAGCCCATTTCCACTTTTCACAACTTTTTACTATTAAGCATAATTTGAACCACTTGGCCATTTCACCATAAAATCACCACAAATTCACTTCATTCTTACCACAATCACATTTATAATATATTCACAACTATATCTTAGTCCCAACTTATCATTTCATTATATATTCACACATATGGATTAAGATTCATAAAAATTACTGCAATTCTCTCCAAACCACCACTTAATCATGCATGCAATCCCTATGGCAACTCATTTACAGCTTAACTACAAAAGACTCAGTTCATTATATAATACTCTGAGTTCACATGGCTTCAATAACTCTTAGCTAGTCTAAAGTCTTTTCCCCTGCCTTGATCATTGCTTTATCTTGTAAAATGTAACCACATAGTGGGATAAAATCTTAGTAACAGAATAACTCACTACTATTGGCTATCACATGTAACTATATAAAAGTATAACATAATATACAGTTAAACATAACATATATATATATGTTTCATTCCAAATCACAATAACATATTTCAATTCACCTCTTTCACTACTATAATAACCACTTTTCACCACTTTTTCACATATAGCATGATCATTATCAGCGGAACCTCCAAATCACCTGTACTTGAAACCATAAGCTTACCTTAGACCAATATACACTCTTATTGGCCTTGAGCTCATCTTCAATGGTAGAATACTCGGTCAAAGGTGTTCTATCTTACTTTCGGACTATGATTTCTCCTAATACATATAAAGGGTATCGTTGACTCCAACTCCGCATCACATTGATATTAAGGAGTTCAAATCTCTATCTCCGCACTGCAATAGATACTAAGGAGATAATCTCTAACACCGCATCTCGAAAGGCACTAAGGAAATATGATTCTCCAACACTATACCCTATCAGGCACTAAGGAGAATGATGTCATATGATTTTATAACTACACTCCACAGGGGTAAACCTCTAACCCTATGATCATACTTTTCGAACCTATCATAGGTTCTTAATCACCACCAATCTCATATATACACATATATACATTTATATATCAAATTACACAATTTCATTTACTTGTTTAACCAAAGTTCCTTTTCATACAATAAACATACAATGCTACAAAGCATGCTCAATTTAAAATGATTTCATATATTCCATAGCATACTCATACACAGTTACAATAAATAGTCAAACAAAAGAAGTTATTCAGTTACCTCAACTCTTCTGTCACAAGAAAGGTCACCAGTAGATTTCAATTACCACAAAAGCTCATCATAAGATTTTCTTATCAACTCACACATACGATATGCCAATCTACACAAAATTGGCATTATTAGTCAATTATTTTAAATTGACTAAAAGCATATAATTATCAACTATGGCTATAACTAGCCATTCATTCCTTTTTACTTGGCCATTCTAAACTAATTACCACCTGATTACTACTTTACATCTCTTTAAATGATCTCACTTTAGCTAAACATGATTCTCACCCCAATTCTTCACTAATTTAGGGCCAAATGGAGTGTACAAGTTCAAAGCTCCATTATTTCACCCTAAACCAGTTGTAAACCTTTAATTTAACTCCCAAAAACCTTTTTATTTCTATTGAGTAAGAATCAAACCCTTAAAATCTTCTCTATTCAATTTCTCTATAACTTATACTAAGAGAAATTTGGGTAAAATGGAAGGTAAGAGTTATATGAAGCTTACCCGATAAGTTACTCATTGAAAGTGCCTTCAAATGCTCTAAAATCTCTTGCCCTACCAAACTTTTGCTTCTTCTCTTCTCCCTCTCTTGTGTTTCTAATTTTTCCTTCTAAAATTCACCCCAGTTCATGACTTAAGAGGTCATTTTCCAATCCTCACCATGTGCACACACTTCAACCCAAAATGTGATCCTTTCACCCATATCTATCCATTCAACATCCCAATAACATAAATCATCAAATAATCATCCAAATCTCTAATCCTGCACTAATTGCCACTTTACCCCTGATTAATAGTTAATCACAGGATTATAGAATCAAGATGTTACATTGCACAGTGATTATAGCTATTGATGTAAAATCTTGTGAGCAATTAGAGCAAAATCACGTAAGGTAATGCATGTGGTAGTGCTCAGATGACAAATCAATTGTGTTTTGGAGTGCTTCATGTGTGTTTTGGACCTCAGAGGCTATAGAATGAAAAACAAGGCTTTAAAGGTCATTTCATACGTGTCTACAAGGTGTTTCACATGTGATTTTTACAAATGCTATTTAGTATGAAAAAAGGCTTTTAGGTGCAATTTCACATATGCACATAAACAGGTTTCACATGTGATTTGGACACTAATGCTAAATCACGTGTGTGTCTTAGCTGCTTTCACCCATAATTTAGATTGTTTACTGCATAAAACTTTATGATGTCCTATCTCACTTGATATAACTCCAAATTTAAAAAATTATATATTTTTGGATATCTCTTGAAGTCTAGCTTTCAAAGAAATAAGTTTCACACTCAAGTTAAGTGTATATTTTGAGATATGATCAAAAGAGTGGATGAAGGTCAAGACTGAATGCTATACAAAATCAATATATCAACACTCAACTTTTAAAGTTCATATCTTTCTTAATAGAACTCTATTTTGAATAAATAAACTATCATTGTTGTTGAAGTCTATTTTTAAATGAGATATGTTTCAAATTAAAATGATCTACGTACTCAGAGATATGATAAGAAACATGACCAAAGGTCAAAACTAATTTTCTTTACAATTGCCTTTTTAAAGCTTAGACTTCAAGTGTTTATGACATTTTCAACTTAACTCCATTTTAAGTAAATAAAACAACTTCGAAAACTTTATGAAGCTAGTAGTCAAAACATTTAAAATCTCGTGAGATATAAATGATCAACGATAAAAATCATAATTATAGAAAATTATATCTCACTCTTTCTCTTAATAGTTAAAATACATGTTTTACTTAAAGATGTCTTGAGCCAATACTTTATATCTAAATCAATGAGTTTAATATAAAGACTTCTAGCCTAATGATATTATACCTATCAAGTCCAAGGATCCCAAGGTGCATCCAAGCATATATAAATGTCTTCATTCTTCGTACGCACTTCTTGGATTATACTTCTCTTTATCTTTATGTTCTTCAATTATGAGTATAGCATGCAAATGATGACTTGAACTTTGTTCCTCTTCATGCTTACTCTCATCTTCACTTTGGACAATCTTAAATGATATATCATAAATAAAATAGTTAGTCCAAGTATCAATGTACATATATCTAAGTTGTGAATGATAATATTTTAAATACTTTTAGATATAGAATCAATTTAAGATAAGAAAACATATGATAGTATAAAATAATTTTGATGCACACAAATTATTTTTCCAAATCACATGTAATATGAAACATCATAAGTAAAAACACTTTAAAGCACTTGTTCTATAATCATATTTAACTACTATACATATATATATATATATATATATGAAAGCAATGCATAAGTATAGTTAACTCATCTATATTTGTCATCATTAAAATTTAAGCTAAACATAATGTCACAAGCCATTATGCCCAATGAAAGCCTCAAGAAGAAAGAGTACATATGAAGAACTCTTAATGAAATTATCTTAAGCCTACTGGACATAAAGAAATAGAAGTGAGCATGAGAAAGAAGAAGATCAAAGTTGTATCATGAATTAAAGTATATAGGTTACATTTATTTTATTCTTTTCTTAGAAAATTTTGTAAAAATTAATTGAGAGCTTAAACATGAATTAAAGTAAGATTGCATCATATAGAATGTCACAAGCTCTTAAGTCACTTAAGGTTAAAAAGTCTCATCCATGAAAGTACAAGATATGTCTATGCGTTGTGAACACCGTAATTTGTCCGAACATTTTTTAAATAATAATAAATAATCAAAAAAAAATAAAAATATAAAAATGAAATTTAATCCTTTTTTAAGATTACATTTTCAAAAAAAAATAATCTAACAAAATTAACAAAAAAATATAACCTTGCTTAAAATCTCTCTGAAATTATCCTAACCATTCAAGATATTAGGAACTAATTTTGAGAGTCAACTTCTTTTGAATTTCTTCCTTTAAATTTTGTTATCTTCCAAAAAAATATGTTTGCTTAATTCAAAATCAAATTTCTTTTATCTTTTTTTTAACTTCTAAATTAACAAACAGGATTTAAAAAAAAAGAAAGAAAGAATCATAGTTTTTTTTTTTTAAAATAATAATACACAAACCGATGGGTTAAATCTTACCCCATCAGTTCCAAACTTGGTCTTTCGGTTAGATGCCATGCACACAGAGATAAAGAAGACCAAAAGCACACATGCAAAAATAAAAAGAAACAGAGACGACATACGGCCACACAGCTAAAAGGGAAATGCAGAAGAATACCAGAGGCAGATGCAGAAAAGATCAGACGTGAAAAACACTTGGTCACGCAAGGAAAAGGAGTCAGAGATGCATGCAGAAAAAGAAACACATGCATGTATGAAGAAGAAAAGAAAAACAAATGCTTGACACACACGTGAGCAGAAACAGAGAAAAGGAGAAAGAAATAGAGAAGACGTGCACGGCAAAGGAAAAGAGCCTAAGCTTCAACAATAAAGGGATCTCTTACGCAAAGATCTAGGGAGGAGGGGACTAGATTTTTTTTTGCTCATGGAGGAGAGAACAAAGGAGAAAGGGACGGAGATAGAAAAATAAAGGAAAAATAGAGTATAGAGAGAAGGAGAAACATGAACGTTTCAATGAGGGAGGATAGAGGAGAAGAGATGAATCTGAGATGAAGAGAAAAATAGAGCATCAGGACCATAAAAAAGGAAGGAAGGAGAGAAATGAAATGCAAAAAAAAAAACAGAGAGAAGAGGGCATCCGGAGAGAAAGAGAGAAACAGAGAAGGAGAGATGAGAAGGAAACTAAGAAACAGAGCTTGAAGGAAAGGGAGAAGAGAGAGACCGAAGGAGGCAAAAAAAAAAAGAACAGAAAGCACAAGAGCACGGGGGATGGAAGAAAAGAAACTCAAATTGAAAGAGAAAAACGGAGCAGAAAACCAGACGAAGAAGAAAAGAAACTGGAGCATGAGAAGTAGAGCATCGAGACAGGGAATTTCTGGGGGAGAATAAGACAGAGAAGGAGTGCTATATCTGGTAAAAAGATTCTTCTGAAACTTGAAAAAATGAAGGAAGATAAGTTCGCGGAAAGTACTGCACCGAACACCATCATCTTTATCTCGCCTCAAAAACTTGGCAAGCTGCACAGGACAGCTGAATCTCTCATCTTGCTGCTTCTCTTTCACTTTATGTTTCTTCCTCTTGTGCTTATGGTTTTTACTTCAATATTTTTCCTTATTCTTCTTTAGTCTGTTATTCTTCTTATGCCTTTTTGAATTATGAGATGAATCATGCTTGCTGTCAGATAAACTTTCACTTCTAGAGCAGTCGGACATGGAACATGAATAATATGAATCAAAAGAGCGGTGGTGCCTATGACGTGTTTTGGAGTGGGATTTAACCTTTAGGGCTTCTTTATCTCAGACCCGGTGACTTATGTACGTTCTTTCTTGCTTAAAATTTTGTACTCCTTTTAAAATTTCATGCGCCTGTTTCTTTCAATCATATTATTTTAGAAAAAATTAAGAGTATACATATGTTTAATATGAGACTATTTTTTATTCGCAAATAACTTTAAGGCATCAACTTCATTTTGATTTTCATGCAAAATAAATTAGGTAATTAATGGTGGTGATGGTATGCGGATCTTGTTAATTTTAATTGTTGGATGCTATTACCATTACTCTCATCATTTTCTTGCGAAAGTCATATCTGAGCATTAAACCAATTTAAAAATCTTGAGGAACATATCTTTAAGTTAAAAGAGGAGTGAAGTGTCAAAATAATTTCTTTCTCTATTCTTTCGAAAGCTAACTCATATTATGCACCGACTGCAAATGCAAATATTTTGATTATCTATTTATCGTGTGAGATTTTAAGAATCTCCATAGGCATTTAGAATGATTTCATACCGTGTAAATTAATAAGATTTTACAAGTATGAAGATCAATCTTATAGGTATTTATATGGGTTTCAAAGGCCCATCATTAAAATTAACTCTCTTTTTATAATTTAAATCAATAAAATATTTAAGTCTCATGTGAGATTTTAAGTATCTTCATAGAGACTTAACTTAATCACATTATTGTGTGGGATAATAAATCCTCGCAGATATAGTGATTCACAATTTGTATGATGAATATATAAACGAATTTTGTAAATAAAATAATGAACATTTTTATAATATTAATTAACTAAATTAATAAATTTAAATTATAATCATATTGTCTGATAAGATCTTTTAGTTATGTGAGATTTTGGAAACTCCGTAGACCTTTAGAGTAATCGTACTACCGCGTGAGTCAATAAGGCTTCGCAGGTATAACGAATAAGATTTCTATATTTAAAAATATGCGTTATATAATTACGCATTAAAATTATTTAAAGAAAATATTATATAATACTTTTACTGTGTGAGACTTTGAATCTCCGTAAATATTTAGGATAATCTCGTATCATGTAAATCAATAAGGTTCTACAGATATGAGAGTAAAACTTATATAGTAAAATTAACTCTCCTTTTATAATCTAAATTAATTTATTTAAGTCTCATGTGAGATTTCAAGAATTTTTATAGAGACTTAAATTAATCATATTATCGTGTGGGATAATAAGTCCTCGTAGATATAATGATTCTCAATCTCTATAGTAAATAAGTGATTTTTGTAAATAATTATATAATAAATAATTTAGAAAATTAATTAATCAAATTAATGAATTTAAATTATAATTATAGTTACCAACTATATCTTTTAGTTATGTAAGATTTTTGAATCTCTGTAGACTTTTAAGATAATTATATTATCATATGAATCAATAAGACTATGCTGATATAACAATTAAGTTTTTAATATATATATATATACAAATTATATATTAAATTAATTACATTAAAATGTATTTAAATAAATTTAATCCCTTTATCATGTGAGATTTTGGAATCTTTGCAGATACTTAGAATAATTGCATTACCGTATGAACTAATAAGGCTCTACAGGTATAGCAGTTAAAATTCCTAATCATAAAACAAAAAAAATAATTTTAAACCCTTTTCTTTCTTTATTCCAAAATTTAAAAAATTGAGAAAATAATTAAAATTAATTACTTTTTGTAATTTAAAATACACATATCAAATTTTAGAAATCATTTTATTTACAAAATGGTGAATTATTTCTAGTTAATTTCTCTTCAAAAAAAATATTTTCACCAACAACTTTTAAGCCCGAATTACGTGGACTTTGATCCCCATCACAGGGAACGTAGGCCTCAGAGTCAGATTCTGAGTCAAGTCCATCCTCCCTCATAAATAAATAAATATTTCTCACCTAATTCTTATTATTTTCATCAAACACATGAATATAAAAGGGATAATTAAAATAATTATAAAACTATATTAATAGAGCGCAACAAACTTCAGGTAACCGTTTTGATGAACGGGTGTTGTGGGGTGCCTAACACCTTTCCCATACTCAACCAACTCCCAAACCTATTCTCTAATTTTTGCAAATCACCCTTATCCTCCTTTTAAACAGTTTCCCAAGATTTTCCTCAAAATCTTGGTGGTGACTCCTCATTCGATCTGGTTCCCCCCGTGAAGGCCGAGACCTTAGCTCGCGCGCCGTCCGAGTCGCATTTTTTTGAGTGCGACACGTATGTTTGACAAATATTTGCATGCACTTATTGTAACACCCTCAATTTTTAATTTTGAGTTTTTAGTGTTTAAAAAGGATTAATTGGTAAATTTAAGTGATTAAAGAGTTAATGATGTTTTCAGACTACTAATAAAGTTATTAAGATGTTAGACAACCTTTGAAGAAGGCTAGATGGAAGTTTGTGAGGTCAAGGCATCAAGTGGGGCTCAAGTTTTACCTTGGGCTCACTATGTCATTCGCTATGACAGATGCATCATGCTCTATGGCAGATTGCAAAAATCTAAACATATAAGATAGTCGCATGCATTCAAAGTAGAAGGAAAAAAAAGGAAATAGGGGAAGAAATAGAGGAAAGGTTCTTCTCTGCTTAGGCTTTACTTTTGAAGCAATTTAAAGGCAATCTACACTAGTTTGACATATGGGTAAGCTTCCTATCCCTCTCCCTTCCCCTTTATGTGAGATTCTTGGTAGTTTTGGATAGAATGGGAGTTGATTTCAATTTTCCTTAGGTTTTGACCGAACCCATTGACTTAGTTAGGGCCGTAAGTGTTAAATCAAGCTTTTAGACCTAGGTTTGAAGTTTTTATATTGATTTGAAATTTTTTAGCTAGGGTTTGGATGAACCCTAATTAAAAATTAGAAGAAAATAATTTATCTAAGTGTTTGGATATTAAATGAAATCATTGGAGTGTGTTGAAAGTGTTGGTTTTGCTAAAGAGGGTATTTAGGTATAATAGGTACCTAAAAGTAGGTAGAAAAGGGGGTATAATTAGGGTTACAATCGATAATTACTGTTTAATCTTAAATTAAATATTGATTAAGCTCTGTTGAGCTAGTGGATCTTGTGGAGTTAGTCATTTGCCACAATAACTCCTTTTTTTTGTGACAAAAGAGTTGAGATAATCAAATAATTTAGTCCTTTTGCTTAGGTATTTGAGTGGTTATGAGTTGCATAAAAATATATATATATATACATATATATAATCTATTATTAGAAATTTTATAGATATATATATAATCTATTATTAGAAATTTGATTTAAGTATGACTTATTGATCCTTCAAAAAACTTATGTGAAGTGGTTATGATTTAAAGTATTACTCTATGCTCAAAACCCTTTTCATATGTACTTGTAAATAATTATGGAATCAGATGCAAATTAAAATGTTAGTAAATGTACATGGTTATCTATAATGAAAAAAATATGTGCATGATTGAAATGGCACGAGCATGATCACTGTGAGAGGGTAGATATTATATGAAATCCATATGGTATATTGAAAACATGGAACCCTCGGTTCACAATCTCTCTCTTGTTTGAAGTTCCAATACTATTTGAGATAGATTTGGCATACAACACCTCTCAAGTATTCAAGATAAGGGGGAATCTGTGGTCTATAATGGGTAAATGCACCTTTAGCCAAGGCTACCTCTCATGATTAATGAGCTTGGGCCAATCTAATCACATGGCTTTCGTCTTATTATGTTATTAGCCCATAGATTCAATTAGATGAAATACAGAGGATATAAGGTAGAAAATATTGATCATGCATTGTATAGTTTGATATATAGTAAACATGTGTTTGTATGCATTCTATAAATGTTTTTACTTGCCATATTGTAACCTCTCCTCATACCAAATTGTTATCCTAGTACTAAACTAGTATTAGGAGGGGTTAACCTAATTACTATATCACATACCAAGCTAAAATCAAAGAATTTTCTTTAAAATGCTTGGAAACCGAAGACTTCTTTCTAAAATCATTTGAAATCATTCACATAACAGATAATGCAAAGTGGAAGATAATTTCTCGCATTCATCAATTACAAGGCATATTTTAAAATCAATGAAATAACTCTAGAAAAAGGACCACATGCCATGGCGTGCACCATATGTGCCGTAGCATGTGCATAGAGCCACGAGCTCTTTGTCTATGCCACGTACTGCGACGCACATGACATATTCTACTATCATATGATAGTTCACGAAAGTAAACTTCTAGTGTACACCATTTTCATATAAAATGTTTGATCCAAGTGATTCAAGCACCCACATAAAGCTTATTTCATAAGCTAACTAACAAGATAACATTGGACACGATCCAACTATCCAATCTAAATTTGGACACTCGTGTGCAAAAAGTTACTTTTCTAAAAAATTTAAACACCAAAGTATTCAAATCACACTTTGTGTCTCATTAGGTAATTTCAAGCCTAGAACCGAGTCTAAAAGAACAATCCACACTTGATTGACTAATAATAACAACATATATATATATATATATATATGTATCAAGATTTGGCCATCAACTTACCCTCAGTATTAGGCCTATTATTAAACTTTCACAAACACACATACATTTGGCCAACTTTTAGTATAATCATTAGAAAGTCATTACTTCAAGCTACTCATATTATTATATAACATAATCCTAATCCTAAATCACTTTTCACCATAATTGAGCTAGGATTTACTAATTCACCAGAAAATCACTACATAATCACATCTACATATTCTCAACACATTCTCAATCAAATTTTAGCTTGCTATCATATATTTCATCACCTGTGTCACATTTTCACACACATACACAGGGCTAAGATTCTTAAAATCAACACTTTTCACAACTAAACACATGCACATGAATCTTATGGCAACTTATTCATTTACAAATGTACAACAAAATCAAATTCATTAAACAAGCTCTTGATTTATGCGATAGTAGCACTACTATGTCAACCTTGAGTCTTTCCTTTTACCTAGCTCACTACTTTAACCAATAAAGATGTAATCATAGCAGTGAGATAATAATTTTAGTAACGGAATAACTTGCTTCTATTAACTATCACAAGTAACTATAAACAAGTATTGCATGTACATAATCAAATAAAGTATATAACATAATTTAACTTCATAAAACCATTCTCATAACAAATCATCACTACTAGCATAATCAACTACCATCTGAGCCTCCATATCACCCTGACTGAAACCATAGGCTTTATTAGGTCAATACATACTCAAACCTAAGTGCACTTTTAATGGTAGAATTACTCAGCTAAAAGTGTTCTATCCCACTTTCGAACTATGGTTTCCCTTATCATATACCATGATTGGGGTATCATTACTCTAACATCGCACCCTACACGAGCACTAAGCAGATAATCTCGAATATTGCACCTCACTAGAAACTAAGGAGTTGGAATTCTCTAACACCGTATCCCATTAGGCATTAAGAAGAATATATGTCATATAGACTTCCCATTACTTTTCTCTATGGGTGAACTTCCACCCTCTATGATCATGCTCACATACCAACAATCAATTTGTATTCAAATTCACATATAATTATTTTTATATAGTCATATATTTCCACAAACTCATTATTTGAAATCCTTTTCATGCATAAGCATTTATTTTCTCAAAACATGCTTAATCCAAAGCAATTAATCACATGCAATAGCTATAATACTTACAATTAGTTACAATAGATAATCAAATAGAGAAATTTATTTAGTTACCTTAACCCTTCTGTCACAAGAAAGGGTTACTTGTGGATTTCTTATATGCTTAATGTCATTGCACCCCCTTTCTTTCTCAAGTTATATATTGTAACCTCCCTAAGGTTAAACCACAAATTAACTCTAAATCATGGTAATCTAAGGTTTTATCCTCAAGGATTACCAAACTATAAGGTTTTAAAAAGAGAATTTCCTAAAAATTATTTTAAAGGAATCTCAATTTTTGACAATTAAAATTTCATACATGATTTAAGGATGCCAAATTAGAGTTTCAAGCTTGGAAATTGATTGGGACACAAATAATGAGTTTTAAAACTCAAAAATAGATTTGTACAAAAAAATGACACGTGCATTACAGCTTACAGCTCATGCACTGCGGCGTGCCTCCTCTGTGCCAAGCCTCGTGACGTGAGGCACCATTCGTCGTGGTGCATTGCACAAAATTTGACAGATTAGTACTACCATTTGATAGCTCAAGGAGCAAACTTCTGATGCATCCTAAATCTCCGTCCGATGTCTGATAGAGGTGGTTTTGATATCTATATAGAGCTTTCTCTTAACTCTAGCTAATGGCACCGTTTTCTCACCAAAATTCATATTCTATAAAAAATTGCATACCAAAACCCATTTTGACCATTTTTTTCACAAAATATCACAAATGGAGTGTCCTAACTCAACTACACATGCTAAAAGCTTACACCAACCATCCGACCACACTCAATAGACTCTTACGGACTCGTGCAACGTACCGTACACAATAAAAAATGCATATCTCATAAAATCACCACTCAACCCCAATTTTCATAAAATAATAAGGGGGAGGAAATGTTACACAAAATCAATTATTTCATTTTAAATTTCTCATAATACAAATATTTCTACTTGCACAAATATTTTGGCTCTATCTATAGGTTCAAAATTAAAACTCACTATCCTAGGACACAAAATATGCTAATTATTCACAAAATTATGCAAGTAGTGCATAAATCATGACAACTAATCCTAGTTAGTAATTATATTAACAAATACACATGTAAGTAGTAAAAGAGAGGCATATATAGGATTACTCCATAAATCCTAAGCCTTTGTATGTTTTTCTTGACTCGGATCCAATGAGTTAGGTCATAAAAATATTAAAAATTGAAGGGTGAGTACAACCACTCAGTAACTAAGTTACACTTAACTCTTACAGTTGCATATTAATCATAAATAGATGCAATTAGGCAAATAAGCACATATATATCACATAAAACTAAGCCACGGTTCACAAAACTAACAACCATATGACTGGGCTTGCCATAAAACACTATATCATGTTATTTTGTGAAAACATAACTTAAGGTCACAAAAATAACAACCATGTACCCTTAACACATGCTAGACCACAAAACTAACAATCATATGGTCAGACTTATATGCATGATCATATGCTAACCTTATATCCTCCTGTTACTTCCGACACAAAATCGGTGGCTATCTCGTGACTACGTCCTTCACGGACTAACCCAGCCTTCTACTTATGAGGAGCTACCAAGCTAGGGTAAACTCTCTCACTTATGTAATTCAGTTTTCCTTAATACTAACAACTATGGGGTGTCGTACCCCTAATCTAGCCTCTTCATGAATCAGTAGAGACTAGTTAGTTTGAGTCCCTTATAGAACAAGTAGGACAATCCTAAAACAACTATGGAAAAAGGGCTACCTCCCAATTCCAACGGTTGGTGCCAAGGCTAGTTCCTGATTCCAACGGTCACTGACAATTCCACATGGATTTCAATCAATCTACTCCTCTCCCTAGGCGAACTCCCGCCTATGATCATGCCATGCACATGTTTCATATAATATGCATTTTGACAAATGATTCATAACACATGAACTCACATAACTTAATACTCTACAATTTAACACATAATATATCACAATTCTCCACCCATAGTAATAAATCACAATCAATTTTGTAAAACATTAAAGGTGGTAGAATTAAGGTTTTCTTTCCCAAAAAACCATTTCACAAATCAAGCACTTGCCAATATGCATCATTAATTTAACCCATAAATCTCATTTCACAAACACAATTAACATTGAACTATAAAAATTAAGTTTTCCTCGGTTACCTCAAACCTTTGAGAGGTCAAAGGCTTACCCCTTACTATACCAACTTCCCAAAGCTTTAATAAGCTCAAATGGTGCCAAAATGAACCTCTATACATCTAAACCACAAGAACATCATTGTTATCTAACTCTTAAAGCTTCATTAACTTAAAACTCCATACACTCTATTTTTATCGACTCATAATCACTACCCATTCTTACCCAATAGGCTCATTAGATTCTATTAATGTACATTATCATTAATGACACCTTAAACCATTATTAATGTACATAAACCTCTCTCAACTACCTCATAATTATCAATTTTTGGATATTAAATGCTCACATAGGCCATCCACTTCTAAAATCATTAATGTAGTATTCCAATACATTAAACAACTCTTATTAATTTCATTTTAACTAATAGAATTGAACCCATATTCCTATGGACTAAAAATCCGTCTTCTAACTCAAACTCTACCATAAATCATCATAAATAAGGGAGAGAATGGAAGAAAAAGGCACCATAATCTTATCTTGGGTGTTTACGAGCTTCAATCTAGCCTCAAGACTACCCAATGAAGTGCCTTAACAGAGCCAAAGTCAAGCTCTTAATTCCTTTATTCTTTTTCTCTTCTGTTTTTGTATAGGAATGAATCAGATTTATCTGATTTTTGGCCATATGCTGCGGCATATGATGCCTTCCACGACAGCACATGGCACAGAGGAGCTCGTTATGTTTAAATTATCTCTGTGCACCATGGCAGACCAACCATGCATCGCAGTGTGTGGCACAGAAAATAATTCTTTACTTTTTCTTCTTCTTTCCTTGCCCGGGTGGTCCGCCATCGATTTAGACCCACTTTTAAGGCTGAAATCAGATCATTTATGCTAAGTTAAGCTCCTCTAGCCACAATCTTATTAACTCACAAATTACTCTCATTAGGTTAATAAATTAGGGTCAAAAATTTTTGGATGTTATAGATATGCAACATGACAATCTACACATCATTAGCACTATTAGTCAATTAACCAAATTGACAACAAGAACTATTATCACTATAAACCACATTTAGTCATTCCTCTCTTTCAATTTAGTTCATTTAGATTCATTGCAATCCAATCACATCTTTCTATAACTTCTGCCAATCCCATAACACCTTACTCTAATTTCCATTCCTTTTTCTTATAGTTTTAGAGTCTATTTAAACTTACAATCTCAAAGCTTTATCATTTAAATCTAAACCAGTTGCAAAACCTTAATTCAATCTCTAAGAATCTTTTCATTACTAAAGGATAAGAAACAAACCTCTTAAAATTCTCTTATTCAATTTCTCTATAACTTATATGAAGAGAAATTAGAATAGAATTGAAGCTAAGGGCAATACGAAACTTACTCGATAAGTTATTTGTCGAAAATATCTCTTGAGCTTCCACAACTCAATACCCTAGCAAAGGATTATCATCTCCTCTTCTCCTTTTGTGCTTCTTCTTCCTTTTCCTCTATCTTTCATAAGTTGACCATATCTTTATTAGTTAATTTCTGTGTCATACATCGTGAGGTACTCAATACTAGCTGCAACATGTGGCATAGTAAGAAAACTCCTCATCACACTCATACGCTTCACTTCAAAACACGATCCTTTCACTCGTATCTACTTATTCAAAACTCTAAAAGGTCAAAATACCAAACTGTTATCCAAAATCTTAATCATTTACTAATTGTTAATTTTCCCTCAATTAGCTATTAGTGTCATAATTAGAAATTTAGGTTGCTATACACATCACATACTCATATTCTATTCTTGTATGCTTGTGAATAGATTAAATTATTTAGTTACTGAGTCCTCAATTCACCTTTATGGTTATATTTAACGGGTGAAGGCTTCAATAGAGACAAAGAAAAGGAAGACATTATCATGGACTTAAGAGCTTGGATTTAAATAGCTTATTCCATTTTGGTAAAAGATGTAATGAACTATTTATAATTATGACAACTTAAGATTATGCGTTGTTTTAGGTACATTTGTATAAGAATTTGATGTATCATGTGTGTTTCAACCTAGTATGTTTTATTGTGTTGGAAATTTTATGAGAAGTTGAAATACTAGTACAAGAGTGATTATTGTGGTATTTGTATATGTTCGAATAGCCATGGGATATTTATGATGAATTTTGTGCACATCACTTAATTTATTTGAAATCAAGGTTTTGTAATATCCTAAATTTTTTAATCCCGAGGTTAGCTGTTAATTGAGGGTAAAGGGTTGATTAGTATGGTATTAGATATTTGGATGATTACTTAATAGATTTACTCATTAGCATGTTGTATGAACAGATACGGGTGAAAGGAGTGCATTTTAGGTCAAAGCAAGTACGTGTGGTGAGAATAAATCTAACTATGCCATGCACTGTAACTTATGCTGCATGGACTAGAAAATAACTTCTTAAGTCATGAAATTTCAAAAATTTCAAAGGAGAGAAGTTGAGAAACATGAGGGAGAGGAGAGAAGAAGAGCTGAGGTGCTAGGTCAAGCTATTTCAGGTCATTGAAAGGTGCTTCTGATCAATAACTTAGCGAGTAAGCTGCATATAACTCTTATCTTCCATTCTACTCAAATTTCTCTAAAAATGAGTTATAGCAAAATTGAATCGGTGAAATTTTAAGGGTTTAATTCTTGCCCAATAGTAATAAAAAGGGTTCTCAAAAGCTAAATTAGAGCTTTGGGATTAATTTAAATTTGAACTATAGAGCTTTATACCTATAGGCTCAATTTAGCCTTAGGTTAGAGAGAGAAAGGAGTAAGAATTTGACTTAAGTGAAATGAGACCAGTTGAGGTAACATAAATTAGTAATCGAGTAATAATAGACTTGGAATGGATAAATGAAAAAGGATTTATAGATGAATATAGCCCTAAGTAGTAAATATGTGTTTTTGGTCAAAATGGACTAAATGACTAAAATGTGCCAAATGTATTCAGATTGGCATATTGGATGTGTGAGTTGAGAAAGAAAGCTTGTGATAAGCTATTGTGGTAGTTTAAATCCATGGGTAACCTTTCTAGTAACAAAAGGGTTGAGGTAACCGAATAACTTCCTTTAATTGATTGTTTATTATAACTGTGTATGAGTATACTATATAGTGCATGAAATTATTTTGAACTAAGTATATTTTGTGGCATTGAATATTTATCACATAAAAAGAACTTTTGGTTAAATGAAAGATGAAATCTACATAGTTTGTTATAAAATGTGTATATGTACATGCATGAGAAAAGTAATGATTGGGAATCTTGAATGGCTCGAAAAGCATGATTATAGGGGTGGGAGTTCACTTGAGTGGAAAGGTGGTGATAAGATTATATGGCATATTCTCCTTAGTGCCCGATGGGGTACGGTGTTGGAGAATTATACCTCCTTAGTAAAGTGTTGGGGAAGATCTCCTTAGCACCTTTTAAGGTACGGTGTTAGACATTTGAGACTCCTTTATGTTTTTTTGATATAGTGTTGGATCAACGACACCCATTGTGTGTATTAGGAGAAACCATAGTCCGAAAGTGAGATAGAACACCTTTAGTAGGGTAATTCTATCACTAAAGGTGAGATTAAGGCTAATAAAAGTATACATTAGTTTAAGGTGAGCCTATGATTTCATGTTGAGGTAATTTAGAAGGTTGGTTGGTAGTGATCATGCTATGGAATGTTATGTGATGTTTGTGCTAGTAAAGTGGTTAAAAGTGGTACAAAGAGGTAAAATGTGAAACATTGATGTGATTTAAGTAGAACTTGCGATATATGATATGTGAATAAGGTTTAAATGGTATATTATACCTTACTTTCATATTGTTACATGTGATAGTCAACAGGAGTGAGTTATTCCATTACTGAGATTTTTATCTCACCCCTATGGTTACAAATTTTTTTATAGGACTGGGCAGTAATTAAGGCAAGGGAATAGAGACAAGACTGCCATAATGGTGCCGCTGTTGTAGAAGTCTTTGAGATTGTGTAATGAACTGAGAACTTGGGTATATATATGTATATGAGTTGCCATAGGATTGCATACATGTTTTGAGTAGGGACTTTGTGAAATCTTACCTAATTGTGTGTATATGTGGTGAAATGAATCAAAGGCTAAAGATTTAGGTGTATATGTTTTGATTTGTTGTGAATATTGGTCAATCTTAAGCCCAAGTGTGAAATTATGATAAAATGAGTAATTTAAGGCTAAGATTGAGTAATATATATATTATGAATGTGAATGTATGAGTTTATGTTGAGAAAAAGGCCAAGTTGTGCCAAGTGTTGGCAAATTGTAAAAGTTTATGATTCCATGCTTAAATGGATGAAACACTTTTTAGCCTTAAAGATTAACTTAGAGAGAGCCTTAATATTGAACAAGCTATCCAAATGTGGTTTAAAGTTGCCTAAGTGTGTTTCACACCATAGAGAGGTAAGGTGTCTCTGTACACTTATTCATACTTGAAACATCTAACATCCTGAATTCTAAATTTTAGAGTTATTACTAATTAATAGTTAATTAGTGAATTAGTGTGTGATTAACATTTTAGATGGTGAACTAGTGTTTAGATCCGTTGGGATGTTACATGAACAGATTATAATGGTAAAACATTATTGTGAAGTAAAGCATATGAGTGCAAAGAGGATTTTTCTTAATGTGTCACATGCCATGGCACAAGCTGCATGCACGATAATGTAAGGCACAGCAAATGTCATAAATGCTCGTGAATCAGCTTGTGCTATTAGAGGAAAAAGAGAAGGATGAGAGCTAAGGTAAGAGATTTTAGAAGCAAGAGTGACTTTTCTGACCTATTACTTACCAAGTAAGTCTCATATCACATTAACCTTTAATTCTACACTAAATTCTCTTAGTTTAATATATTGGGCAATTGAATCTGGAAGTTTTAAGGGATTGATTTCTTACATTATAGTAATAAAAGGACTCTTTAGAGTTAAATTAAGACTTTGCGACTAGTTTGAGCTTTAGCGACAAAGCTTTAAAGCTGTAAGCTCAAATTAGTTAAGTTAGTAAAAAGAAATGGGCAAAAAGTTGGAAAAGAAAACATCCTCAAAATTTGAAACCTGAATAACTTAGCTTGAGTAGAGTAATTAATTTTATTAGTGAGGTATGTGGCCAGAGAGATCTAATGGGTATGTTTAGTTGTAATTTTAGCCCTAAATGTGAAAGAGGGAGAAAATCTGAAGGGTGAGGTTCTGTGCCATATATCACAGCTTGTGGATTATCCACCATGGCACATGTGTGCCTATACACCTAGTCAAGGATTCTCTGTGCCATTTGGTAATAAAATTACATTGATTTGATTTAATTTGTTTGCCCATATCTGAAATTGATGTAATTATTGGTATGGATTGGTTGTCAGCTAACGGAGTGACATTAGACTTTGACAAGAAGACAGTTTCCCTACCAATGTATTTTGCAACTCCTATAGTGTAGGAAAACATAATTTCAGTAGTTTCCTTTAAAACACCAAAATTTTTGTCTACTATGCAAGTGAAGAAGTCTGATTGTGAAGGTGAAAGATGTTTTTAGTTTTCTTTTTCATACATGAGGTCTATGATGGTGTTTTATATAATATCCTGAATTTCTTAATCCTAAGTTTAAAGATTAATCAAGGGTGAAGTAGAAGTTAGTATGGAATTAGAGATTTGAATGATTAATTAGTATTTTAACTTGTTTGTATGTTGTGTGAGTAGATACGGGTAAAAGGAGTACATTTCAGGTCAAAGCAAATGTGCATGGTGAGAATAAATCTCATTATGCCATGTGTCGCAGCTTGTGCTGCATGCACTATGGTGCATAGACCAAAAAATCATTTCTTAAGTTATGAAATTGGGTGATTTTTAGAAGTAAAAATCTAAGAAACACATGAGAGAAGAGAGGTAAAGGGCTGAGGAGCTAAGTCAAGCCATTTTAGAGCGGTGGAAGGTGATTTGGATCGATAACTTGCCAGGTAAGCTACATATAACTCTTACCTTTCATTTTACACAAATTTCTCTAAAAATGAGTTATAGATAAATTGAATTGGTGGAATTAGAAGGATTTGATTCTTGTCCAATAGTAATAAAAAAGTTCATGGAAGTTAAATTAGAGCTTTATAAATAGTTTAGAGCTGAATGGTAGAGCTTTGAACTCACAAGCTTAATTTTAAGTTTTAGAGAGAGAAAGTTAGGGCAAAAATATGATTTGAGCAAAATAAGATCGGTTGAAGTGATGTAAAGTATAACCTCCCTAAGGTTAAACCACCATTAAATCTAAATAATAGTAATCCAGGACTTAACCCTCAAAGGATTACCAAAATGTAAGCTCAATAAATAGGAATTTCTCAAAATTATTTCAAAAGAATCCTAATTTTTGACAATTCAAATCTCAAACATGATTTTAGGACTCCAAATCCAAGTTTTGAAAATGAAACAAAAGCTTAAAAATCAATTGAGACCCATAATAATGATTTTTAAAACTCAAATCAAATTTTCATGCAGAAAATGACACGTGCACTGCGGCTTGCAGCTCCTGCACCATTTTCATACTCAAACTCAATTTCAATAAGAAGTTGGATAACAAAACCCATTTTGACCACATTTTAACAAAATCTCTCAAATATAGGGTGTCTCAACTTAACCATACATGCCAATAGCTTACACCAACCCTCCGACCACACTCAATAGACTCTTGCAGACCCATGCAACACACCACACACAATCAAACGCACTTATATCATAAAATCACCACTCAACCCCAATTTTTCTTAAAACAATAAGGGGGAGGAAAAGTTGCATAAAATCAACTATTTCATTCTAAATTTCTCAAAATACAAATGTTTTTGCTTGTACAAGTATTTTGGCCCTATCCACGGGTTCACAACTAAAACTCACTAACCCAAGGCACAAAATACACTAGTTATACACAAAATCATGCAAGTAGTACATAAATCACATCAATTATTTCTAGTTGGCAATTATATTAACAGATATACATGTAAGTATCAAAAGAGAGGCATATAGAGGATTTACTCCATAAATCCTAAGCCTCTATATGTTTTCCCCGACTCAGATTCGATGAGCTAGTTCCTGAAAATATTGAAAATCGAGAGGTGAGTACAACCACTCAATTACCAAGTTTCACTTAACCCATACAGTTACATATTAATTGTAAATAGATGGGATGAGGCAAACAAGCACATATATCACATAACCATAGGCCACAGTTCACTAATCGAGCTTGCCACAAAGGACTATATCATGTTATTTTGCAAAAACATAACTCAGGTTCACAAAAATAACAACCATGTACCCTCAACACATGCTGGACCACCAAACTAACAACCATATAGTCAAACTTATATGCAAGATTATATGCCAACATTATATCCTTCTGTTACCTTCGACACGAAACTGGTGGCTATCTCGTGGCTATGTCCTTCACGGACTAAGCTAACCTTTTACTTGTGAAGAGCTATCAGGCTAGGGTGAACTTACTGACTTATATAATCTGGTTTCCTCCAATACTAATAATCATGGGGTGTCATACCCCTAATCTAGCCTCCTCATGAATCGGTGGAGACTAGTTAGGTTCGATCCCTTATAGAACAAGTAGGACAGTCCTGAAACAACTATAGGACAAGGGCTACCTCCCGATTCCAATGGTCAATACCAAGGCTAGTTTTTAATTCCAATGGTCACTGTTAATACCACATAGATTTCAACCAATATACTCCTTTCCCTAGGCAAACTCTCGCCAATGAGCATGCTATGCATATTTCACATATAATATGCATTTTTAATAATCATTTCTCAGCACATGAACTCACATAACACAAATGCTCCATAGTTTAACATATAATTCATCACAATTCTACACCCATAGTAATAAATCACAATTAATTTCATAAAATACCAAGGGTGGCAAAATCAAGACTTTCTTTTCCAAAAACCATTTCACGAATCAAGCACTTGCATACATCATCATTTTAACTTATAAATCACATTTCATAATCACAATTAACATTCAATTATAAAGACTAAGTTCTCTCGATTACCTTAAACCTTTGAGTCAAAGGTTTACCCCTCATTATAATAACTTCATAAAGCTTCAACAAGCTTGAAGGGTGCTAAAATAAACCTCTATACATCCAAACCACAAGAACATCATCATTGTTTAACTCTTGAAGGTTTATCAACTTAAAACTCCACACACATTATCTTTAACCAACTCATAATCATTGCCCATTCATACCCAATGGGCTCATTAAATTTCATTAATACACCTTGTCATTTGTAACACCACAAACCGTCATTAATGCATATTAAATACTTCCAACTACCAAATTTATGATAATTTTTAGATAATAAATGCTCCCTTAGGCTATCCACTTCCAAAATCCTCATGTAGTGTTGTAGTACATCAAAACACTCATTAATCTCATTTTAACCAATGGAATTGAACCTATACTCCTATAAATTGAAAATTCATCTCCTAACTCAAACCCTACTATAAATCATCACAAATGAGGGAGAAAAAGGAAGAAAAAAGCACCATAATCTTACCTTAGATGTTTGGGAGCTTTAATATATCAATAATGAAACCAAATATCATGCCCTAGTAGAGCTAAAATTAATCTCTTCATTTTCTTCCTCTTTTTCTCTTCTATTTTTACATAGCTAATGAACTGATTTATCAAAATAGCCGTGCGCCATGACACATGCTGCCCTTCACCATGGCGCATAGCAAAGAGGAACTTATTACATTTAAATTGTCTTTATACACCGCGGTGAACAAACCACGCGTCGTGGCTTGTGGCACAAAAAATAATTCTTTACTTTTTCTTCTTCTTTCCTTACCTGGGTGACCTGCCATTGATTTAAACCCATTTCTAAGGTTGAAATTACATCAATTATGCCACATTAAGCCTCTCTAGCCACACACCTCATTAACTCGCTAATTACCTTCATCAAGTTAATAAACTAAGGTTAAAATTTTTAGATGTTACATAAGCAGTAATTGGGTAGTCATGGACTTAGAATGGATAAATGAAAAAGAGTTTATGGATGAATATACTCAAATGAGTTTTTGGTCAAAATGAACTAAAAGACTAAAATGTGCCAAATGTATTTAGATTGGCATATTGGACCTGTGAGTAGAGAAAGGAAGCTTAAGATAAGCTTATGTGATAGTTGAAATTCACAAGTAACCTTTCTAATAATAGAAGGGTTGAGGTAACTGAATAACTTTCTTTATTTGACTGTTTATTGTAACTGTATGTTAGTATGCTATGTAGTACATGAAATGATTTTAAATTGAGCATGTTTTATAGTAGTGAGTGATTGTTGTGTGAAATAACTTTTGGTTGAAATAAGCATTGAAATGTGTGTTTTGTAATGAAAAGTATTATATGTATATGTTATGTGTAAGAAAGTGTGAAATGGTAAATGGGAACCTTAAATGGTTCGGGAAAGCATGATCATAGGGGTGGGAGTTAACTCAAGTATAGGAGATAATAAAGACCATATGGCAAGGTTTCCTTAGTACCCTTTAGGGTACGGTGTTAGAAATAATTCTCCTTAATGCCTTGAAAAGTGCGGTGTTAGAGAAGATCTCCTTAGTTCCTATCAAGGTATAGTGTTAGAGATGAGAGACTCCTTAGTATCTTTGCAATGCAGTGATGGAGTCAACGACACCCCATCATATGTATTGGGGGAAATTATAGTCTGTATTATGTGTTAGAACATCTTTGGCTGGGTGATTCTATCACTGTAGGTGAGGTCAAGACTAATAAGAGTGTACAGTAGTCTAAGATGAGCTTATGGTTTCATGTCGGGGTGATTTGGAGGTTTGGTTGGTAAATATCATGCTAGTATGTTATGTGATATGAAGAGATATTGTTGGAGATGTCATAGAATCTGATATGATTGAGAAAAAGTGAGAAAAGAAATGACATATATGATATAAATGTTACTTTATGAGCATTTAATGATATACTATGTTTACTTCTATATTGTTGCATGTGATATTTAATAGGAGTGATTTATTCTATTACTAAGATTTTTATCTCACCCCTGTGGTTACATGTTTACTGGACCAGAAAGTGATTAAGGCAAGGGAAGAGAGTCTAGACCTGCATGAGTGTGAAGTCGTGTATTCTAAGTTTGTGTAACGAATTGAACTGAGATTGTATATATATAACTATAGGTGAGTTACCATAAGATTGCATGCATGTATTGAATTGAGATTTTGTAAAGTTTAGCCCGATTGTGTATATATGTGTTGAAATGAAACAAAAGGGTTATAATTTGAGTATATTGTGTTGAAATGATTTTGTGTTAGTAAATCTTAAGCCAAGGGGAAAATTATGATGAAATGAGTAATTTAAGCGCTAAGATTATATTGTGAATATGATTGTCTATGCATGGGTTGAGAAATAGCCAAGTGGGCTAAGTCATGTCAAGAAAGGGCAAAGTATGTGAAGTTTGTGAATTGTAAAAATTGGCTGTAGAAGGGTTAAATTTTGATGTATGAGTATGATTGTGATTAATTATGGTCAATCAAGTGTATTAGACCCTTTTGGACTTGATTCAAGGCCAAGTATGGTCTAATGAGAGTAAGGGATCGATTTGAGTGCTTGAATGAGTAAAATTTTCAAAAAGTAACTTTTTGCACCTAAATGCCTAAATTCTGATCAGACCATTAGATCGTGTCCAAACCTATCTCATTAGTTAGTGTACGAGCTAAGCTTCGTGTGGGCGCTTGAATCACTCCAATCGAATGTCGTATGTAAAAATAGTGTACACTGAAAGTTCATCATTTTTACTGTCAAAATGGTAGCAAAAATTCGGACAAGCGAGCCGCGGTGCATGGTGACACATGCTGCACATAGTAGAGTATGAACTAAATTTTAGTTTTATTTTATGACAAAATGCATGCCATTGAGATAGGAGTACTGGTGGGTTATGTCAATTACATATTAGAGGAGTGTATAATCTACTTCCATTATGTATTTCTTTAATTATATTGTGAATTGATTGATTTTACAAAATAAGTCTTCGACCTAAGCTTTTTGAAATGAAATTTGATTATTGTAATTGATGTGAGGTAGTGGTAATACCGTAATCTTCTTTTATATCAAGTGGATATAAAAGGAGGTTACATTTTAGACAAAATTAGGGTAGTAAATAAATTCCTCGACGTATTTGCTAATAAAATGCTAGGGTTGCCACCAAAAAGAGAGATTAAGTTCACCATTGACTTGGTACTTGGTACCAAGCCCATCTTTAAGTCTCCATATTGCATAGCTCCATTTGACTTGGATAAGTTGAAGAAGCAATTGGAAGAATTATTAGAAAAAGGATTCATTAGACTAAGTGTATCTCTGCAGATATTACCTATGCTATTTGTGAAGAAGAAAGATGGGAGTATAAGGCTGTGTATTGATCACTGATAGTTAAATAATGTGACCATAAAGAACAAATATCAATTGCTACAGATAGATGACTTGCTTGATCAGCTGGTTAGAGCTACAATATTTTCTAAGATTGATTTGAGATATGGTTACCATCAACTAAGATTAGAAGTTGTTGATGTACCTAAAACTGCCTTCAGAATGTGGTACAGGCATTAAGAATTCCTAGTATTGCTTTTTAGATTAACTAATGTACCGACAATCTTCATGGATTATATGAAGAGGATTTTCAAAGCCTTCCTAGATAAATTTATAGTGGTCTTCATAGATGATATCCTGATCTATTCTAAAGATAAAGATGAACATGCGAAGCAATTGAGAATAATGCTACAAGTGTTGAAAGAGCACAAGCTTTATGCAAAATTAAGCAAGTATGAATTCTGGTTATGTGAGGTGAAATTCCTTAGTCATGTGGTATCTGCTGACAGTATAGCCGTGGATCCTTATAAGGTTGATGTAGTATTGAAATGGGAAAGACTGACCTTAGTCATTGAGATTAGAAGTTTCATAGGGTTAGATAATTACTCTTAGAGACTTATTTAGGGGTTTTCTCAAATAGCCTATACTTTAACCATACTAACAAAGAAGGATCAATTGTTTGTGTAGACTAAGAAGTATGAGAAGCATTTTTGTAACATCCTAAATCTTAATCCTTGGATTATTAAGGAAATAATCAAGTTTAATTATGAAATTGAGTGATTTAGTGTGGTGCATGACTAGAGAGGTTAAAAATTATATTTGGTCACATTTCCAACCCTAGTTATGGGTCTAAAGTGAAGATGGGCCACCGTGCAATGAAAAGGAAGAAAAACATAAAGCGGTGTCTCTATGCCACATGCTATAACATGCAATACTTCTGCCATGACACACAGATGACTACTAAAGTAGAAGGGCCTCTCTATGCCATATGTTATGGTGCATGCAAAGTGCTCCACAGTACACAACCTTTTTTCTGCAATCTTAAGTCATGATTTTGATACCAAAAATAGAGGAGAGAAAGGGGGATTAGGAGAGAGACAAGCAAGATGAAGAGGGCTCTATTAGGGCACATATAGATTTGAGTAGGTTTAAAGTCTCAAGTCATATAAGGTTAAGTACCCTACACCTTAATCTTCCATTCTCTTCCATTTTCTTGAAATTTTTTGTTAGGATTTGATAATAGGAGATGATTTTTAGTCCATATAGCTTATAGGTTGGAACAAATTGACTTAAGTGGAGTTAATGGGAGTTATTTACAGTATTTAAACTTAGAAATTTTGGGTTTTGCTATTTTTGATTGGTAAGTGTCATTAATGTCTGAAAATGGACTTTAAATTTGAAATTATAGAGGTGGTTGAGGTATTAATAGCAATGTGGGTACTTAATGAAGTCAAATAATGATAATAAGAGTTTATAAACCCAATAAGTAAGCCCAAACATGAAAAATATGAGCATTGGATAATCTAGAAGTGGAAAATGAGAGTTGAAATTAGGGGCTTGATGCTGATAATGAGTTGAGAATTTGATTAATTGTAGATTGAGCAATTAGGCACCATTTTGGCTTAGGAAAGCAAGCAAGCTTGGAATATTAATATTGAGGGGTAAACCTTTGACCTCTCAAAGGTTTGAGGTAATTGAGGGAACCCTACATTTGGTAGTTGTTTATTAATTACAATGTAATGTGAAATGTGTGTTTAGCATGTGAAATTATGACTTGTGAATATGTGTAACATGTTATGAAAGCATGTGATTGTATAATTACTTTAATTTAAATTAAAGATGCAAAAGTGATTGCAAAATGAATTTTAAATTTTTATTATCATAGTGAAATGAGTAGATGTTGTTAGGTATAATAAAGATGAATGTGTGAGGTTGAAAATGATAGATATATACGAGAAATGTGAAAATGAGAACTGATGCTCACTTGGGTAGCGTGTTTGCGTAAGCCCAATGTGTTGATGTTGAAAATGAAAATTGTATAAATAAGTGAGCATCATATATGGCATGATCAACGGGCTGGAATTTGCTTAAGAAAGGAGTAGATAAAATTCATATGATATTTCCAGCTACCTTTTGGTGCACAAGAGTATAGCCTTGTCATATAGTTTATTGAGGGAGCATCCCATAGTTTGTTGAAGGACTACAACCTGGCTATCTCCACCAGTTTATCAAGGAGCTTAGCCTTGAGTGTATAACACCCCAAAGATTCAAGAGTGAGAGAAACTATGGTCTAAGAGTGAGTCATATGATCTTTGACCATGTCACACCTCATAATTGGTGAGCTTGGGTAGTCCAGTTACATGAAGGGAGCCCTATTTAGTGTTATAGCCCACGATTTCAGTCAAAAAAAATAAGGAGACTATAAGGATGGTTGATCATGCCTATATGATTATATGATGTGTCACATAATTAAGTTGTGGCAATTCGTGTTAATATATTGGGTCATGGTCAAATGTCTAAGTGTCTTGTGACAATGTACTTTGTGTTTGAGATAAAAATGAGTTAATTGAGAAATGATAAGTTGTAAATTATGTGTTAATGCATGTTTTAAGAAATCTATTTCATACCTATGCATTTATTTCAATTGATATACAACTACGTCGAGTAGGTTTACCTTCGTTATTAGGTGGCCAAACTCACCCTTCTTTAACATTTTACAGGTTCTAGCTTAGGTACAAAGAGGGAGAAAGCTCTAGGGGCTTAGGAATCTATGTATTCCAATATATGCCACTATAATTGTATTTGTTTTGTGTAATAGACTTAATATTGCCAATTAGGATGCATTTGTAGTAAGGTTGTTTTAAGCATGATATGATAGACTTAGTATTACCAAAATACTAGTGCAAGTGTATTAATGTTGTTTTAAGCATGATATGATTAATTTTTAATGAAATGCAATGTGAAAACCTCCCTATTCTATTTTTGATATTAAAGGGGTTGATAGATGAAATTGTGATATAATGCTGTATGTGTGCATATGATGTGTTATACAAGTAGTTCTAAGTCCAATGAATATAGTTTAGTGTTAGGAATGGCTTCTAGTAGTTGTTTAAGGTTTTGAACACCATTTTTGTTGTGAAAGTTGAGAAAAGTATTAAAATTGTGTTTAGGTGTCCAACTTCCTGGTGTGACTTGTTTTGGAAGTAAAACCCATACCATTAGCTAGTTTATGAAAAGAGCTTTTAATAGACATCTAGATCATGTCATTCAAATGTCAGATGAAGAAAGAGGGCACATTAAAAGTTGCGCAAATTCTACTATCAAATGACAACAAAATTGCTATCATGAGTGTGTAATATGCCTATGCCGAGGCGCATCGTGTAGAGAGTGACAAGCTATGATGCAATGTGCACAAGTTGTAGTGCACTGCTCTATTTTTAAAACTTGGAATTTTTCAATTGTTTTCAACTCCTTTCACTCCTCTAAAGTATCTTATACTTTTGTGACACTATTTTACTCTGATTAAAGATCAAATGTATCATTTTGACTTATTTTAAACTATGAAAACTTGGGATCCTATAATTTCAAAAAATATACTTGGTAATCATTTTAGGGGTGAATCCCTTGATTATCATGGTTTATGGTTTTAATTATGATTAGATAAGGTAGATATTACAGCCTAGTATCAGTTTCTCTTGTTTTGAGAACTGGTCTATGGTTTATATGAGTTATGGTTTAGATATGTTTGTGCATTGCATATACAGAATTGGCAATATTTTATTGCACATGTTATTTCCCTCACCAAACTAATGCTAACTACCTTTTTTCTTTTTGGGATTGCTTCCACCATTAGGAGGGGAGAATATAATGCAAACAAGAGTTATCAACACTAAAAATGCACCAGAAAATGTGTAAAGACTAGATCGAGGTGGTCTAATATCAATGAATCAAGAGAAATAACTAGAACCTCAACAAGGTAATAGAGAAAATGCCTTAGAAGAGCTGAGGCAAATGATGAGGAACATCCAAAGAAAATGGATGGTTATGATGAGATCCTCAGAAATAGACCTTAGGGGAGTAGCAAGATAGTGGAGAGAGTAGGAGTTGACCAAGAGAAAGCCCGAAATGATATGCATGCTGAGGTGCATAAGCATAAGGAAGAAGAGTACTATGAGGAGAGCATACCTGATAGGCCAATACAATCGGTGCAACCTAGAAAGAGTAAGTTGGAAGGCTCTATTGATCTAGATTTAAAGTGATTTATGAGGATAAATCCTCCTTCCTTTAAGGGTTCAATGGAAGACCAAGTGGTAAAGAAATAGGTAGACAGATTGATACCATCTTCTCAATCATGTCTTGCACTATAGGGCAAAGGGTACTTCTTGCCACCATCGTGCTTGAAGATGCACTAAAACAATAGTAGGAAAGTGTAAGGATAGTTGATGGCTCATAGCTAACATAGAGAAAGTTCAAGAGGCAAATCTTCTATTATTTCCCAACATCATTAAGAGTAGAGAAGGAGTCTAAGTTCCACAAACTCTAATAGGGGAATACGAATGAGGAGGAATTCATAGCTAAGTTCAACAAGTAATTGAAGTATTCTACCTACTTGAGTCATCACGATGATGAGTATTGGAAGGCCAAATAGTTTCTTGACAAAATGAGGCCAGAGTTCAGTCAAAAGTTCAGATCAATTACCATAAGGAGTATAGCAGTAGAAGAGAAGAAGAGAGATGGTCAAGGCAAATTTTGTTTCTACATAGGCCCTATGGGTGGAGTGAGCAAGAAGTTGGATTTTATCTTAAGTATGTCTGGGATGTACAGTGCTAGGGGAAGCAAGAAAAAGAGCTTTCAAAAGAGGTCCCAGTCTAAGGGATCTAACCAGAGGTGTAATGCCTCAAAAATTATAGGCGAGGTCAAAAATCAAACATCCTAGCAAGGATTTATAGCTCCATCTACAACTGTGCTAGTGAGAGCCCCATAGTGCAGCAAATGCAGGAGATATCACTAAGGGTAGTATAGGAATTGCTACCAATGTAACAAGGTTGGACACATAGCCAAGTATTATCCAAAGAACTTACCTGTTCCTGACTAGAGATCCATTATCCCAAGACAAGTCTTCACCTTGACTAGAGAAGAGGCTGAGGCTTCATCGAAGTTGATTAGAGGTAAAATCTCACACAATAGTAACCAAGTAGATGATTTATTTGATTCTGGTGCTACTAGTACTACAAAAATATAAATATAAGATGCCATAAAAAATGACGGTTAAATGAAAACATGTCATATATGAGAAATGTGGGTGATGGTCAGAAAATAAATGAAATTTGTTTAATTACCCATCATTTATTGTCAAACTTTAAATGATGGTTTTTTAAAAAACATCATCATTTATTTCAGCCCAACATTTCATTTTTTAAAAGGAAAAAATTTTAAAAAAAATGGACTATAAATGATGGGTATTTTAAATACCCCTCATTTAAAGTCTAAACAATATATGATGGGTGTCTTTAACACTTGTCATATATTGTTGCCTAATGTTTTAGTTTCTTAAGAGAAAAAAAACTTAACTTTAAATGACGTGTGTTTCAAACACCCATCATTTAAAATGTTTAAGATATATGATAGGTGTTTAAAACACCCATCATATATACATGAATAAATGACAAGTATTAAAGTATCCATCATTTATTTCCTTTTTTATTCATTTTTTAGTCTCATTTTTCATTCCCACCTGTTCATCTTCTCATGTATTTTCTCTTCTCCACTTGCATATGAAATCAGTAAAAATCTCTTAATTTTCCTCCATTGTTGCCATCAACCACCTTAGTCCTGTCCGATGTAAAGATGCCACCACCTACACCGTCCGCTGCCCCTCTCATTTGCTTCCTCTTTGTGTTTCATCCTCTCTTCTCCAAGGTATGTGGGTGTGTGATTTCTATGATTTTTCTTCATTTTCTTCCAATATCCTTAGATTTCTAGATTATGGGATTGATTTATTTAATGGTATGGATTGTTTTATTAGTTGATTTTTGTTGTTTAAATTCCTCCTCATTTGTTGCCCATTTTGATATTGTAGGGTGTCAAAAATTGTTAATGTTTGATGTTTTATTGACTTGAGAATGATAGTAGATGATATACTTAGCCTCAAGATGATTATTAAGATAAAAATTAGTGATCAAAATGGAATATTTATGATGATTGTATTTTTCTATGAATTTTGACTGATTTATTTCAATAATTTTTAGTTTAAATTCCATACCTTGTTTGATCAAAGTAGTTTCATCGTTCAAAACTACATATTGAAATGTACTAGTGTACTAATTTTCATTACAATTGGAGTTCATTTTAGTGGCCGAAACTGATGCGCGGTTTCTCTAAAAATTGTTGCTATTTTATTAATATTTTTACATTTAGTAAAGAATGATTTATTCTTGGCTTGGGATTGCTAATATAGGATATGTGTAACCTTTCAATTATCAATGAATGAGACAAAAAACATTGATTCAAAATGATGTTTATAGTTTTTTTCTTTTTTCTATGATTTTTGAATAAATTTTAGATATAATTTTATAATAATTAGAGTTAATTTGAAAATATTATTTTGTGAGAATTTTGTTGGTATCGTGATTGTATATGATTGAAATTAATTTGTTGAGTGAGATATTAGGACTGAAAAGAGGGTTTTAGCCCGAGAAATACTTTCTTTATGCCATTATGCTGCTGAATTTTTTCGACGGTTGAAGGAGTATGTGAATGCTCATGCATTGTGACTCATGATTCATTAATTACTCTATATTATATATAGAGTAGTCAATTTCTTTATTGATAATCTTTCTATCATTCCTTTTCTCTCCATATTCATGAGTCACTGATATGATTCTATATGTTTTGCACAGGAGTTGAATTACAAAAAGAAAGAATTGCATGAGAAAGATCCATACCCTTACAACATGGAGCACGTAGGATTTGCAGAAATTAAGTAAAAAATGGTAAGTTAATATTGATACTATATAATTTTAATTTATTTCATGGATATATGTTCTATACTCACATTCAAATTTACTTAAATTTATAGATCAATCAAGAGGGTTCAGGGGCAAGCTCAGTTTCACATCACAGACTCTTCATAGAAGGCAAAACCAATAAAGAAGGAAACATTGTTGATGAACGTGTTCAGGAGCCTGCCGACAAGTACGTAAGTACATTAACTTAACATTTTTTATACTAAATTAACTAATTTAACTAATTTAACTTTCTTACTATATATTGCACAGGCTAAGATCGAGAAAAGTGGCATACCTGATGATGATGTCTTGGGCAAGGCATTGGGTAATCTCGAACACCCTGATCAAGTTAGGGGATATGGCTTTGGTGTTTCAAAAAAACAAATATTTGGGTCATAGAAGAAGGCAAGGTCAACAGAGGATGTGGGTGCAAGGGTTGAGATTGCCACCTTAAAAGAGGAGCTATCTAGGCAACAGGACATGATTGAAGCTTTGCTAAAGGACAAGGAGAGGCGAGGGGCAGAGTTTCATATTAGTCCTAACGGGAAAAGTAGTTACAGTGTCATGCAGCCTGTTAAAAATCTCCCTGAGGTAAAATATTATTAATTTATTTCACTTATGTTTCACTATTTCTATTTTCCATAACTTTAATATAGTATATTACTTATTAATATAGGGTGAGAGCCTATGTGAGTTATTGGCAAATAACCTAAATCATCATGTGGTTGTTATCGGTCGGGTGTTTAATTTGCCAGGAGACATGCTATATAATATGCCACTCCCTACGTCCTATGTACATGTTGTTATTGATGTGTTGAAGGATTTGAACTATTCATTACCTATTGCAACCAAGGATGTAAAGATTGTTGGAGAGGCGATGGATAGTTTTGTTGGATGGCAAGTTAGTCAAGTTAGGATGCCAAGTCTAAAAAAAACTAGCAAAGATGTATATTCAAAAAAAAGAAAGATGATACCCTAATCTAGGCTCTCCTCTAAAAAGGCAATCTCCTATAAATCTGTGTCTCAACAAGAGCCTCAATTGCTAAGCCAACATAGAAATTTACTCCAGGCACATGCAACAATTCATAGGTCTAATCTTTCAGTCCTGCAAATCTTGTTTGAGGCTAGTATATATAGCAAAGAGTGATATGATATGCTTTCGCTTGATCTTATTGATGAAGTGCTTCAACATGATATGACCGGTCTCACTGTTCTCAGCTTCTACATACGGTAATATTTTTTCCATATATGAATAGTTAATATTTTAAATATAAACTAATCCATTTCTTATATTTATAATAGGTTCTTGTATGACAAATTTGTTGTTCCTTTCAATCTACAAACGAAGTTCATCTTCGTTAGTCCTCATGAAGTGGGTGCACATACCTTAATTAAAAGTGACAAAATTTTAGATATGCTTTCAAGGCTAGTATATATGGCAAAGAGCGATATGATATGCTTTTGCTTGATCTTGTTGATGAAGTGCTTCAACATGATATGACCGGTCTCACTGTTCTCAGCTTCTACATACGGTAATATTTTTTCCATATATGAATAGTTAATATTTTAAATATAAACTAATCTATTTCTTGTATTTATAATAGGTGCTTGTATGACAAATTTATTGTTCCTTTCAATCTATAAATGAAGTTCGTCTTCATTAGTCCTCATGAAGTAAGTGCACATACCTTAATTAAAAGTGACAAAATTTTAGAACAAGCAAAGGCATTAAGTGAAAATTTCAAAGCAAGGGTTCAAAAGGGAACATTATTCATAATACCATACTGTCAAGGGTAACGTAATTCTCACTTATCTTAATAATTTTTTATTTTTAATTTAATGGATTAATTATAATTTTGCAACACTTGTTAATACTATTAGGGACCATTGGATGTTAATCACTATCGAACCATTCAGCAACACTTTAAAAATATATTATCTCGAGACTCTTAGAGGGGAACCAGGGAGGAGACAAATTTTATTAGAGTTGATTAATATGTAAGTGCATAATGTATTTCACATATTTATTTAATTATTTAAATTCCATACTAAAATATTTTTTACTATTTCATTAGGGCAATTGTGTTATACCGCACTAACACAAAACAATCAATTCCAAGGTTCTTTATAAATTTTGATATGGCCTACACTTAAAATATAATTAAGGTAATTGAAATCATTTATTAAATTGAAATTTAATGCATTAATACATATTCATCAATTCTTTAATTTTTAGTACCCAAGACAAAAGAAAAATAGCTTGGATTGTGGCTATTGCATCATGAGATTCATGAAGGACATTATTATCCATAACGAGAGCTTAATTCCCGAGAGGTATGTCAAAAATATTAATTTTTAAATTACAAAAATATTTAATGCATAATATATGGTGGATCATTTATATATTGTAGTACTATGACAATTCTTATGTTGAAGAATTTAGGGATGCAAAAATAAATGAAGTAATTGAAGAATGGTGTCAATATATTTTTCAAGTGTGGACCTCATACAAAGAAGATTAATAGAACTACCTTAAAGTAGCTAGGAAGTTTATATTTTTAATAGGTAGTTTATTTTTGGAAATAGTTTACTTTTTGTAATTACATTTGTTTATTGATTAATTTTAAAATTAAATACAATAAATTTCATTGATATTCAAATCTAGAATGGCTAATTGCTGCTATTTTGATTTCTTTTTGTAAAAGGGCTGGTATAAAAACAACTCTCGTATTAAAAAAAAAACCATATAATAAATGACAGTTATATAACTAACTGTCATTTTTACTACAATAAATGATAGGTAAGTAAGTTACCCATCATTTATCTGGACTTTAAATGATGGGTAACTTATTTACCCATCTTTTATTGTATGGTAAAATACATACCATACTTTAAATGATAGGTAAATAAGTTACCTATCATTTAAAGTCCAGATAAATTACAAGTAATACTTTAAATGATGGGTAAGCATTTTACTCATCATTTATTCTTGATTCAAATGATGGGTAACTTATTTACCTGTCATTTATATTATCATTTCACTTATGCTTCTGTAAAAATTTTATTTTAAATGATTGTTTTATAACCATCATTTATTAGTGGACTTTAAATGTCAATCACATAAATGATGCGTATTAACCATCATTTATGGACTAAAAGAACTATCATTTATTCCTTTTTTTTAGTAGTGCATGCATTCTTTTATAGCTAATGAGTGTGCACAAAGATTGAAATTGCTTGTGAGTCTTTATGCCATGTGCCATGCCTTAAGCACAATACATCATGGCATATTGAATAGAGGAATTGTGCTTAAGCCACAGTGCATGGCACAGAGGCTCACAAGTTGTGAAGCAGGTGTGACAAGTCACGTCGCATGCCTCTGCTTCTACCTTGTCTCACTATTTTCCAATTTTTGAGCAAATTCCTTGATTCTTTTTGAGATCCCATACTTCTGCATGTTAAGTGAACTTTGATTTTTTACTTGTGAAGAATTTTTGGGAGGTTTTAAAAATATTGAAAACTCAGGATCCTAATTATGAAATTTGATAAATTTGGTAATTATCATGACATTTGGAACATAGAGAGGATTAGTAAGGGTAACTTTACTTGTCTAATCTGTAGATTTTACAACTTGGTATCAACTTCTCTTGTTTTAATTAGTGTAGTAGTTGACTTTAGGTGCCAGTTTGGTGTAGATTGTTGTTGATGATATGTTGGAAAAACAAGAGGAACTTGAATGAACAATTTTTATCATAGGTAACCTTTCTTGAGAACATAATGGTTAAGGTAATTATATAATTTGTTATGTTTATTAACTATTCTAACTGCATGGAAGTAAATTTATAAATTATGATTTCAATGTTTGCGAGATTCCTGTGCATTGTTTTGCAATATGTATGGTTTTGGCAATAAAAGTTATTTTGAAATGTTTATTTGATTATTAAGAGCCTTTGAATGAAACTTCTATATGTGTATATATATTATTAAGCATGAAAGTGGTTACATATGCATGATAAAGGCATGATTATAGTAAGTGGGAGTTCACCATGTGTGTAGGTGGGTGGGTATATGTATGGAGATGTATGTGTAAATAAATTCATAGATCGGGTTGGCACCATAAGACATCCAGTGCAACAAACTATATCAAGCTAGCACCATAGGACATCTGATGCAGCACTATATTAGGACTGCTACCTTAGGACATTTACTCAGTTTGGCACTTCTCTAGTGCCCGTGAGGGTGCAGTTTGGAGTCAACAACACTCCTATCATATATGTGTGTGAAGGGGGAAATCATAATCTAAAAGTGAGATAGAATACCTTTAGCCAGGTGTTTCTACCATTGAAGGAGTGCTCAAGTCAATATGTGATTGATCCATTAGAGCTTATGGTTTCAGTCGGGGAGTTTAGAGGTTTACTGGATGGATGATCATGCTAGTATTATGCTTTTTTGAAAAACAATTAATTTAAAGGGAAATTGTGCCTATATTCCATATTATAATTATTACCCTAGTTTTCTTTACTTATCTGTGGTTATTTATGTTAATAAGCATTTAATGAACTATTTTAATTACTGAGATTATTATCTCACGTGTGGTTATTAATATTTTTACAAGATTTGACATTAGTGGCACAAAAGGGAAAGGTACAAGTTGAGACTAGAGATTTCTCTTTAAAAGCCCATTATAAAGGGTCGGTGCAATGAAATTGTATGATATGAGATATAAATTCACATATACGTTGCCATAGGAATGTGTAAATGTGAATAAGCTTGTGAATGCAAATGTGTGTATGATTTTGTATCCTAGCCCTGTCAGGTGTGTATATATGTGTTTGAAGTAAATGTGATGTTATAGGCTAGGGAATTGTTAGACTGTATGTGTATGAGAATGAAATGCGATTGAATGAGTAAGCTTGGCTATTGATATGAATTTGAATGGAAAATTTATGAATTTGCTCAAATGTGAGTGATGGCCAGTTGGTTGGCTAAACTTATATATTTGCATGTTATTGTGTATATGATTGGTTAATCAGGTATTAAGTATTCTCTTGGACGTGTTCAAAGCCCTAGATGTGGCTAATAATATATGGTTTAGAATTATGATGCTTGAGTGGGAGATTTTGACTTAAAATGGTCAATATCACTTGAGTGTTTAATTTTCAAATGAAGTATCGGATTTGAACAACACCAATGTCATTGGTTATATTTTGAAAACAAGCTTTATGTGGGTATTTGAATCACTTTAATCGGACATCAAATGTGAAAACAATGGACATCTAAAGTTTACATCAGAAATGTTGTTTTGACAACAAAAACTAGTGTGTACACTAGGATGCGTGTGTCACAAGTAGTAGTGCATGAGACAAAGCCAAGGCTCATTCCTCTGTACCACATGCCATCGTGCATGTGGCACGAGCCATGGTGCATGGCCTTGTTTTGCATGAAAATGTTGTTTTACTCCATTGTCATCGAAATCTTTGCATACATAATTTTATTACTTCTATTGCGTATTGATATGTACTTTTGAGCATTTTAAAAGTTTCAAATGTGTTAAGTTGGGATCCTAACCCTTTTTAAAAGATGTTATTTGTTAATTTGAGTGTTAACTTGTAATGTTCAAAAGGGCATTAGAAAATACAAATTGCCTACCTGTGATTAGACTTATAATGAAGCTTGATGCTTCAACCTTCATCATACATGCTTGAACCCAGATTGGTCCATACTTGCATTAAAGTAAAGTGATTAATGAGCTAAAGTGAAGATAGATCATCCACACTTGAATCATGTTTGTCCATGCATGAATGAGAGTTTTGATAGCATTTAATGCATTTCACAAGAAATGTGCTTTATTTGTCTTTGATCACTTTAATTAGCATGTATCCAATGGCTATAATCTATTTCCCAAGGGTTTCAACAATCTAAAAAATAATATTCTATATATAGGATCTCATTTAAGTGAGTGGGTAGCAACATTTAATGAGCATTTATTGTCTTGCATTAAATTCTTACTTGTTATTCCATGAAAAAGATCTCAAGCAATTTATAATATTTTATTATTTTATATCTACTCTTTTTAGAGAGTCTTAGTTGTTAAAAGCTATTTCATTTTGTCTTTTGAATCTTAAAAAGGATTTTCTAAGTGTAATTGTGATAGTTTACTCATATTGTTGAAAATCAAAATTAATTTTGTCTTATGGTTGTATTGTGTAAAGCTTGTGTTTATAATGGAAAAATTTCAAGTGTGATCTTGGGTCTTAAGGTAGGTCAAGTGATAGGCTAATCTAGGATAAATCAATTATGTCTATTCTTCTCTTCACTCAAAAACTTGTCCATTACCCTTCACACATAAGCATAATGCAACACTATGCTAGAAAGAAGAGTAGATTGACAACGATGTGGGGGAAGAGGAACAACCAACAAATTAGACCTGCTTTAGTGATGGAACAACTCTATGCATACCCTCTAATGTTATGCAAAAGGAATGGAGGAGAAAGAAATCAAAGATCACCCAACTCAACACGGAAAATGGAAGAAGTCATTGTGTAAAAAATAGAGAATGAAGGAGAGGAAATCACAACCTTGATGGAGCCTACTGTGACATCAAATAGCATAACACATTTATGGTGACAAATGAATGAAAGGAGGAGGAGGAATGATGGACAAAAAACCTACCTCTCACTCCCCCCCTCTCTCTCTCTGCAAGTCTGTGTGAATGCTCCCAACCAAGAAATGAATGAGCAAGTGAAAATATTAGGACCTTATGTTGCTTTTCTCTTTTTAAGAAAAGAAAAGAAAAAACTAGAAAGGCATTATGGTAATACCACCTAGACTAAAGCAAAAACAAAATAAAAACATCTTTCTTTATGTACCAAGAGGATTCAAACTCGGGACCTGATAGATAAGCACTTCTATTAAGCCACAATATAAAAATATAATTAAAATATCGTGTCATAAATTATAATTTTTACTTTAAATTTCAGAATCATTTCACATGTGTTCTAAAACTTATAAAAATGCACTTAAAATACCTTATCCTACATTTATTTTTATCTTATTTTTTTAATTCCTAGGATGTTACGTGCATTTTAAGGAGTGGTGATTTCTGGTCCTTCCAATAATTCCAAAAGGTACTAGATCAAGTATTATTAATGCATGGATTAGTTCATCCTACTTATAGGACTATTACTCAATTTTTTATTTGACATAAAACATGAGATTGAAAACAGCTTCCTCGAATAATGATTGTGTGAAGTTGCAAAAGTTCTTGCATTAGCTTTTAGATGTGGGTGATAGAAAATTGGGACTACCACTTAATGGTGTAGTAGAGACCCCTCCTGAATTTTTGATATCAAATTATATAGATCCTTTGAATACAATTGTATTAGTAACATATCTAGATCTATTAAGCAACTTGTCAAATTCTACTCACTTCAATAATAGAGTAATTCTTGCACCAACCATTGATAGTGTTAACCTAGTCAATGATTTCATGTGTTCTTTACTACCTAGGGAGTTAGTTGACTATTTTAGTTGTGATATTGTTTGCCAATCAACTCAAGACAATAATTCCTTTGATGATCTTCACATGACAAAGTTCTTGAACACTATGAATAACTCTGGTTTGCCTCATCACAAGCTCACTTTAAAGATAGGAACACTTATCATGCTTTTGAGAAATATTGATCAAGCTTTAAGATTATGCAATAGAACTTGATTGCATATCACTCAACTTTAAAAAACTATTATTAAAGGTATAATATTGAATAGATCCCAGCTAAATTAAAAGGTTATAATTCATTAAATGGATATGAATCCTTTAGGGAGTAGATGGCCATTTATTGTCTAAAGAAACTAGTTTTCAATTGCTCTTTCATTTGTAATGATTATTAACAAAAGTCAAGGGAAATCATTACATCATGTGGGATTATACCCCTTAAAGCCAATATGTACCCATGGTTAACTATATGTTGCAACATGAAATGAAAAACTGAACTAGCTGGTTCGACCGATAAACCAGTTAACAGGCCTCTTTTCCTATCTAGTTTTCCTAGTGAATTGTTCTAGAACTAATTCAACCTAACCTGGCCAACATGGTGTTAACCTAGAATAACTTGGATAACCTAACAAGTTGAACAGTTTATTTGATTTAATTTTTTTGCCTATAACACCCTAAAATGATGTAGTTTTAGGGGTTTTAAAAGGATAAAAATAAAAAGGAAAAAGCATAAATGCTTGAATCTGAAGCCTGGAGTAATGCAGTTCTCTTTACCTCTTGGGATCCTTAGCTTGCCTTCAACCTCAACCTTGCCATTAACCTCGAATCTCTATCTCTTCTCGCTGTTGACCTCAAGTCTCCATCTCTTCTTACTATCAACCTCGCTGACATTAAACACCTCACCATCAAGCTGCTTCTCATTATTAAATTTCTTTACTATCAAGCTTGTTTGCCGAGGTGCTTCCCATTTTTATTTCTCCCTCTTTTACTCAATTCAAAATGTGGAACTCAATTTTTTCTTTTTTTGAAACCATAGTAATATAGCATTGATAGCCATAAGACCTGTTGTGATTGGCTTTTCATACCAATTATCAACTAATGCATGCCTACTATTCTTGGGAACTACACTTCTTTCTTTTTCAATTTCAATTTGAATATTATTAATAAGTAGTAGTTAAAATTTTTTTAAAAATTAACATTTAAAATATTATTAAACCCTAATCTCCCTTTTCTTTTACTTTATGAGTATATTTTGGTAGCTAAAATATGTTTTTTCTTGTCTTTTAGTTCTTTGGATTTTTTATTTATTTCATTAATATTTTGGAGATTAATATTTTTATCTAAATATTTTTTTCTTGGTTAAATAAATATATTTTTATATATATAATTAAATTTTATTATTTTAATTATGATCAGTTTGACTCCAGTCTGACCTTTAGTTAAACTACTAGGCCTTGAACCACCACTTGACCTAATCTAGGTACTGATCTAGTTTTTAGTACCTTGTATTGTATTATCAAGGGTGAGAACTATGGAATTTTTGAAAATTCTTTTGCATGATGGCAAGGATAATACAAGATCAACAACTACCATTGTTATTCATCGAGAGATATTCAAAAATTTGCAAGCATCAAATCCAGCTACCATGTAATTGATGCATTTGGTAAGTTTCTTGTATGTACTGAGAAGTTACAAATATTGGTTATTTATAAATAAATGTTTATTCCAGTACAGTGTTTAAACACTAATGAATATTTGCACCTATAGGTTACTTTTCATTGGATAGTACAACGTCAATCCTTCTTCTATATACATTTTGAGAAGCATTCACATTTTGAAGTTCATGATTTTGTTGTATCATGAAATTACTCCTTGATTTGTGTAATAGCAATATTTTGTTGTTTGAAAATTTTCCCTAATAAGAACACTAAATTTGCATTTAATTCAATTCAAACATGGAAGAGACATTCTTTTTCATTGTCAAAAACATTAAGATTGTGTTTGGATGGATGGATTTAAGTTGAAAATTTGGATTTGAAATCTTATATTTGAAATCCATAGATGTTAAATTATTTGTTTGGATGATGTAAAGTCTAAATCTAAAATGTAAAGTCTTGACTAATCTAAGCTTTACCATTCCACATTACATAAATAATAAATCAAAATCAGAGTGATAATCCATTATTTGTTTTCAAATCGCAAGATTCCAACTTCTTAAAACATATATTCAAATAAGAGGACTAGTGGAAGCATAAATGTATCTAAAATGACTCAACTACATAAATTCTCAACCTTGAAAAAGGGCCATGCGCCGTGACGTGTAACATGTGCACCGCAGCATGTGGCACAAAACTACATGCTCTATTTCAACTGCATCATGCGTGGTGGCAGGCACATCATGCGCCGTAGCATGCCTGTCCAAAATTCTATTTTCATTTTAATAGAAAAAATGATGATCTTCCAACATGTGCCATTTTCACATCTGACATCCAATTGGAATGATTCAAGTAGCCATATGAAGATTACAATGTATATTAGCTAATGGAATAAGTTTGGACCCAATCTAATAGTCCGATCTAAAATTGAACATTTGGGTGCAAAAAACCACTTTTTATTTCAAAAACTTATACCTTAAGTGCTCAATTCTCATTCCTTGTCCCATTAGACAACTTTAGGCCCTGAACTAAGTCCAAAAGGACCACATATGCCTGATTAACACCACAATACATATATATCACATTAATAGCCTATTTTGGCCTCTCAAAGCCACATTATACACTTGTGGTCTTATATGAAGAAAACACATATACAGCATATACTTACATATACAACTAGGCTTATTTCACTTTCAACCCTTTAACTCTTACATATAGGGCTCTGCCTCACTATATGGTCGGAAATCACAAATGTACTTGACTCTTTAAAATAGGGCTCTACGTTACCATTTGTGTCAAGTTCATACCATTTGTGTTAATTTCTCATGCAACAACACAATACACATTCAATTCACATAGTCAACTACAATCAACACATATATACACTAGTGGAATAAGTTACAACATCATATACTTACTTGTCTCGCATTTAGACCTACCCACATACCCTCCACTAAGGCACCCTTAGCATAATGCAATATTATATATATATATATATATATATGCAAGCAAGATTCACAATACAATTAACTTTCTCATCTTTACATACATTTATACATCTTAGTTGGCAATTTGACTCTATCAACAAATTATACATTCATTTCTACTCAAAGGTAGTCGTTCTACTACCAATTGAGGCTAGTCTTTCCTTATTTCCTTTCCTGGCTTTCTCGTGCTCTCTTCACCTGTGTTCAAGAGTAACAAAGTGACACATACATCCCAATAATTTAGAGGCAACCCTAATTACCGATTAGTAAGCAAAATCATAAACAAGCAATAAAGTAGCATGTATAATGATAAAAGCAATAACATATGCATATACAGGAATTCATTCTCATCAATCTTATTATGCTCATGCAATGTATTCCTAGTTCCCCCTAGCAGAGTAAACTCTAAACCCAAACTAGGCCATCTAGTTATAAGGAATAGGGCCTACCATACCACTGCTTAAACTTCTTTTCATATGGGTGGTCTCCTAGGTCCGTCATAGTGGAGTCAAGCTCTACGCTCTGAATCATCAAGACTTCCTAGCCTTATATAGAGTAGGACCATGACCTCTTACCCTAGCTAGGGTAACCTCATAGATCATTCAATATCTTAGGTTCATTATGTCAGAGTCAAACTCTATTCTTTAGATCATTAAGATTTTTTTTCTCATAGGTCTGTCCTGGTGGTGTCAAGCTCTATGCTCAAGATAATCAGGACTTCTTAGACCTTCTCACGATAAGGTCACATTTTCCCTACCATAATCCAGGGTATATCTTGTGGATGCGATGCATGTCAATACACGAGTCATCTCAAATTCATTTCAATCAATACTCACACACCCGCATGCATATACTTTCACAATATTGCTACTCTATCAGTTCACAATACAATGTATGTAGTTATATCAAAGTACTTGTAAATAATTTCACAAACAAACAAGTAAAAAGATTATTTTAATTACCTTTAACACTTATTACTAAGGGTTACCAATTACACTAAACTTCCAAGGGCGTAGATTCTTACGAACAACTTCACAGGTGCTCAATCTACATAACACGGTGCCCCTCAGTCAATTTCCAACACATTTCATAGGCATTGATTCAGCTAAATTGAATCCCTTAACATATAAAACAATTCAAGTGAATCCTTTTGAATCCACTTATTCATTATTCATAGTCATTAGCCCTATAGGCTACTCAAACAACTATAACAGCTTCCTAACACATTCATCCACCCAAAATCCCACTATTAAGCTAACTTTTAGGCCATTTTGAGCCTAAATGCTCAAAGCTCAATCATTCAACTTCATACTAGTCACAAAACCTTAGTTCTATATTCAATATCCCGTTTTAATCCTTTCTTTTAGATTACAACACTTTGAAATCTCATGATTCAATTTCTCAATCAATGAAATTCAATGAAAAATAGATAGAATTGAAGCTTGAGATTGCACAATACTTACCCAGCAAGTTATTAATCAAAGCAAACTCTCGAGCTCTAACTATCACTTACCCTAACAGAGATGGGTTCCTCTACCTTTCCAAACGCATCTCTAGTTCTCTCCCTTCTATTTTCACAAGCTGTTCACATCAGCTTTAAGTAATTCTTGGATGATATGCTATGGTGCATGCATCTTCTGCTGCGGCGCATGGCAATGAGAAAATTCTCACCTGTGCTCACGTGTTCTATCCTAAATTTTCTTTCTACCCTTCAATCCTATCAATGTAATATCCAAACAACATAAAACATCAACTCCACACCTAAACCACAATCAATCCACTAATTACTAATTTACCCTTGATTAGTAACTAGTTCTTTGAATTAAAATTCAGGATGTTACAAATGATATAAAAATTTTCAAATTATAATATTAAAATCCTTTGTTTAGATCTAAAGTAAAATTTCAAATTTCAAATTCTATATTTGAATTTAAAAGAAATTTGGATGACATTAGCAGTCCATTCCTAGTAAAAGTCGACGGTCTGAATAAACTTCCAACAAGACCAAACTATCAACGTCGATTAGGATCATAACACCTGCGATGATTGGGATCAGACGGTTGATTTATAGAGACCAAATGGCTAACTTCCATCTGAACTAGACCACAGCGACGATTAGGATAAGACGATTGACTTCTACTAGAACAAGACTGATAACAACAATGAAAACTAGATGGCTGACTTCCATTGGGATAGGGTGGCCTATGGTAAATAAGACCGAATGATCAACTGCCACCAGGAGCAAATCGATGGTGCCAATGACCTAGATCGAACGATCAACTTCTACTGGGATTGAATCGATGGCTATGACATAGACCAAACAACTGACTTCTACCGATACTAGATCCACTACGATGACCAAGATTAGGCAGCCAACTTCCACCGAGATTGAACTAATGGTGATGACTAGAGATTGAACAACTGACTTCCATGGGACCGAACTAAATGTGATGATAGGGACTAAATTCAATTGAGAGGTGATCGAGTCTTGATTGTCATTGCCAACCAGCATTGAATTGCTATTGCAACTAGGATTGAATAACTGGCTCCCACTGTGATGGGTGGACAACTTTGACTAGGATCGAACAAGCGATTTCTACTGAGATCATACCATTGGCGATTAGATCATGCTCAGCATTGGTGATCCAATCCTGATCACAAGAGGTCATCCGATCCCAATCATCACAGGTCACTTGGTCTCAGTCCTCATCGTCAGTCTAGTCCTGATCCTAGTGAAATTTGAATGGAAGTCAAAGGCCTATCTAGATCATCACTGGTGGTCTAATCTCAATGAAAGTCAATTGTCTGGTTTAGGTCATCGAATGCACTTTGTTCCCTACTAGCGCAGGCGATTCAATCCTAATAGAAGTAAGCCATCTTGTCCCAGTTGGTGCTGGCAATGCAGTCTTAGTTAGCAATAGTAGTCCAGTCCCGATTGATGATGGCATCTTGGTTCCATAACCTTCGACCATCCGATCTTGTTGCCATTGGTAGGATGATCAAGCGTTCGTGGATTTTGGTCAAATTACAAAAGACATTGAGTTAGGATTTGAAATAATAGGGATTTAGAAAGGATTTCAATTTATAAAGAAATTAAGGTAGAATTTGGAATCCAAACCCATGTATTTTTAATTACATAAACAATGGATTTGGCTCAAATCCAAATTTATATGTATCCAAACATTGCATAAGTATATACGTCCCATGCCACGCATGGAGGAGTATATGCTAGTTATTTTTAATAATTTTTCCCAGTATCTAATAAGGGCTGAAAAGTAAAGATGAAAATACAAAATAGTAAAATATCCTATAAATATGATCAAAATTAATCTTCTTCATTTGCTCTATAAATAGGACTAGAGGAATATCTCTTAATATTTTTAAGTGTGAGCTCTAGCTAGTAGGTCTCCAAAGGCATCAAGGAATTGAGTGATGGCTCATTTGATACCTATAGGTATCACATATGTCCTGTTTAGTGTTCGATTATTGCCTTGGCCAAGGACAACTTATTTTAGTTAATTATTTCTTTGGATTTGAATTTATTCAATAAATTGTGGTATTTTTTAAGTTCTCTAGATAAACTTCCAATAAATGTTTTATTTAGATTTTTTAAGTTGAACCCTGTTACGTTTTATTGAGTTCACTTAATTGATTTTCAGATTATTTGTGGTGAATTTTTTGGACCTTGAGTTGGTCAAAGTCCAATTGATAATATTTTTGGGATCTCAACTGCCTGTATTTTAAGAATATGTAATAAATATATGTTTTTTTTTTCTTATGTTGGAGTTAAGGTGTTACAAGAAGCATATGTAAGATTGCCTGATTCCACTTTATGGCTGGGATGACTTTCAATTTTTATTTGAGTACTTTTGCGCTGTCTAGTCTATGCTTTGCTTTTGTCAATTTAATTATTTAGAATCAATGGTAAAAGAATAAAAGATGATCCAAGATGGATTCCGCTTTGAATGATCAATTCAGTGTTATTTTTGTGAAAAAATTTGGTTTAATTATCTGTGAAGCTAAAGTCATATTTATCCCCTTGCATTGGCATGCTATATACTATGGGATGTTTTGTGATTCTGATATATATTGTTGTTTTATTTCAAATTAATTGGTTGAATCTGCAAATCGTCAAGCTTTCTGTCCAAGGTAGAAGTGTTCAACGTTTATGGATTATATTTTTATAACCTCGGTCAATCACTAAACATGTGTTTGCTTTTAGTGGATCTCAAGAGAAGTCTCAAGTCGAGCCTCAAAGCCTCCGTGTCCATCCTGATTGAGCTTCATCAAGATCTTCCCCTTTCGATTTTTACTACCTTATATTTTCTTGCATTATGTTTGACAAATTCTCTAGTAATTGCTTTTGTTCCTTGTTTGCAACTGTATTAGATTTGTTTTTTTTTTTTCCCTGATAGTTAATATTCTCCTATAGGCAACAAGAAAAACATTGTCCGCTAAGCCTCACAAGAGGGAGAGTATAATGATCTCGAAAAAGAAGGGATCCTCGGACATCGATCCCCAGCCACAGTATAAATATTGTTAACATGTATAGGTGATAGGTCAATAAAATTTTGTCCCTTATAATCAAAATTAAAAATAAAAATAGAAATATATCTTGTCCCTATGATGGGTTCGAATCCTCTCATAATCCACTCTCATTTTCTTCTCCTCATCTCATATATACCCTTAAATAATAAAATAAATGGTCCAGATTTAATTATTTTTATCAACAGATTTAATTTTTTTAAATAATTATCATATAAAAATAAATAAATTTAAACAAACAAATAAATAAATTTAAATTGTTAAAATTTGACATGCACAATTCACATTTATGTATCATTATTAAAGTTTTCGTAAATTAAATTTGTTGATTTGTTTATTTTAATTTATTGCAGTTACACATTGTGTAGGTGAAATTTTAATAGTTTAAAATTATTTGTTTATTTTACCTAGAGGCACTTAAATCAACTTATCATGTGATCTTGAGTTTGAACCTTGAGATATGCAATCATATTAAATAAATATAATAAAAGCATTCTCAAAACAAACGTGAAGATACAATTAGTAATACCATTCCATACAAAAGGGTTCAAATTAGTCTGGACATTTCTTATCTAATCATCTATAGGTGGAGATAGGATGAAAAGGGGAGAAAATGGTGCAGTGGAGGGACGCATAGGAGGAAGACGGGGAGGGGATATGCTTCCCCTTATGATAGACAGGAAGGAGAATAAATTAATAATAATTAAGTTCTTGATAAATTTTTTTATAAAATAAATTATAAATATTAATTCAAATACTTATAAATATGAATTCAAATTATAAACTAATTGTTATATTTAAAATTTAAATATCATATTTATAATTAAAACTTTTAAATTTGCAAATGTTTGAATATATATGTACAACTGATTTTTCTTTAAAAAATCTACTAGGGACCTAAATATCATTAATTTCCAAAACTTAATTATCATTCTGCCTAGATAGAACCCATGAACTTGGCGACCCCTTATTTATTGCTATAAAGAAATCATGAATCTGGAAAATAAATTTCTCTTCGGATTTTTAACTTAATCATTAGCATCGGATAATAAGTCATGTAAAGAGTATAAAAATCTCTGAAGCCTATTCCATCTTCTCTCTCTCTCTCTCTCTCTCTCTCTCTCTGTCTGTGTGGGCGCGTGCGTGCGTGTGTGTATGTACCTTTCAATATTTCATCCTGTTTTTGCTACCACCATATTATAAATTACCCATCTCCAATCATGTGAAATTTGAGACATTATGCCGAGTTCATCATGCCTTTGATGAGAAAGTAATCCCCCGCCGCAACTCTGCACTTTTTTGGCACAACCTTGTCTCCTTACAAAAAAACCGCGATTGTGATTTAGATCCTACCCAACTGACAGAGAGACCTAAGTATTTTTATAGACATACTCAGCCCAAGATAAAGAAAAAACCCCAAAAACATTGTCGGTGACATAATTTACATTTAGATTGAGATGTTGAGCTTTTATATATAAAAGTTTGGCATCATGTGTTGTAGACTTTGGTTAGTTTGGTGGTGCCCACTCAAACATTTTCTAACAAAATCCTAATACTAAACATTTGCTCTTTTTATCCTAATTTATAACATATTTTTAGAGAGATTCAATATTTTAAAATATAAAATAATATACTGTCAAAAAATGTTTTATTAATAATTTTTTTTCATATCATTATTCTCTCATTGTATTTATTTTCTCTTTAATTTTTTCACAAATAAAGTATTGAATAAAGGGCGTTTTAAAAGTTTGCATTTTTATTTTAAAAAATAAAATAATAAAATATGTTTAATAAGATTTATTAATATACATGATTTTGGCTAAAAAGTAATAAATTGATATGGAGGCAGTATTAACTAATATCATGATTTTTCTTTTCTCTTTTGAAATTCATACCATAAATTTTTAGGAGAATATTAATAAAAGATTTCAGAAAAAATTCGAATTGGCTTACCTCCTCCCAGCTTCTCCACCCTAGGATTTCAATTTCAATAGTTGAGATTCATTGTATTATAAAATTATTATCATTATTATTATATCAAATAATAAATATCTTATTAATAAATGTATGTTGTTAAATTTTATAATATATTATTTATTTATTATTTAATCTCAACAATTGAAATTGAGATTCAAGGGTGAAAAGCCTATGAGGAGTAGGGGAGGAGGGATGCCAATACCCTGAGAGAATTTAATATCTGTCAAGGACTTTAATTAGATTGGATATTTTTAAAATGGTAACTTTATTTATTAATTTGTTAATATTTACCTGTTAGATATTAAATTAGGAGTCTTTTACTAATATTCTCCCAAAATTTTATGTGGTCACTAGTTTAAGCTATTGTGTATTTTAGGGAATTTATTTTGCTTGAAAAGGTGAGTTTTTACAGATTTTTCTCTAGAGAATCATTTACATATTTATGTTTCTATTTTTTTATGAAAGAAAAGTGAGATGTAAAGCATAACTCTATTTTATTTTTCATTTTGAAATCTAAATAACAGAAAAAAAACATAATATAAGATAAAGAATGTATCCTTTCCAATTCAAAATCTAAAGAGATTTTGGGAAAAATTCACATACTATAAAATCTTTATTCCTAAAAAAATATATTTTTTTTAATCCTAATTTTAATTATCCATACAATCTATAACGAGTGAAAAATATATTTACAAAAGTATTTAAGTTAATACATAAAAAAGATAAAGTGGTAAAAAAAAATTTATATGTATGAGATTATTTGTAATTTATATTTTAAAGCATATATTTTGGACTGGAAGCAGTAAAAGACAAAGGACAAGCGGCGATATGAGACCTTTTTCCTAGACACGGATCGGAGTTGTGTTGATCACCTTATATATTGCCTCTCGCCCAGCCTCCGTAAACGAAAGTAAAGCATAATTTTCATTGCACAGATCCCAAAACTTTATGGCGTCTCCAGGTGAATTCCTCGTCGTTGTCGCCTACGCGCCACTAGCAGTGATCGCATTAATGCTTACCGGAGAATCAGTGGCGAGGGAGCTCCGGCCGTCAGATCATGGCCTTGTCTTTCAGGACTCACCGCCGTCGGCGTCGGGAGGAGTGAACTATCCACCGGAGATGATGTCGTTCTTCAACGGACAGAACTCGTCGTCGGAATCGTCGACCTCTTCTGGTATGGCATTGCCGAAAGCTATGAATACGAGTGATTCCCCGTCATCGTCATGGTGGACCGGCGACGCCGGAGGCGGTCGCCATAGAGATCACGTGAGGGACGCTCTAATTGTGGCCAGCTTGGTGTGTGGTGTTACAGGTGTCGTTATACTAGCGGCTTCAGGTTTGCTTTATCTCTTAAGGTACAGAAAGAACAAGTTCAGTGAAACGACGACGTGTGAAAATAATAACAACAAATTGGAATTAGCGATCCGCAACAGTTAAATCTTTTATTATGTATTTACCTGTTTTAGTTTTTTCTTCGCTGATATTTACGTTTACCCCCTGGAGTTAATGTCCGCGAGGACCATGACATATTCGCAGTTTTTTTTTTTTTTTTGTCAAATATATTCCCAGTTTCCTTGGTCATGACATAGTTGATAGTTCACGCATGATGCTTGTGATTAAGGTTCGATGCGTAAATTGAGTGTGTTAGTTTCAAGATAAAATTATTGTTGAGATGTTATTATTAAATATTTTAATTTAACATTTTAAATTATATTTTAGTATTTCATATTTTTGTTATGAATAATTTAAAAGATTACGTGGATGTCCGTATTTTTTAGTATCCCTTATATCTTTTCAGCTACTTTAAGTTATTATCATTTTGTATCTTTTATTTGATTTAATTGGTTATATTTGTGCTTATAAATAAAATGTAACTCAATTATGTTTTACACACAAAGATTAAAAAACAAATCTCCCCCATCATTCTTTTATTCTTTTCTTCCAATTCTCTTCTCTTCTCCTCTAAATCTTTATTTATTTTTATAATACGTTATCAATACTTTAAATGTGTATCCTTTAATTTTTTTTCAATTATCCTATTTTTGGATGAGAGATTAATGTCCATGCTAATGAACATCTCTAATAGGAATGGGGGCATGTATTCACTTAAAAAATGAGCCAATTTCCACAATATATTTACCAGTTATTTATTTATTGAATTAGTTTGTTCAATTATTCTCTTCATCTCTCAATTAATCAAATAATTACCTATTACATGCCACACCTCTCAATTAATAAAAAAAGGTTAAAAGATAAAATGTCATAAAAGTTTTTTAAAAGAAACATTGAATATTTTTACATTTTAATTAAAGCAATGTTATTACATAACTAGTGTTTCACCCGTGCAATGCACGGGTCCTCTTATAAGAATTATAATAATTTTTAATTTAACTTGTATTACTAAATGAGTTATTTAAATAAAGTTATAATAAGAAATATATTTTAAAATAATTAAAATATATGATGGTATTGCAATAATAAAAAAATTGCAATATAAATGAATTCAAAATGTGATGAATCAAGATTCAAATTCCTATTGAGAGAAGTGATTATATTTAGTTTTTGACCATACTTAAAATTGGAATTACATCAGTACTCAATCAACACATATACACATGCATTTATTTAAATATACATGTAGAAAACATTTTCTAAATATAATAGATGTGAGTGTACTACAAAAGATATAGGCATGAAATCATAACATACACAAATGAAATACATCTAATATAATATGCAATATATCTAACAGGAATAAATGTTCAACAATTCATTTAAACATGAGGTAATATATATATATATATATATATATGTATATATAGGAGGGAGGTAAATGAAGGTGTGCTTTTTTTCATCAATGAGTTGTTCAATCATAGATAATAAAATCCATGTAATACCTGAACACAGCTCTAGCCATAAATACCAGCAAAACTTGGTAAAATATTCCTGAAACAAATGATGAAATTTTATGTGGATGTTAAATATAAGGAAGAATATGAATAAAAGAACATAATTGGCAAGTTAATTTTGAATATTTGAAAAGGAACAATTAGCAAATATAAGAAAACGTACTATAAAATAATTATATATAAAGTTTTATGATATATTATTTAACGATGAGTCACTAATAGATGATAGATAAGAGGCAAGGTTTATATCGAGCATGTACCTTATATATGAATCTATGTCAAACCATTAAAGATTTCTTTATAAACAACATTGTTGGTTTTGTTTGTTGGTTTACCCTCTTCATCTAGAATTAAAATCTTCAAGCCACATCTGCTACGAACTCGAGATATAGCAACGTACAACTGACCATGTGTAAATACAGGTCGTGGGAGGTACAATCCAACATTTGTGAGACTCTGTCCTTGGCTTTTATTAATCGTCATTGCAAAGGACAACATAATAGGGAATTGGCGTCTGCATATTGTGAAAGGTAAACTTGTATCTGATGGAGTAATAGTCATTCGAGGAATTAAAACTTTTTGACCTTTTGAGATTCCTGTCATGATCTCAGCTTCAATGACATGTCTGACAAGTTTACTGACAATTAATCGAGTGCCGTTACAAAGACCAATAGATTTGTCGATATTTCGCATAAGCATAATAGGAGCCCCTACTTTAAGCTTGATTTCATGGTTAGGTAGTCCTGACATTGTTAATGAATTCAAGAATTCTGGCGAGTGAATATCTTGTAAAGCACCTCCTATTTCATCTTGTTTAGAAACTGTGTCTGCGCTTAAGTAGCAAACTTCATCACCAGGGAGCATGGATAAAACATATTCATTGACTTCATCAACAATTGCTAATGTTGGAGCTAAGATAGCACGCTCCTGGAAATAACATGCACTATGTATATTCTGTAGCAGTTCTGGATAAGTGGAATCAATAATACACCTAAGAGGATCTTGAGTAGGGTTTAACAATAACTCATCTGGAATTGTAATTTCTTCTGCTTCTTTATGGTTGTTGTCAACTTTTCCATCACCAATTGAGATAATCCAGTTTGCAAATTCTTGAACTCTCATTGCATCTTTAGATGTTGCATTAGTCAATAGTCTCATATTTTTAGTCAATGTAAAAACCTTACAATCTTTCCATAAATATGAAGAAGTGATTGTAGAAAATACAATATCCTCTCTACTACCTTTTCGCACAACTGGAAGAATTTGTCGAAAGTCACCACCAAGCAAAATAACTTTGCCACCAAAGGGCCTTAACGCAGCATCTACTTGTTGAACTTTCATGATATCTCTCAGAGACTTATCAAGAGCCTCAAAACAAAATTTATTGGCCATGGGTGCTTCATCCCATATTATTAGGGAAGTGTTGATAAGCAGTTCACTAAGATGACTACCATGTTTTATATTACAAATTGAATCTTCATTAACTGCAATTGGAATGCGAAATTGAGAATGAGCAGTTTTACCTCCTGGCAATAATAATGAGGCAATACCACTTGAAGCTACGTTCAAAACAATCTTTCCCTCAGAACGTAAGGAGGTGCTCAATGTATTCCATAAATATGTTTTTCCAGTTCCACCATGGCCATAAACAAAGTACATGCCACCATTATTACTTTTGACTGTAGATAACACTTGGTCATATATTTTCTTCTGTTCAGGAGTCAAATTGTTCAACAAACAAATTAATTCTGATGATAATAATTTTTTGTCATAGCTCAACTCCATACGTATAAGTTTGTTGCTCCTTAATTCCATAACAGATGACTGTGGCAAAGGCATAGAACCAAACTCAGATAATGTCCTTGCATTTACATTCAAGAGCTTCTCAATCTCAAGCAAGGTTAAATTTTGCAACTCCTCATCAGATAACTGAAAACCTAATGGACTTAAATAGTTAGAAGTATGTAAAATGTTGTATTTTTAATAGCATTTCATAAAGTAAAATTAAAGACAAAGAAATATGAATTGTAAAGATAAGATACAGGTAATAATATGTACACATTTACCTTGGTGTCCTGTTATTTGTCTCTGTTGATACAATATGTCATTAGACAATGGTTTCCAAATTTGTCTCCATATAAACTCTGGACGTGATAAACAGTTACAGGCTAATAAGGTCGAAAACAACCGTCTCAGATAGTTGGCTGAGGCCCATTGAGCTGCTTCAAGTATCCCATCAGTATACTCTTTATCATCATCTAACAATCCTAAAGCATAACATGCATCTCTGAATGAATTATGGTAGATACCATTCACTGTACGAAGGGATTTGTAAGAGGTTGGGCCTTTAATGGTTGCAAGAAGCATGCGCAAGTAGTATGACTCACCACTGCCTGGTGGTGTGTAATACATCCTTCCGATGGAAAATCCTTTTTTTCTTGGTGTCCATTCACAAGTATCTTTGTGATATGTAAATTTCATAGGGAACTCTGAGTAAGTTAAACCTTTGGCATTTTCATATTTAGCATTAGCAATGAACCAAGCTTCAAACATAGTCGGTTTCCCATTATTTCTAGACATAACATGTTGAAGATCTTCATTCTCCTCAAATACCACCATTTGATGATTAGGCAAGTGAAATGATAGTCTTTCAACAGAGGGATTTCTATAATTAATATCGAACCCTAAGATCCTCCAAACTGATTCACATGACGAAACATATCGACAATCAAAAAACATTTTGATCTCATCACGAACCAAACCCTCACTTACATCATCTGCTTGAGTATAGAATGCAGCAGTAACTCGATCATAACCTTTATTAACATATTTAAAAAGATACTTAATGGAGTCTCCTTGATTACATCTTTCAACATTAATGTGAGCTCCATATTTTAGTAAAAGAGTTGCGTTATAGGGGATAACATATCTGTTATCCAATGGGATCCCATTCTTCATGACATGTACACCATTATCTTCCCTTTTATACCTTGGATATCCATCTTCATGGATCACTGTTGTAGAGTTAAAGTTTTTTGGGAATTGCTTAGTACATATTCCTTTGTCCATACATGGAGAATGAGGATTAGCTATTCCACATGGCCCATGTAACATATAATTCACCACTACATCATGTAACTCAGGTTGTGCTTCTTTATTAGGGATTTCTGCTGAAATGATGTTGTCAATATCTTTAGCAGTAGATAACTTATCTTTATTTGCAAGGAAAACCAAAATATGAGCATGGGGAAGACCTCGCTTTTGAAATTCAATTGTATATAGAACTGTAACATAAAAACATGAAAACAAATATTAGAAAGAAATAGAAATAAACCATGCATATTACAAATGCATATGTAAACTAAATAAGAGTAGTAAAAGGAGCTTATTAATGTAGTTTGAGTAATACCTGCTTTGACACTTCCAAAAATTTCCTCTTTTCTAATATCTTTGATAAGCAAGTCTAGCTTCATTTTAAATATACGTGTGACAATGTCAGGACGATCTTCTATACGAAGTTGACGAGCTTCCAAAAATCTAGTCATTTCAGGCCATTTTGGATTAGCTGTAAAAGTTATGAACAAATCTGGAAACCCAGCCCATCTACAAATAGCCATTGCATCTTGGTAGTTTTGCATTGTGTAACGGGCACCACCAGTGAAAGAAGATGGAAGGATTACTCGTTTCCCTACAAATGAAGCCTGAGTATCACCTCTAAAAACTGCATCTGCTAAACCATTATAAACCTCTGCTCGTAGTTTTTTTTGGTTCATCCTGATATATCTCAATCTATATGACTCAATCATGGTATATGCATCAACCAAATATTGTTGATATAATTTACGGCCATATAAAAGTAGTGATCCATCCAATGCTCGATCTTGGATATTGTAAGCAAAATATTCCCGAAGTGACACAGTTCCACTCTCACCTTTCATCTTTCGTTGCGTCTTCTTATGTGGAATACCTTCAGTATAGCCTCCATCTCCATATGGAAATAATAGAGGGTATTGCATTGGCAAATATGATTGGTGTGTCTCAGAAATTCGCTCAAGCAAACCACTTCTATATTGAATAATAATATCTCTTCCAAGTTCAGTTGATCCAATGTCTCCCACAACCAAGGCTGCTATTTCGTTAGGTGATGTTGGCAAATTATATGTATGAGCATTTTTACCACCCTTATGAATGAGTCGAATCTTAACTTCCTGACCTTGATGATTCCCCATAAAATCTCGAGCAAGTCTATAAGTTTTAACTAATTCATTGTGATTGTCCAATATTTTTTGCAATTGTTGGACAATAGAAGGCCGCAAAGATTTTTTTGTGTCTTGGCCACTATATTACAAAAGACAAAAAAATTAGAATCAAAATTTGGTTATATATAGTTATAAAAGCAATCAAAACTGAAAAGTGTAGAACAAAAGTACCTTACAGCAGCTATCCTATTTGTTGTCTCGTTGGAAGTGTCATGTATATATAACTGAGAAAATTTAGGGGGTGCTCCTTCAACAGGTAAAACACTGCCTATCATATGCATGTTTTGGCCATTAATACAATACACATAAGGACCACGACCATTGTTTACTCTTTTATCAACTTTTCCGCCCATGGACGTGAATGCAAACATCATGTTGTATGCTCTAATATTATCAAGAAAATTCTTACTATCATCATCTATGGAGTGAAATAGCCTCTGTAGTTGCCAAGGAGCATGCTTTGGGTTAGGCAAGTCAACCTTCCCTTGAAGACAACATAATCCAAACTTTGGATGAAGGTTAGAACAATTTTTTTCAAGTCGTTCATTTATCCACATAATAGCTCCACAGTGAACACATGGATATGCTTGGTCGCCTAAATCAATAGGAGCTGAAAAATTAAAGTAATAAAATAAATTATGTCTATATTAAACTTTGATTTTATGGACATTATCAAATGTTTATAGATTGTCTGTCAAAAAAAATTAGACAATTAACATGCTCTAACATTATTTGTCACGTAATAATCAACTAACTTCCATTGTCCATGAAAGAAAATTTAATTGCAAAGTTTGTGTACTCAATGATCTATTAATATTAGCTCATTGCATAAAAATTAACTTGATGAGAATCCCATCTCATGAATGAACCTCCAGAATATATAGTATATTATTGAAAACATTTAACAAAATTGATGCGTACCAAATACCAACTATTAAAGCTTGTACTCAAACACTTACAACTAACAGGGGGTTCAACTCCAAATTGTCTGTGGGTGTTGGATGTAGAGCATGTATGTTGAAGCACTGTAATTCATCCAGATACATTAGTAGGGATGAATAGATATATAACATTAAAATTTCATTCAAAATAAACATCTCAATCATATTTAACTAAGGTAATGTAACCCAATTGTTGAACCATCAAAAGTCAAATAAAGTACAATGCATATTTTAATTCTTTACAAATTTTCACATTATTGGAGCATGAAATGTTATGCAATGTGAATTTTCTATAGTTTCGAGGTTAATTATAAATACCAACTTGTTATAAGAAACCTACCATTAGTGATATCGTATAAGGGAACTTTATGGGAGTGGCTATAAACGCTCGTCGGAGGTTTTCCCTTGTTGATTGGTTGCACTGAATCTTACATCAAAGAAGATGAAGAGGAAGAAGTATAAATACAAATGTGCAAGATATTCACATTTCAAATAAATTAGTTGAACGCATATGATGGAGGAAGGATATAATACAAAAGGATTTGAAAGGAAGTTTTAAGCCAAAGGCCTCACTTGTTATGCCATTCCTAGCAATAAATGTCCTTGTTGTTTGCTTTCTTTTTTCTCTCAAGATAGAAACCCGTTGTTGTCTCGCAATTTTAGATGATGTGATATTTTCTGAGGTGAAGAAAGATTAAAATGGAAAAGTTAGTCATACCCAGCAATTAAATTCAAAAATTCAAACATTAAAATTAAAACAAATGATAAATTAATATTTTAGTCTCAATGTTTTTCTTTTTTCAGTATTTAAAGATAAAATTGTCGAGTGAATATTCAATGATCTAATTGAAAAATTAAGGTGAAATTTGTCACAAAAATCAAAATTCTAAAAGGAGCATTGCCTAAAAAAGGCAGGATTGTTCAAAAACATATATGACAGTATCAATTTAAAATTTATGAAAAGATACTTTATTTGTAAAAGATAAAAAAGTAATGGCTTGCAGTGTTGGGATATAAAATACGTGATATTCTTGAACATAGAAAGAAAGAAAACAATAGTGAAGTGTGACACGTTTATATGACATTAGACTGAAGAGAATATCTGGCAAATTAAAAAGCATTTTACAATTTAATTTTAGGTAATATTTTAATTACATCTTCATTATCTTTAGAATTATTTACTTCCCCAAAAAAAAAAGTGTGGAAAAGACAAGTGAATGCCAATAAATAATTTTTTTTAATTTAAAAGATTGTAATTTGAAACTATAACTTCTCTCTCATGATCTCAAAATCTCAAATATAATTTCTCAATTAATGAAAAATTTAAAATTTTAATTTTAAAAATATTAAATATATCTATATAAATAATACCTATTCCTATATAAAATTATTATTTTAAAAATTACCAAAAACCACTTTCCTTCTTTATCCTCGATATTGATCTCAAATATAACTTTCTGAATATTGTCGTTTCGTGAATAATTTTGAATTTATATAATAATTTTGTGAATAGTAATTTAGATGATTTTCTTGAAAATTATATCATATCAATAGTCAAATTAAAATTGAATTAAATTATTAGTTATTTTTTATACTGATGTTATTATAATTGTGTGAATTAATAGAACACAATTTTGTGAATCAATTTATTTTTTTCTCAATTAATAAGATGGTAATTTGAAAATATAACTTCTCTCCTATGATCTCAAAATTTAAAATATAATTTCTCAATTAATTCATAAATTATATTTATATATGTCCATCTATGAAAAAGGTTAAAATAGAAAACTAACCTTTGTTGCAGGCAGAATCAAGAGATGCATTCATCTGTTTCCTTTTACCCATTTTAACTGTGATAACACACATAGCATAATAATCTTTATCAAGAAAAAATTCCATAAGCTACAATTTAATAGGATTGAAGAGGTTATTCATAGAAAGTATTATACAAAATAAAAGAAGCTAAATGATGAATACCTCCAATTATCTAATATAATAGCTTAGATGCTTGTTACTATAGGCAATTTTTGGATTCATTGAACATTTAGAATTCTACTTCACACGTAGCAACAACACAATGATGAAAATGATTATCAAAACCAGCCAAATGATTTTTTTTTTCAAAAAAAAAGTGTTGGTACATAAAGTTTAAATTTCACATTTATTCATGTTTTTTTTTTACCAACACACATTTATTCATGTTGAAAATACAAACTTAATGCTACAGTAATGAATAAAGGAAGGCAAAATGGTAGTTAAAAGGTTATAATGAACACATACCAGAGAAGGAGAAGAAGACAAAGGAAGAAGCGCTTGTGTGGCTAATAGCCAACTCACAACATGGCCATATTATCTCCGAAGGTGGTTACTAAGATGCCCATGATGATTTAATAAAATTTTTAAAAATAATGCAAAATATCAAAAAACGTGGCAGTTAATTTGATTAAAATTTAAAATTACTAATTTATAATAAATATATTTTGTTTAAATTTTGCCAACAAAAATATGTTTTTTAATTAAATTTCATGGTTTGTTGAGATGAATATATCTGTTATTATATATCTCTTTATTTTATTTACACATATATTTTTTATATTTATATAACCATATTCTCCATGATTTTTATTTTTCAATGCACATTTACGTCATAACTTGAACTTTTTTTCTGCTTTTAAGTGCCACGTCAGGTTAACTTCCTTAACCCATGAAGTCTCAATGTGTGACCCATATCCCCTCAATGTCTCCATTAACCATCATGATAATGTGCACGCACAAAATAAAAGCTTTAATTTCACGGAATAAATATCTCATAAATTATATATTTGTAGTGCATATTAGCATAGACATTCACACACCTAGCAAAATCAACCAAATTAATAGATTGAAATATATAACCTACACACACAAAGAGTTCGCTTACAAGATGTTCGATAGCCTACTAAACATAATTTGCAAATAAAACATAATTAAAATTAAATTTTAAACATACATCACATATATACATAATAGTCAATCATCCAAAATGGCATACTCTTGGTTCTCTTAGAGCGCCTAAATGGAACACATGTTGTAGGACTACCACCATCAGCAGATTCATCACTTGCTTCTACCACCTCGCTCTTGATTCCATCAGATGCTACAAGACCAGTAATATTGTCAAGTTCATCATTTGCTTCTACCACCTCACTCTTCACTCCATCAGATGCTATAAGACCACCAATATTGTCAAGTTCATCATTTGCTTCTACTACCTCACTCTTCACTCTATCAAATGTTATAAGAGATGAGCTTTCAAACTGTCTTTGACTCTGGTTCAAGCACCTCTTCACAGTGGTAGTGCCGACAGATTCTGGGGGAGGACACCACCATATAGGACTTGCTTTGGAGTATTCAATGGCAAGCAAGGCAGCTTTCTTGAATAACTCATCAGTGTCAGAAAATGATGGATTCATGGTGAGGATTGAAGAATAATAAGTTCTTGCAATCATTAGTGTACTCACTCAGTTTTTATATATGAGACTTGCTATCCTTATCTCCAACAACCCACACGATCACATAAGCACCCACGTTTACAACTATATGAGAGAGGGGAGATAATGGAACATAAGGAATCCACTTTATTTAAATGTATAACTTATTGATGACAAGAAATAATATCATTATATAGTCAAAAATATTTGTTAAAGAAATTATGCAATCAGAAATAAATGAAGTATATAAAACCATATTTAATAAGATTAATCATTATTAGGCACCACATTTAATAAATATATAACTGACTCAAAAATGAAAAAATTTTAAATTTATATAGTCAAATAAATATGTAACTACCCAATTCTTGTGAAATGTAAATACATGTATAGAAAAAAGCATTTATTAACAGTTAATTAATTAATTATATAAATTAAAGTTGATATAATAATTGCATTATCTCTAATAAATATTAAAATGACATGGGTATAATTTTTTATAAAACTTTTTAAAATTTAAATACACACCAAATCTTAGTCGTTAGAAGGAATTTATTAGGAAATTCTTTCTTAAATTAAATTCCAAAAATGTAGGGATCACTATTATTATTAGGGTATGATATTATAATCAAATAAGTAACATGGGGATCATGGTATTATATTATTTTTAATAAAATATATTCATTTAATCTATTATAGTTGGCTCCCAAATTGATAATTTTATAGATAAATTACATTAATAATTTTTTTATAAATAGCAATAATATGCTTGAATTTGAAAAACCCCCAATTCAATCAAACATCAATCGTGGAGTCTAGGAAGTTATTGGAATCCAACCAGTCACATATGATTCAAAATTTAAAATTTAGAATCAATAACTCAAAGTGATTTGTTTTAATTTAATTTAATAAAAAATTTAACACCATGATCCCGACATTAGTTGATTATAAAATCCACTTATATATGAAAAATTAAAAATTAAAAAAATCTAACTTGAATTGTGGAGTAACGAATTTATTGGGATATTTCCAACTAACATTTAAATCTTATCTAAAGTATAGAATCAATTCAAGTTAATTTGAATTAATTAAAATATAATTTTATATTAATTATAAGATGTAGTCATATATATGAAATAAGAATTAAAAATTAAACTAAACCAAATCCTACAGGAATTGTGGAGTTAGGAATTGATTAGAATATTACCAACCAAAGTTTAAATAACCATCAGAGTAAGATATTGTTGGAATGAAGGATTAATGGAATAAAATTATATTCACAGATTAAAATTAATTTTGGAAGCAGAATCCTACGTGGCTTTATAGAATCATGGTATTTGAAATATTACTAAATTGGGCAGTATTTTTTCACAGAAAAATGCTTGTTGTTCTTCCTAAAAAACATAGATATGTGTCAGGTATGGAGTTAGGAAGTTACTGTTTGAAATGCAAGAAAAATTAGGGCAATGGAACTTTAAAGTGTGATTAATTTATTAAACTTTGAAATGCAAATATAATTT